>NC_072028.1:2193333-2506666 GCF_027791375.1 Indicator indicator
GAGTATTGAAGGGGGAGAGACAGATGGAGGAAACACAGTGCGCTGGGACTCAGTTTGGGTTCACTGTCCTCCACTGCCTGACCACCCTGCCTCATTCCTCCGGTATGGAGCACTTGTCCTAATGTTCTGGGCCACAAAGGGATTTTGGAGCATGACTTCTAGACAATCCCCTGATAATACAAAGTGATAATTGTCTTCCAGATCATTAAATTATACACTTTTATACAGCTGGCAGAAGGTAGATGGATGCCATACATCTCCAAGAAGCATTGCAGTGGAGCCTCCTCTATCTGTGGCTTAGTGCAAAAGGGCCAGGAGAGCAGAAGTCTTACACAATGCCATTTTGATCCTTAGGAGGAAAACGTTCACATTGTTTTAATTTCAAGGACATGAAACAAACTCAGCTTTTCTTGAACTCCTGTCACTTGTAGTTTGGGTGTTTTCACGTCCTCCTTCTGGTCTGTGTATTGGTTACACAATGGATTGCAAAGGCAAACACCAAACTTTGCATCCTTTGTAGCAAACACTCTGAAGTGATCTGTGGAAGCTGACATACACAAATACACAGCTGTGTGGGGTGCTACACAAGCATGTGGACTTGCACCATTGTACCTAGCTTGCCCAAGCACATTCTGAGGCAGATCTCTGATCTGAGATGGTTTCAAGGCTCTTGCTTCCTCCAAAAGACCTAAACATCCTTCTGTGAGTACCAGGCCTTAAAACATTTCACACTGAGGCTTCAGAAATAATGATTTATTTCAGGCAATTCTGGTCACATATTTCTTCATCTAGAGAAAGGAAACCTTTGTGAAGAAGGTCTGAGGATCATCAAGGTCTGGCCAAGTGAGATCTTGTCAAACTTCTACAAACAAATGTTTTAAAAATTGAATAGCTTGTTTAGTGGCAAGTTTATTTCCTTATCTCTGGTTGTTCCTTTCTTTCTTTACTAAGATATTGCTTTCCTGTGTCCTGTTAAATTCCATATCCTGTTAGAAGAGGGGGGTGAAAAAGGAGAAAACTACTGTGCTGCACTGCACGGACATATTGTCACTGTGGTTTCCTATTTGCTTTTTGCTGATTCCTGCTTATTTATCATGTGCTTCAATGTTCTGTTACACTTTGCAGCAGCAGTGTGTCTCTAGTGCTTTGCCTCTGAAGCACTAAAACATACTGTGTGCTGCTTGGCTGCTGTTGTCCTCATCATGTAAAATAGCCTTCTTAGGATGACAAGAACAACGGGGCCAGTTATTTTAATCAAATGATGTTTTTCAGGATCTGGAAAGGTTGCAATATCAGCCTCTGCTCTGACCCCTGAAACAAAATCACTTCCATTCACTTTATTATCTTCGGTGTGTGGGAAACAGCCAGAGTCTGAATATTCTTTTTATCCTCCCTCCTTTTTTTTTTTGTACTTGCTCAGTTCCTGTTGAAATGCATCTAACCTATAAAGGAACAGCCTCCTCTGTGTTCATTCCTCAGCATTCTCTAAATAGTCACATTCTTAAAATACCATCTTCTTCCTTATTTTCTCAATTCTTTATTTGTTTACACTCAAAAGCTTCTTTGTAGCTGCCTACACTGAGCTGGGAAAACATATAGTCTAGTCCTCCCTGATTTAACTGTGCAGTAGATTGTTAATATCTTTGTTACCAGATACTAGCAGGCTTTATTGAGGACAAATCCATATGCCAGTGAAATTGTGCAACACAAATGTTCCCAAATGTATGCAATGTTCTTCAGATTAATTGGATTCCATGCAACATATTCCCATCACAATACACAGAGGTTTAAAACATATAACTCCCATTAATGTTAATGGGAGTCACACACTTAAATCCCAGTACCTTTAGGTAGGAACAGCATTGCTTGAAATGAAACCAGCCTCCACCTTACTGTGAACTACTGCAAATAATGATTGCAGTTTTCTTTTGTGGATGGGGAAAGGAACACATGCAACCTCTTTAAAACACTTTGTACTGCTAACATGGCTGGATGAAAACCCTGCACTGAACTGCCTAAATATGGAAAGTTTTTGCTGTATGCCTGTTTGTCAGGCAGCGTTAAAAAATACAAATTAATGTGAAAAGTCATTTTCTTTAGCAGAGATAAAGAATTATTGTGTTTCTTGGTAGCACACCCCCTGTTTTTGTGAATTTGAAGTCATATCTGTAAATAATCAGGGCATCCATTCATTGATAAGAATCCTACTAGATTCTCAGTGTAAGCTGTTTAATTGCTTTTGCTAAACTAAACCAATAATTTTGGTGGCAATTCTGTTTCCAGGTATGATCTGTTAATGATACAGTTCTCTCACAGTGCTGAACAGGCAGCAGGCATGGCATGGTGGAACTTAAAGCAGTTCTCCAAACAGACAATATCATTTACCACAGACCATAAATAGGTAACTCCAGAAACCGCCCTCTGAGATCGTTAAGGAAGTTTGGAATGACATTACATCAGTCTTTTCAAATTTGTCAGTTAACAATTGTGTGTTTGTCAGTTAACTAAGTCACTTGTAAACTGGTCATTAAGGGAGGAGTAAGCAGCTCTTCAGAGATTACAGTGCAAGCAGGTAGGCTAACGCTTTAGGTGAACATCTTTGCATCTTCCTGGAGTCTGTGTCAGCAAGCTGTTCTCACCAGGATTTGTTCTTGTGTGACTCAAACTTGAACATAGAAGATTTCACTTCAACATGAAGAGAAACTTCTTTACAGTGAGGATGACAGAGCACTGGAACAGGCTGCCCAAGGGGGTTGTGGAGTCTCCTTCTCTGGAGACTTTCAAAACCCACCTGGATGCATTCCTGTGTGGACTATTCTAAGTGATCCTGCTCTGGCAGGGGGGGTTGGACCTGATGATCTCTTGAGATCCCTTCCAACCTCTGATATACTGTGATACGGTGACTTGTGCCCACAAGATGCTATGCCTTTGAAATCCTCCTATGGATTAAGGAGAGCAGCTTTCAGACATCACATAGCTTCCCATGGAACCCGATTTCGTAGTCTCAAGGGTAGGATTATGTTTCACTTGCAACAGGATGCAATGGCCTGGGATGGAGAAACCATTTACATAGCAAGAGCAGATGTAACTGCTAATGAAAATTACAGCCTGTTTCTTTATTCCTCACTTGCTCCTGTAGGGAAATACTCTTGTGTTATGTAACCATAGGACGGGGTTTCTGTTCCTAAAACAACCAGAGCAGAGGCAGAAGGGACAGAAAGGGCATAATTCTGTGTGACATAATTGGATATGGCAATAGGCAAAGCTGTTTGATTCTGTTTGGAAAATGATATCTCCTGTGTATGGCAAATTGGCACAGGAGGGAGAAGCAACATCATTGGTTTACATGGAGTATATATTGGAGAGGCTGAGGAGCAGAGCACAAAATGTACCTGGTCTTCTCCAAAAAGAGAACATTCTGGTGTTTATCTCAGAATAAATATTCAACCTCCTAGCTCTGTTTTCTTCAGTCAAATGCATAAGGGAAAAATGGTTTATCCACAAAGCCATGATATGGAGTTGTGTGGGCAGTCTAAGGGAGCAAGCCTTTAATCCCTAAAAATATTTCAGATGGTTATTCAGATTTGGTCAGTAGTAGACAAACTCTGTTTCATCCTCCAGTACCATGGTTTTTTAGTCCATTCCTGTGGTGAATGTGTTTCTCAGAACAGGGCTGTGCAGACAAGCAATAGATCTACTGGTTTGTACAATCATATATGCAGAGAAGCATTCAGAGGTTGGGAGAACGCTGACACTGATCACATTAACATCTTCAAAACTCATCTAGGTATGAGCAAGCTGTTGCTCAAATAAAGCTCAATTCCTTCCTGCTGATTCAATGCTTTGCTGCTTATACTAATTTGCAATTATTTTGGTTTGTTTTGTTTTGCTGCAACATCATTTTTTAAATGCTGGTTTCCCTACATTCTACTGATTGATTTCTGCCTCAAAACAGCCATCTCTGTTGCCTGAGTAGCTGAGAAACTAACTTCACTCTAATCTCAACACCTGTGGGAACTGAAGGTATTACATAGTCAACTTTTCCCTCCTGTGCCTTTCTCCCTCCGTTCCTTCTTTACCATTAGGGTTTTGCTCACTTGTGCTTCTATGACTTCCATGCTTGGAAAGAGTGGAAACTTTTTCTTTTTTTTTTTCTTTCCCATTTTTTCTCATGATGTCTCTGCATCTTATCATTCATTGATTTGTATGAATGAGTCATGGCAGAAATTGAACACCTCATCTCCCTAAGCAACCACCTCCACTTTTCTGTCTTCCCATGTGGGTATCATACTTGACTCATGTCTCTTCCTTGTGTTGTGCCAGTGGCCAGGAGTCTTTTTGAAACACTTACGCTGACTATGTTGGTAGATAAAGGGTTCACTGGTACTTTCCATTAGGTTGGACTGTTCCTAGAATTACAACAATGCTCCTTCAGCGTCTTTGTCCATCAGATAGTCTATCTAGGTAGTGTTAAACTGGGAAGAGATTAATTGAGGTGGTTTAAATGATTTGCCTGGGTGCCAGGAGGGACACTGCGCAGGGCCAATTTGTGCCAAAGTGTTTGAGTGGAAGGAAAGGCACCAAATTATTTTTCTTCTCTTCGCTGGTTTGGCACAGAGTGACCATGAGAGTGTCCTTGTAGTCCAGCCAGATATAGAAATTGTTCCCTCTGAGCATCCTTGCACAGAGTGCAAGCAAAGATGTCAGGAAGAGCAGGGGTGGGCTCATGGTTACCCAGTACCAGTGGTGGCTCTGCAGGTACAGTTCTCATCAGTGCAGTTAGTGTTTCTGGGTATTTTAGGTTATGTATTAGCCTAACTTATCAGCTGCAGTATGTGTTTGGAGTCTGAAATGAGAGATGTGGACACTGAGCAGGCTTCAGTGAACAAAACCTGGACAAAAAGGCTGCGTTTGTGGCCAAAGCTTGCTACAGAATTTTATTCTAATTGGCACTGACCAATGCTCCTACTCTCCTAGTTTAACAAGTATAAAAAATGCACTTCCAGCTTAGTGGAAATAAGTACAGCAAGAGCAATGAATCCTCTCATTCAAAATCAGAGGACTGGTTTAACAAAACTTTGTTAAACAGTTAAGTTGTTTTGGTGAACATGGGCTGTAGGATTTTGCATCAGTGTTTACTACAACAGGACATTTTCTGGTTTATTCAAGGTAGACAACTCAGTGCAAGACACCTGAAATCACAACAGCCACCCTGGCTGACAAGGGAAGTACTGACCTAAATTCTCCTCTGCAGGTCACGGCTGGATTTGCACAAGCATGATGATTTTTAAGGTCTCTTCCAACTCAAGTGATTCTATGATTCTGTAATGAAGTTGCTTCTCCTATTGATAAAAACATGATAAATGAAAAATGTAGCAGATACAAATTACATGGGAAAGCAATGAAACACCTGCCTAAGGTGCTGGGCTCTGAACATCCCTTTGTACACCTGTAAAACAAATCTTAACACAGCAGTGTCGTAAGGTTGAAGACTGGTATTCTATAATGGTTTGACATGACTCTTGAGCACTTTCTTTGGACTTTAACAATCCCTCAGCTAATATTGTTGGAAAACCTATTTGTGGAGAACAGTTGGCCATCATACTGAAGGATGCCTCATCTTTATTCCTTCTAATCTGCTGTTGTCTGGGTGCCTTCCATTGTATCACAGCTCCCATTGCTAGGTGTTAGGAAAACTACATGCTTGTTGTTGTTGGTTGGTTGGTTAAGTTTTTGTTTGTTTTTTTTTTTTTTAAGAAAAAATGGAGAAGAAAGGTGGAGGATAAAAAAGGATTTGTGAGCCTATGGGGAACTTAATTAACATCGTTGAAGGGACAACAATAAAGTACTTAGCAGGGCTACAGCAAACCTTACAAGACATGAAAAAGTCAAAATATTATTGACCTATTCAATTCTTTTCAATTGTGGGGGCTTTGTTTTCTCTGATGACTCCTGAAAAGAATCGAGCTCTTAAAAGTTCCACTTTGGCTTGGCTGACCCTCACAGCAGCACAGTCTGTTACCCCGGGAGGGAGCTGAGCTGGAGCTGGAGCCGGCGCCGGGCGAGGAGCGCTGAGAAAGCAGTACACGCAGTCCCTCAGGAGGGGAGCAGCTCATATCCATCTCCAGGGGCTCTTCCTGCCTGGCCTGTATTATTTATTTTACTATTATTAGCATTTCTGAGGCACCAGTCACTATGGTAACAGGGTGCCCATAATAACTTTGCATGTATGCGATTCTGTTCACCAGCAGCTTCTCTGTACTCTGCAGTTGCTAATTACTTTCACCCCATGCACATGGCCCGTTGCACTCTCTGGGTTGTTAAACCTGAGGACTTCTTACAGTTGGGAAGGCTGAGGTGCAGAGGGTTGAAGGGTTGAGTCTTTATGGGTCTCCTCACTCCTGGACCTGCCTCTCCACAATAAACTTGCGTTTCAGCTTCTTTCCCTGGCTTCCTAGAGGCACATTGCAATGGGGACTTAATCCCTCCGAGGCTTCATCTTTCTTTAAATTGTGCCCATCTCTTGCTTTCTGCTTGCTGAGCCTTTGAGATCCTGAGCCAGCAAAGGCTTTGACTGGGTGATCTTGATGCAAATATTTCTTACAGCTTTTTAAGAGCACATTTTGCATCCAGCCTTGCATAGAGAGACATTGCGAGCATCCTGACTGCATGGCAAGGGTAAGGAAGGACTATGAGAGGACCTCTGCGGTCGTACAGCTCAGCTGTGCCCCCTGTCAGCTTCAGAGATGTAGCCGGGCTTAGCTACATGGTGTTCAGCATCAGAGACATTTGCTAAGGGACAACTGCTAGGACACACAGGAGCCTGCTGGCAGGTTAGCTGGGTCCACCTCGGAGGAGAAATCCTGGCACAGCAAGATTGCAGGGCAGCAATCTCCTCTCTGTGTTTTGCTTCAGTTTTCAAGAGCAGGCAGGACTCTGGTTGCACTCACCCACTGGCTCAATTGTGTCAGTTTTAATCCTTTTAATATTTCTCTTTTTAAAATCATCTTAGCTCGGGGGCCACATGGAGGCTGAATGGCAGGAAGCCTGTAAGCTCTGGGGGTGTGGAGGGGAAAGACACGGTCTGCAGCAGTGCCACTATGCACATCCCAGGAAGAATGATGGTTGATTTTCACATATATCTGTAACATATGTGCGGCTAATAAAATTGACGGAGTTTGTCATAATCAGTCTGTACTCTCCAGTGAGAGAATTATGTCTGAGCATTTGGAAATCTCATGCACAGGCAGTTACTCAGGGAATATGCTGTGAAGATGAAGTTGTTTCTGCCTCGCAGTGGATACGCACACTGAAACGCAGTGCTTGCTTCCACGCTGCAGTGTGTATCCTAACGTGGCCACAGGTATCAGCTAAAACCCCAGATGTTTGTGTAGGCACCCACTGTCACAAGTCTGCATTTCCATGCACACAGCTGCACAAGGACAGTATATTTCCAGTGCAGCTGAAATTAATTCCAGAAATGTTGCATCGAGCAGCTCAGGTCCCCAGTTGGGGTAACAAAGAGAAAGCCTCCACAAAGACCATGCAATAGGACAAGAGGAAGTGGTCTCACCTTGCACGAGGGGAGGTTTAGGTTGGGTATTAGGAAAACTTTCTTCGCAGAAAGGGTTGTAAGACACTGGAACAGGCTCCCAGGGAGGTGGTTGAGCCACCACCCTTGGGGGTATTTAGAAGATGTATAAAGATGTATAAATCTGGTGCTGGTGGATGAGAAGCTCAACACTAGGCACCTATGTGCACTTGCAGCCCAGAAAGCAAATCACATCCTGAGCTGCATCAAGAGAAGCATAGCCAGCAGGTCAAGGGAGGTGATTCTCCCCCTCTACTCTGCTCTGGTGAGACCCCACCTGGAGTACTGTGTCCAGTTCTTGGAGCCCCTGTTGCAAGAAGGATCTGGAGGTGCTGGAACATGTCCAGAGAAGGGCCACAAGGATGATCAGAGGGATGGAGCTGCTCTGCTATGAGGACAGACTTGAAAGAGTTGGGGCTGTTCAGTCTGGAGAAGAGAAGGCTCGGAGGAGACCTTATTGTGGCCTTCCAGTATCTGAAGGGGACTACAAGAAAGCTGGGGAGGGACTTTTTAGGATGTCAGGTAGCGATAGGATTGGGGGCAAAATGGAGCAAAACTAGAAGTGGGTAGATTCAGATTGGATGTTAGGAAGAAGTTTTACACCATGAGGGTGGTGAGACACTGGAACAGGTTGCCAAGGGAGGTGGTGGAAGCCTCATCCCTGGAGGTTTTTAAGACCAGGCTGGATGTGGCTCTGAGCAACATGATCTAGTGTGAGGTGTCTCTGTCCATAGCAGGGGGGTTGGAACTAGGTGATCCTTGGGGTCCCTTCCAGCCCTAACAATTCTATGATTCTGAGATTCTAAATGTGTTGCTGAGGACATGGTTTAGTGGTGACCTGACAGTGCTGTGTTAACAGTTGGATTCAATGTTCTGAAAGGTCTTTTCCTACCAAAATGATTCTATGACCAACATAAAGAACACTGTTCTGATTTCCTACCAAACGCTCATCCAGCAGTGTGCCTGACACTGCCTGTGCCCCAGTGTTGTCTCTGAGAAAGGTGTGAGCCCTTGCAGCTCTCCTCAGCCGGTTCTCTCAGAGGACACTGTGCCTGCCTGGTGCTGGGTTGCTCTGCTACCTCCACCCACTGCCGTGCTGCTGTATAAAGTCCAATACCCAAAAAATGCAGGGGGTGGAATGAACTGAACCTCAGATCTGCTGGCCCTTCAAGGGCTGAAACATGAGAAATGAGCACATTTTATGAAGTTATGACTGTGAAAAACCATACAGTAGCTTTTTGCAATAACTTAGCATGCTACTTGGTGGTTATTGCAATGAAGAGTTGGTAAAACCCACGTTCTGTTGCTGGATCAAATGTAATCAGCTGATAGCTGTCAGGTTCCCCAGGAAAAAATGGACAAATAATGCTGTGATGACAAATTCTGATCACATTCATTTCATAAGGAGAGATAGTTGAAGTTTCATATGTGATGGATTGAAAAAGAGCATTCCAGAGCAATTGATACATTCTGTATTTATTTGCAGCATTTTGTTGGCGATGGGCTTAAGCAAAATTGGTTTTGCATCCAAAATGTAATCTGAATGCCTGTGAACACAAGAAGGCAGATGAGCACAAGTCATTTGGGTATCCAATTCCTGTGCATGTGCAGGTAAACACCTCTTTTTGAAATCTTGAGGTGGGCAGCATTAGCAGTGTCTTAAAAATACAGACTCTGATTTTTCGAGGTGATGTCTTGGTTTGTTACAAGTCTGGCAAATGGTGTTTCTGTATGTCCCACCTCTTCATAGCCCTCTCAGTGCTGTGACTTAATAAATCTCTTGGAGCAGCAGCTGATATTTCTCATTTAAGTTCAGAAAGCATCCTTACCAAGCAAACCTCTTCTGTAACTCCTCTGTCTCTCTGGGATGGACGTAGCCATTCCTGCTCCACCTGAAAGGACATTTTAGAGAGGCTGGTGCTGGTCTCTTCTCACAGGTAATTAGTGATAGAAAAGAGGGAATGGCCTCAAGCTATGACTGGGTAGGTTTAGACTGGACATTAGGAAAAATTTTTCCCAGCGAGAGTGGTAAGGCATTGGAATGTGCTGCCCAGGGAGGTGGTTGAGTCACCGGCCCTGAAGGTGTTTAAAGGTCATTTGGATGTGGTGCTTGGGGATATGGTTTAGGGGTGAACCTTGTAGAGTAGGGTTGTCAGTTGGACTTGGTGATCCTGAGGATCTTTCCCAACCTGACTGTTTTTGTGATTCTGTGATTTTTAAGAGAGTTTTGGGGCCTGACCCAGAACACAGAGATTATTTTTGAGGATTTCAGATCGAGCCCACGTTGCTGTATGAAACAAGCACTGAACTGCCCTTTAAAAGTGAGTCCAAGTCTTTTATTGTTTTAGATCCAATGATAATAAAGACAAATGCATTGGATTAATAATGCTCCTACCTTGAAATTTAATTTAAAATCCCTTGTAATGTAATCACATTTGGGTGTGCCATTACCCAGATGGAGAGAAATTTGTTTTGCTGAGAAATTACTTTAGCATAAGAATGACTTGAGTTTATTAACAGGGAAAAAAACTATGACTGCCCTCCCCAACCACTCCCCATGCATTCCAAAAATAAGAAACTCATTTCAACATGGACATTACTGGTTAAAAAATAATTACACATAATGAAATGTCATATTTCACACATACTCCCTACAAACCACGCTTCTTAGTCTTCCCCAAAACACTGCAGGGTGTAACCAGCTCTTTCTTCCTCCTTCATGAAAAGAATATTTCACAATGGAATTGTGCGATGACAAAAAAGAAAAAAAAATGATGCTGGAAAAGCATCACTACCCAGAGAGACATAAGGAATTGCCACAGGCCACTGCATATAATCCCACACAATATTAAGTAGTCATTGTATCTCTTTCCAAGGCTTCATTCTTCTTTTGTGACCCTACAGCCTCAGTGAGAGGTTTTACAGAAATGGAGAGCCATGGAACAGCAAATTTGGGAACTGTGTCATTTGACAAAAAACTGTTTGGCTTTGAAGGGTATTTCTTTTTTTTTAATGTTATCCTTCAGCTGCTGTCACTAAAAATTAAATAACATTAGAAAAGTGTTTTGTCAATTACCTTGGGGACAAATATAAAATATTGGGCTGCTAAAAGCATGCCACAAGAAAATAGAAGTGCACAGTACGAACGCTGCATGCAGAACTTTCTTAGGTCATCGTTTGCTGGGCTGGACTCCTGTCAGCGCACCTCAGTCTCCTTATGGAGGTTTCCACTGTGGGGACAGCTCTCGTTTGTTGTGATTAGATCTTCACAAATCAGGGAGATGCTTTCCACCATAAACGTTTATCCTCATTTAAGAGCAGATTTCTGCAGAGGTTCTGGTGCTGACAGTTTCGCTCCAGGAGCGCTTGTGAGGCGCAGATGCCCTACCCATGTGTGCACAGTGTGTGCAACCCAGGCCTCTCTCAGGGTTATTTCTTCAGGCAGGGCTTTGGTGGGATGGATACTTACCATGTTAAATATATCTAGTATGTGTACATCATTCTGCAGCAAACTGAAGCTGTGATTCTGTGAGTTGCACAAAGTAATTCTGTGCCTGAGAACAAGACTGTTGAGCCTATACATTAATGCTAATTCATTTCTAATTATGTATTTCTTAGTACAAGCAGTGCTGCATATCTCTGGAGATGGTTGTTGTAGTTCCATGAGCTTAGATTTGGATGGATAAAATTATTTTATTCCTGCAATATTCTTTTAAAAATATATATAGAGAGAGATAAGCCTGTGATATTGCTAAGAAAGGAAACTGCTAGAGATTATCTGTGATTATCACAACTGCAGTAGACTGGGATAATGGTCGTGAGTTAAAGTTCCTGTGGCAAGATTTTTGCAGATCCCAGGGATTTTTGAGCATAGCAAAAGAAAAACGGAAGATGTTCCAGTTTTCTTTACTCGTGAAATCTCCATCCTGAACTAAATAGATAGCAATGTTAGAAGAAATGAAAAGAAGAAAGCAGGCAGGTGAGGAACTGATTGGAAGCCACAAGAATGAAATAAAGACAGGAAAAGAAATGTGAAAAAACATTTTTAATTCTTCTTCTCGACTGAAGCAGTTATGTGGGGGGAAAGAATGCTCTTTTAAATACTGACATTTAAAAAACCCTCTCAGTTTAGTGCCCCAGCCTACTCCTGGCTATAATTAACAGTACCCAGTGACTGCACTTATTAACCCTGGTAACACTTTGTTTAAAAGAATATTTTGTAGAACTGCAATCTGTTTTTTATTGCTGTGCTTTGCTGGGTGTCTGGGAGAGGTTGTACAGCCACCCATAACCCACTCCATCCTCAAATCCAGGCTGTAGAGTCAGAGGTTTGAAAACCAGCTAAATTTACACCCTGCTTGCTCTGGAAATAAATCTGCTCATTTAGATGAGGTCTCATTTGAAATGGCTTAGCCCAATAATTAATCATTTCATTCTCTTTATATATTTGTGGGTATTTGAAAGAAGTTTGATTAGTTACCAGTGATTACACTTCCCAACACCCTGCAAAGGAAATAATAAAATAAAACCCATCAGACTTTTGGAAAGGATTGCTGGGACTGAATTTGGGATGAATTTAATAGCAACTTACTAACCGGCAATTATTTGTCTGCCTGTAACAGGAACTCCATAATGAAAGAGGTTACCATCCAGGAGCTATAGTGAGTTTGTTTTTAAACCCTGTGATGGGGAGATACTGTGCTCTGATCAGAGCAGTGATGACTTTCAAGTTCCTCCAGATCCCAGGAGCACATGTACTCACTGACCCACCCTCTGCCTGGCCCCAAAGGACACTCAGCCTCCTCCTGCTCAGTCATTTGGGCTAGTTCAGTAAATACAAGAAAACAGACAAGCTTCCAACTGCAGATCTGTTGTTTCTAAAGGCACCAAATTATTTTTAGACATTCTGAGATTCGGGTCTGTTTGCCTAATCTCAAGGTTTTTGGCTTGCAAGGAGTTGCAGAGGGGGCAAGATCCTGTTGGTCTGAGTAGGTATTACACGTCTAATGGTGCCCATCATTTTTTATCTATATTGTGGCCATAGTGGGTGAATGTCAGAGTTCAATATACCCATGCTGTTTAACCTGATGCTATTATCACAATGGCCTTAACCAGCTAGGCAGTTCACAGAGTAGGCACTAAACAGAGCATGAGATGAATTTAATGGATTACTAGGGAGTATGTTATTGCAAGGAGAAGCACCTGTGGAGCAACATATTTACCTCAGTTCCACTGAATGAGCATGTTGAAAGTGAATTGGCACAGCCTTCTGCTTTATGAAAGGAAGTATTTTGTCATTCTTCATGCTTTCATTAAGAGGATTTAAGGCAGAGGATGCCGAAATGGTTCTGTGTTGGCATAAAAAAAAAAAAAAAGAGAGAGATTAATAGTGAAGCTGAAAAATAGTAAAGCATCTGATTTTTGCTTTTTCATCAACAAGCCTAATAAACCAGGATGAAACTATTAACATACAAATAGACAACCTTCTGATTAAAACAGCAGCAGACAGCCCAGCCTGAAAAAGCCCTCTTCATGCAGAATGCAATTATGATGGCGAATGTTGTCCGATTCACTTCCATTTACAGCAGACCTAGAAAAGCAGAATATAACCAATCATCATTTTGCAGAAAACACTGATGTTACTTAAAAACTAAGATGCTCTTGACTGTAACAATCATGTTGGCATTTCAGAAGCCTCCAAATCTACTACAAGGTTTTACTCTTTTGAATTTCTACTGTAGACATGTAAGTAAGGAAAAGTAAACTCTTGGGGTAAAGTATTGTGGGAAACATCCCCAGTGTAAAGGCTAAAATTATCCTAGGTTTGACTACTACAGTATCTTTACTTTCCTTTTCTTCATCTCCCCCAAGCTAGTCTTCTGTGGGAAGAATATACTCACTGACTTAACTATCACTTAACAATCAATCTCCTGATGCTGTTACTCTAGAGGAAAGAAGTGTCCTGATTTTTAAAGTCAAGCCATGACAACTGACACCCCTAACCTATTTCAGCTTTTCCATAAGAGAAATTTTGTTTTGTCATGAAGTGAATCACCAGCACAGGAGAATTTTCCCTCGTGACAAAGCAAGCCCAGTTTCCTGTTTACGTGGGCTGAGCATTCCTTGCCCAAACCATCTCAAAAGCCTGTCCAGAGGCATGTTTGCTCCTCTGAGCAGGGAGGCTTTCCAGTAATGCTGTGCTGCCTAATGCCAGCTGATGCAAGTAGACTGAAGTGGTACAAAGCCCTACTGAATTTCTTCTTGCCCCTCTTCAGAAAGGCTGTAAATGGAATCATAGAATTGTTAGGCTTAGAAGGCACCTCAAGAACCATCTAGTTCCAGCTCTGCTGCCATGGGGGGTTAGAACACTAGATCAGGTTGCTCAGAGCCACGTCCAGCCTGGCCTTAAAAACCTCTAGGGATGAGGCTTCTACCACCTCCCTGGGCAACCTATTCCAGTGTCTCATCACCCTCATGGTGAAGAATTTCTTCCTAACATCTAATCTGAATCTACCCTAATACCTGAATCCTTGCTCATTCAGGAAAATGCAGAGGCTCGTATGTATTTTAAAGTGTGTGTATAGGTCCAATTGATTTCTGAAGCAAATGGATGGATAGGTTGAGATCTACTTTTTTCCATGTGTAGAACCTCAATACACCCTGCTCTTTCTGGAGGAAAGAGTCAAGATGCCTTTTACCAGGTAGAGGCAGGAGTGCCTATGGAATTATCTGGAGGAATGCACTTCATTTCACCTGAGAAGCAGTTCCATTAAAAAAAAAAAAAAAAGTCTTAAATAGTAACTCTGAAACATTGATACTCTTTGGTATGTCTTAATTTTGATACTGAAGCAAGTGTGCATTTAGTGTGTCAGTGAACTCACCTTCCAGTTTGCTTTTAATTTCGTTAAATGGATTTTGAATATTCCTTTCTAGCAGGATATAAAGCTGGTGACTCCCCATGTATTTAGATGGTCCAAAACCTGATCATCATCTATTATGAAAGAATTTAGGGTTGGAATCTAACCTAATTAGACAGCTAAAGAAGCCTCCAAATGTGCAGATGCTCTTTCGTGCTCCAAAATAGTTGCATCAGCTATCAATCAAGTGGAGAGCTGAGGCAGACAGGCAACTGAGGGTTTTCATTTGTGAGTAATATTAATTGTGGGTGTAAAATGAAAGATGTAATAACTGATGAAGGTACCACTCAGTACTTGGATGAAATGCTTTCTAAAGTTAACTCCAAATGGGGAGTTATAACCAGGACACATTTGTAAGTGAATAAAATTTCAGCTCTGCATTGACCTTTTTATGCTCTTGAAAAAATAGAGAGAGGTGCCCATTGATTATTGTTCTCCTTGATTTTGGTTCTCAAACACTGTGTTCTGGCTCACTGTTCATTAGTCTGGAGTGATTGGGCTGGGACAGCGGCATTCAGACCTCAGTTCAATATGCAAGGCAAGTAAATTATGCAATTATCTGATAGAGAGGCACAGAGTAGCATCATATGGAAACAAATGGTGCCAAATCAAGACCACATGTTTTTTAAGAGGATTAAGAACTGAAGTGATATGCAGCTAAATGTCATCTCTTTGCAAAGAATTGGGGAATTTGAACAAAATCCTTTTGAAGATTCCAGTGAATATAGTAATTGTAAAAACACTTGCCAGGATTTTTCTGAGGTTAGTGTCAAGAAGTCTGAAATTCAGAGAGAAATGTCTCTGTTCCTGACAATCTTTTCTGAATGGGATCCCTGATTGCCCTCAACTAGGGTCTGATCATTTCCCTGTGGAAGACTGGACATCCGAACCAATGATGTCAAATAGTGATTGCCCCCACAAGTTTTGAGATGTTTAGGCTTTCTATTAACCATGTTTCAAGGGGCTTTTATTTATGTATTTTATGTCTAGAATTTTTTATTTAGAAGGATTTAAAAATAAAATCTCAGAAAATCTTTCTGCTTTCTTCTCTCTTTCTGCATTTGGTACCCTATGTTTGCAGTGTCTTGACAAAAGACATTTCTGTTTTCCCTGTCTCTAGATACTGAACAGAGCCTTTCACCTCATGTCTGTCACTGAGGTCTACATGTGGTTGCTAAGCCTCTGCTATCACATAAAAGGGTGGAGGCCAGGGTAGCAGTTTTCTCTGGAAAAGAGACAGATGATCATGCCAAGTCGCATAGAAGTATTGGCAGTAGCTTTCTTGGGGAGAGATTGAGACAGCTTTTGACAGGAGCCAACACCCATTTTGCAGATGAAAAACGTTCATCCCCCCATCCTTAGTGTCTTCTGTAGCAGCCACTTCTCTGGGAAAACACCCACTGCTACATGTCTGAGGCCAGAGTAGATCATCTGACTTGCTCTATGATTTCTAAAGGCACAGTACCCACCCTGGCTGTGCTCATGCTCTCTTTGAACTGTGTTTTTGCCTGTGTAAAATACTATGAACAACCAACTGGCTGAAGTTAAACGTGAGCAAAACAGGCTTCTCCCTGCTTGTCATCTTCTTTCTAGAGACTTGGTGATGGAGTCCTGGCTTGTTTGTCCCAGTGTGAGCCTTATCTTCATTTTGTGTCATCTGGCAGTTTAGTGTCCCATCTGCAGGCAGCAGGAGACCAGTGGAGCTCTCAGCTCCTCTGGTGGGTGTGGGACGGAGGAGAGGGAGCCTGCGGTCGGTACGTGCGCTGCTAGCTCAGGCAAAATGGACTCTGCATGCACAGATGATGTCATTTTGGCTAAATTCTGGCCCAGAGGAATCACTGTTTTCTGATGGGTTTTGTCTCATGTGTGTATTTTTAGACTGGCTATAGTTTGGATACTAGCTCACACAAGCCCTGTTCTCTGAATGGTTTGGATTTTGGTGCTGGGACAAGGTCACATAAACCTGTTTACTCAGTTAACTGTGTCAGCTGAATTCAAAGCTGTTTGAAGGGGGCTGCTGTAAAGACCTGGAACATGTGTCCAAGAGCAGGCAATTCCCAAATCATCTAAAATGCTATTGACAGATGCAACCAAATAAATAGTCAGTTTTAAAGCTTTTGTATAGAAAACACTACAGATCCCTATAACAGAGTCATTAAAATACATTTTAAGAGTGAAAAAGGCAGAGAGAGTATTTCCAAATATGCATTTCAAAATAGATATTACAGGATTGCCAGAAATTTTTGGCAGCCAAGGAGATAGCACTATCAGCCATTTAGATAACTGAGCAGGAAACACGTGCTGCAAGCTCTGGAAAGCCCATGGAGCATAAGGATGGGGATCAGGAGGCAGAGGTAAGGGAAGGGCACTTGGTGGGCTTTATTGTCTCCCAAGGCTCCGCATCCGATTTTCTGCTCTAAAGGAACACACACCGTGTTGGATCTCTGCAATAAGCAGGATATTGTGCAGGTCCTTTTCCAACAAAGTATTATCAAGGTTGATTTTTTTGTTTTGCTTTTAATTGAGGGCAGCAACAAAGTTCAGAGCACCGTATACAGATGTTACAGGGACACGAAAGAACAAGATAAGGTGCTTCCTACCACAGGAAGGCTATTTTAACAGTTGGGGTTGAAGCTGATATTTAGAAAGGAAGGAAAGTCAAAGGCAACAATAATTAATGTCATCATTAAGGTCCAGATTTTCAAAGAAATGTTAGGGGGAATTGGGATTGCTTCAGCTTTTCAGAAGACTTTAGCATGAGATTAGGCAGCATTTGAAAGACAGCACCAAAATCTAGGGTGATTTTCCTAATTCTTATAAGGAATCTGTGTTCTGTTCAAGTACATGGACTGCAGGTGGGAAAAATTGTTACCAAAAGGGAAGGTAAATTCACAGGCCTCACCATCTTCCCTCATTAATGGTTCTCAGCAGAACATGCTGAGCTTTGTGACTTTTTATTTATCATTAAAACAATTTTTTTGTTATTTGCTGAATGGTTAAAATTTCTTTTCCTGATAATTTGGGGAGGTAGCTGTTTATCATACAGAATGATAAACAAAAGCAGCAAAAGTCTTTTCAAATGGGTTAGTTTGCAGCCCTGTAGAGCTATGCTTCATGAGTTTATTTGCATCGTCAGTAGAATCTAAGCTAATTTAATTCATGGTAGGGAGTGCATGTTAATGACTTCACTGGGTGGCTAAAGCTGGTGCACACCTCCCTTGTGCAGTGGTTCTGATCTACAAAGCAGGTCAATAGATCAAACCACTAGCACTCTCTCATGTGTGCTAAGGGCCCTGAGTGAACTGGTGGCCAAGTCATCCTCCCATAGATGCTTCTACACATCACAGAAACTACTGAGATGTCTGCTACCGCATCACACAGTCTTGAAGGCTGAATTAGGTGCAGAAATTACTTATATCCCTCCCCAGCAGGGCAAGGTGCTGCTGGCTACTGGGAGAGGAAGGGAGGGAGCTCTGTTGTCAGCTGAGCAGCGTTTGTGCTTTCTCAGCTTCCTCCCTTGCAAGCTTGTTCTGACTTTAACAACTCTCTGGCCTTCACAGGCTTGAAAAACTGGATGAAGCAAAAGAAAAGGTATTTCAAGGAATGAAATTAAGAATTGTAAAGATCTTTGAATAACTAGTGTTTTCAAACTGGGTTAAAGCAGACTTAGACTAATCTGACATGATGTAATCCTAGTGAAGTTGCAGGAAAGCAGAAATTAAGTATTTATTTGAGGTATTACAGTGTCTAGCATGAGATATTAAGTACTGACAGTAACTCATTATATATTTATTTTTAAAAAATAAGAACTTAAAAGAAAAAAAGAAATTTCAGCTTAGGATGTGGTTGCTGTACATGCATTACACATGCTTCTCCTTCTGTTCCCCTAATGGATCCTGACTGCCAGAACAGCAAAACCAGCCATTGAAATTAGCGGAACTAAGACCCAGATCTATTAAAAATTTTCATTTGCCTGCAGTGTGGAATTTCAGACAGATCCCTGATTTCTGTGAAGCATTTCCAGAGCATCACAGCTATGCTGTAAAATGAGTTTTCTGTCAAACAGAACAAGCGTGGTGGTAGGAGCCATTGAAGCTTCTGCTTCCTAATGGCCAGGCAGCAAAGAAATAAAAAACAAAGGACGAAGCGTCTCTGGTGGTCTATCATTAATGCCAGTGGCAAGCTGAAGAACTGCTGGGGAAACATCACTAGCAGAAAGAGGCTGGGATGAATGAAGGGGTAGTCAACAGCGTGGAAATGCCACCTTAGTTACACCAGGTTCTAAAAAGAACTAAATCAAGGCAGATACATCGTCCTGAAAGCTGAATCTTAAGCAGCACAGGTCATCTATTTAGACATCAGGATCAAGCAGGAGAATCTGAAATCTATCACTGGAAAATAATGCCTCTCTCAGTCCCTGGTCCTCACTAATTCCAAGATTTTCACATACTCTGAGCAGCTGGAAACTTCTATATAGATAACAACAAATTTGTTTGCTATACCAGTTACCCTCTTAAGGGGAAGAAAATATCGCTGAAAATAACATTAAAATATACTGAAGGATTGTCAATGATCTGATCTTCAGTACAGAGCACTTCTCAGGAAACCCTCCAGTATTAAGTTATGCTTCATTTTTAATGCTGCCCAAGCATGCTTTGCTTTTGCCAAAATAATGGAAGCTTGAGCCTTTCCTGGGAATTTCCTTTCTTCTGTGGCTTTAAGTTATATCCTTCAATTTTTTAATTTTTTTTTTTTTTTTGGTAATGGGAAGTTTTAGTGCCTGGAAAATCTGACACACTGAAGGAACCCAAAAAAATGTATACGTAGGAGAAGGCCTGGGTTTCTTCTGAGTCCTGGTCAGACTCTGGAAAACAGAACCAAACCTCAGAACCAAAAATTCTTTCATGATTTTTCAAGGTTTCTGCTCGTGCTGAGTTCCAGGGTCTGGTTTACATTGGGAAACCTTGACTTCTGGCTCCAAAGGGTTCAATTAGTCAAAATGGTTGGCAGATGGAAAAAATAATTAAGTTCCATCCAGTGTTTTGTACAATAAAAATAGACTCAAGACACAATGGCCTTACCTTGAACTTTGCAGGCCAGCGTCACATAATGATAAAGAGGGAGTCAGCTTTTGAGACCTGGATTATCTACCAGCACACGTACAGAGTGTCAGACTGGGCTGCAAGGGAAAGAGGCACTGGGATCTACAGAATGAGCCTCTGATTATTAATTTTATGACATTTTTTTTTAGCCCAGGTTAAAGATGCAAACTGGGGCAAGGAGAAATAACTTAACGTGGATATTATGAGATTACTAAAACCTCACAATAGTAGTAATAATGATAATCATCTGTTGTAGGAAGAAATGCTGAAGTCCATGGAAATGTTAAAGTATTATTCTTAGAAATTGTTCTCCCAAATACTTTGCCTTTCCTGAAGATGACAGAACAGCAGATAGATAACACTTTTGAGACACAAATTCTTTTGATTTTGTGCTTAAATACAGACTTAGATGCCCAACTTTAAGATCTTGAGTGTGAAAACACAGTTATGGAGCAGAAACATAAGCTGTGCCCTAACTTGACATCAAAGTTATTTTTACTCCAACTATCTCATTAGATAGGTGGGGTACAGAATTATACCCAACACTGCACAACTGATCCTGCTGAATAATTAATATATTCACCAAAACAAAACAAACAAAAACCAAACAAAAAAAAAAAGAGGTGTATAGGGAACATTTGCGAATTGGGAAGTCTGACTTATTATGCCAATGATTTATCATCAAATAAGCTCTAGTGAAAATTTCATGGCCAAATGGATGTTTCAGATAATAAATAATATAATACAGACAACAAAAAGTGGACAAATTCTTAACCACTGTCAATGATAGCACCTGGCTGTACAGGGCACATGGGCTTAGAGATTTCTCTCTGAGTATAGAATGAAATTCCCAGCTGGTGGGAATTACTAGGGCACAAGGGAGGTTCTAGATTCTAGTATTAATTCAGTTTTCCAGAAAGGTAAAGAGCTCCACATAGCCACCCTTCTATCTCTCTGGTTTTGCATCTGCTCTTGGCTGTCAGTCAGTGTTGGATGCAACTGGGTACTTAACATCTAAAGAGATGGAGAAATAAATTGCATTGCTCTCAGTGCAAGTCTGTTCAAGCTCTGAAAGGTGAGGTAAGTCTGCTTCCTATTGCTCATGCCCTTCCTTCTGTTCCCTAAATCTCCACCAGGTTTGATTGCCATCTCTTTCCCTCTGCTGTACCCCTCCTCTGAGGCTACCCTGCCCCACTGGGGCTGTACCCTCAGTTGCCACCACATGTTTCTTCATGGCAGCAGGGCTTTGCTCTGTGTTTGAGGAGTGCTGCTGATGCAGGCCAAGGGCAGGCACACATGGGGTGGTTCCTGACGTGGTATCATGATGTGTTTTGGCAGCACTTGTGTGGTTGAACCACGTGACTGGTGCTCCAATGCCAGCATTTTGAAGAAGTGATGTTCAAGTTAGGGACTGCTCTGATGGTTGGAACTGTTACAAGTACACAGCAGATGGCCCCCACCTTTATCTTCAGGGAGTGTCTCATGTTTATTCATGGTGGTAGTCAAGGAAAGCCACTGAATCTACCCCGAATCATGTGGTATTTCGAAGGATAAAGATGTTCAGCTAAGCCTGGGAATCATTAGGTGGCTGCCTTGGAGCCAAGGCTGTTTGGACAGGGCTCAGTTTCACAGCTGGCAGGAGGAGGAGAATCTTTTTCCTCCTTCAACTGCTGAGACTGTCAATAACAAGCTTGCTGAACCACCTCTGAGTTCTTGGGAGTTTGTGGGATGGTGGAGTGGATGCCCGGTTCAGTGAACTCTTAAGACATCTTTTTGGTGCATATGTGTGAGGGAATGTCTTTAAACTTGGAGCCTATTGTTTCATGGTTTGAGTCAGAGCACTGGATGTGTCTGACAGTCTCCTTGGGATAGCACTGGTGGATCCTGGTATTTAAAGCAGGAAGTGGCAAGGGTGGAGGATCTCAAGAGGCAGAATTTTTCCTTTGAATCATAATATAAATTCACTCCACCTGAACCTCCAAGTGGCCCTGATTTCTCTAATCTCTCAAGGGCCCATCTCCTGGGTTCAGCTTGTCCCAAAGCACATGTTTCTGACTTGACACAGCTATCCTAGAGGCCAGGAAAAATCAATGTATAGCCTCGCATTAAACCCAGTGAGAATTAGCAGAAGGGATGTGCTAATGAATTTGTGTGAATATGCTGCTGCAGACCAGCCCTACAAAGAACAGAAACAATTTGGTAGAGCACTGGCATGGTTTGCTTGCCACCTTGGCCTGGTCCCTGGGCAGGCTGTTAGTCAGAGCAAGGGCTATTCCCTGAGATGCTGCTAACATCACTGGGGCGGTGTGAGGTGTGCTACCCTGCCCTGTGAAGGAGGAACTGGGGCTGCACAGATCAGAGCAAGCAGCTCATCTTGATGTCTGCTGCGACTCATAAGACAAAGGCTTTGATGTGTGTCCAGAACCTGGCTGCTATGATGCAAGATGTACTACAAAACCTGCTTTTCAGGGAGCACATCCGTAGCCATAGGATCTTTGGAAATCTCATCCATCAGGAAGCCTGTATCAGTGATTGATCCTCAGGAGTTCCTGAAGAGGAGTTCCTTGTCCTAGATTTGACACTAGTTTCCTCCACCTCCTGAGAATCCCAAGCCTGTCTCATGCTGCTACGTGAACCACCAAAGAAAAGGCTTAGGTGTTTGCTTTCGGCTCAAAAGCACTTCAGTTCCAGCGGTGGTGCTCCTGTAGAAAAAGCTAAAATTCGTTTTTGTGGGATGTTTTGCAACTGAATGTAGTTGTAATGCCTCACTTGAGAAGTACACTGCACTGAAAGCCTCCGGGTTTTCACTAGTGGAACAGCCATCCTAGCTTGCTGAAACTCTTTTGTGATGTTTTTCTCCATTTCTCACTCACTAACCTAAGATTTTACTTCTTTTCTCTAGCCTGGCTCCAGCTCTTCTCTTTGCCAGTGCTGCTGGTTACTATCCCATGCGTCTGCATGCACACACACAGGCTCAGGCAGATGCTTATAACCTGACTTCACAATTCACCTCTCTTCTGTGCTACCTATAAGAGGGTGAAAAAATGAAGGAAGAGTGAAAACAGAAGTGCTACAAAAAGGAATGAGGCAAAAATAGAAATCCAATGATATGGTGGTTGTAAGGGATGCCCAGAAATTTCCTCCTGGACTCGCACGTCTCTTTTAATCATCTCTCATACTTTGCTTCACTGCTTTCCTTTCAGCTGCTCAGGCCAGGTTGCTTGGTAGACTTTTACTGCCAAATGCTATTATACCCAAGCTGCTCTGATCTTTAGCCAAATCTTAGGAAAGAAGTGGGTGTGCTGAAGCATTGGTGAGCCAGTGAGGGAACTCTTTACCATAGCTGGAATGGCAAACATGACTGTACAAATGCAAGCTGCTGGAGCAGGGCTATAAGGCTATCATGGGGTCTGAGCTCAGCTGAAGGGAACAGCAGCCCTGAATCTCTAGGACATGTGAATGTTTTGTCTACAACCAACCCGATTTTAGCACAACATGGATAACATGAACATCTTTTAAGGCCCTGGGTACCTGACACAACTGTCTGGGCTTTGCTGATGTGTCCTCAGGCTGTGCTGACTAAGTGCAGATCCCCAGTAGGAATAACTGAGAGTACACTGAAACTCGTGCCCACGCCGTCCTGAAGAGGAGTCACCAAGTAGGTGGAAGGGCTCCTGTTGAGCTGTCAGGGCTCTGTTCTTCCTCCTTAGGGACTCGGGGTGGGATTCACAGCTGTGTCTGGCCAGCTTTGAGCAAGGGCAGCTGGAAACCTGTGGCTGAAAAGAGGCAGAGATAGAACACAGATGCTCTAGAAGTTCATCCTGCTACAGCACGTTAGAGAAGGGCTGAAACACTATTGAAACATATGGATTTCTGCCAGACCTTGCTCCATTCTAATTATTAAAAGAAATGTCTGAGCAGAAGAACAAAATAAGCTCCAAACATTCTATTCACAAATGCAATGAGCTTTGCTGGTTCCAGATCTTACACTGACTCTGTGCTGTACATCTGTAACAAGAGTGGCTCTGTTCGCTTAGCACATGCACTGGAGTCATGTGGAGTTCAAATTTACTGTCCCCATCAAGATGCAAATCCCAAATTTCATTCAGCATTGTCCCTTTGGTAAGGATGTTACGCTCAGGTCGGGATTCTGTCTCCCCCCAAGGCCTTTAAATGTGTTTATTCATTTTGTTTATTTTCATTTCCCAGTTTCCACATGTCACTCAGTCAGATTTTCTGTTAGCAAGGCTGAGAGACACATAACATATGTTACCCCACAACTGACCTTGAAGGGGAACTGAAGAAACCATCTTCCCTAGGGCTGAGATGTAATTCAGACACGAGCTTACTCTGTAGAGGTCCTTTTCTGAGGAGACACTGCCAACTGCCTTGCAAGCCCTGGAAACATTTCTGCCTGCATCGATAGCAAAGCGAGAAGTATGTACCAGGGGGATGGTGAGGATTTAGCCTTCTGTGCCATTCCTCCCTTGGCTCTCGTGAGCAAAGCAAACAAACTCTTTGTGTCTTAGAAGACTCGGATAATTCAGCCGACTCAAGTTGTCTCCTTGCAGTCTAGGCTTTTCACCTGGGGGAGTAGGTTTGCTGATCCTGCTCAGGTTAAAATGACTGCAAATCAATGTGGTTTGACAGCTGCAGGAAAAAAAAATAAATGGATGTACAAACTGTTGAGCAACAAAGGGTCTTCAAGTGGATACAAAATGAGGCACAAAAAGAAGCTACTGCCTGTGATCTTCCTACAGGCTTTTGATTCCTGGCAGTCTGGCCAGTCCCAGCCCTGGCTGATAGGGTCGGTCTGCCTCTTCCACAGTGCTTCCCCCTTCCTTGCACACCCTGCTCAGAAAAGGCAGACACAGGCAGGCCATGCTCCCCTCTTCTTCCCTTGTGTGGCCAAGCCAGGCATGCCAAGCAGAGGATGGGGATGGCAGTGCTGCCTTAGCCTGCTGTTGCAGTCTGCTTTGGTGGTACCCTGTACTCTGCTGATAAGCTCTCTTTGCCTTTCAAACAGCAAAACATGCAATCCCTCAGCCATGGAGCCCAGCTTCTGAGGACATCTGTAGAGGGTTGTTGTGGTTAGTTGTGAAACAGAGGTGGTGTGAAAGCCTGGGCAGAACTGGGGTTTAACACCAGTGGTCCAGAACAAGGTCTGGAGAAGCAAGTCTTGGTTGAACTCAGAGTCAGCTACCTTGTCACATGGCTTCCACAGGCCAGCTGGATGCTTGAAGTTGCTGAATTTAGAGTCGGCCATGCTGGAGATTCCAACTCTGCAAACCTGCACCCCCCATAGCCAGCAGCTTTCCAGGTCCTGCCACCCTGTGTCGAACCCAGGAGCTCATATAATTCTTCCCCCTTCTCCCAGTAACTCTAGGCTGTAGTTCCAGTGTCTTCATCCTTGGTTCACCTTTTTAGCTGGGGAACATGATCACTTACTTCCTGTTTTGCCTTTGTCCCAGGGTTAGGCAGTTTGGGAAGGGGCAGCCGATGTGAGCAGGTATCATAGCCTTCCTTGATAACTTGGTGTCACCCCCATGTGAAATTTCAGATCAAAGCTGAATTACATCACAAAGAGGAGAGAAAAGTTAAGTTCAGCATGACACCAGGAACACTGAATATCCCAAAGTCACTCAAATTTGAATCCAAAAACCTGCCTCTAGTTATTGCTTAGTAACAACTTCATATAATTTTTCTTGTCATTAAAATGTCTTTCCTGAGCCAAAAGTGCAAATTTCTTTACAGCAGGCAAGTCTGACTAGTTTTCTCTCTAGTTCCTGTCAGCTGAATGCAATCTTTTTTAGCTGTTTGGAGAAATCTGTTTTGAGATGTGGCACGTTTCTTATCCTAGTACTTCAGGTTGGTGGAGAAGGAGAACAGTAAACTGTGCTTAGATTTCAGCTGGGTTTGATATCAGCTGAGGTGTGCTAGATTCTGTGGATGTTTCCATGGCTTTATGGATACTACCTATAGCTGGCAGTGTACACAGGCAAAGTACTGCTAATGAAGCTCTTAGAAAGGTTTCTTAATGCTCACAGCAGCCCAGTAATACCCCCTGTTATGAGACCTATTTTAAGCAGAGGTGAGCAGGGTCATGTACACATTTTCTTCATATTTTCATTCCATGGCTGCTGATTTTGGCTGCTTTCACTTTTTTTTTTCAGCTCACCCGTGACTCTTGCTCCCCAGCAGTGCTCAGCAGCTCCTGGGAGAGCTGGAGCTTTCGAAGGCCATCACCTTCTGCCAGTTTGGTGTTTAGAAATCCTCTCCTTCTTCCTTTCCCCCCCTCACCTCCTCCCCAAAGAGCTGTCTTTCAGTTTAGCAGCCACTTTTGGAAATGTGGGTTCCTCTGCTCTCTCGGATGTGCCAATAGGCTCCCTGGCATTACAGGTCAAGATTTCTGCCACCACCCTAAAAATGGCCTTATTGGCAAAGGAACAAAGCTGAGAAAGTAATGTTTTGAACCTGTCAAGTCTGATTTACAGAAAGCTTCCATGATCTGGGAAAACAACAAGCAATGATTGCTTTCTGCTCCACCCTAATTTTAATTATAAAAAATGCTAGTATGGTTTTCCAGTTGACATCCCTCTAAAGGAAATAAGTGGAGTTGGAGTAAATCTTCTGAATAAACATATTTCTCAAACATAAACATGGTAAAATTTTTCTTTTGAGCAGCATATAAAGAATGGTTAACTTAAAATATGCATATAATAATGTATTACCCACAGCTTCTCATGTTTAAAAAGATTCCATATGCCAGGAAAACCCATAAAATAAAATCCAAGAAATGCTGCATCCTCTTTCTATTAATTTGAAACAGTCACTGAATGGGGAAAAGGAAAAGAAATTTCTCTTAAAAAAAAAAGAAAGAGATAGAACCCGTGGAACAGAAATTTTTTTAATGTATTTTTTTCTTAGAAAATCCCAAACAAATCAGTAACTCCGACATTCCAGTCTCTTCATCCTGTTTTTAGTGGTGTAATTAATATGTAAACTCAATACTTGTGTTGAAAAATAGCTTTGGGTAAGGAAAAATGGTAGCAAATTCCAGGGTGGCCTTTGCTAACATTTTTGATTGAAAAAACGTTGTTGTTTTAGGATGATGAGAAGTGCTGCCATCTTTTGTGGTTTACCCAGGATTGTCCCAAGTTTGACTGTTGTCTCTGCTTTGGTTTAAAACCTAAAAGAGGGCCAGTAACTGTGGCTCCCTCTCTTCCCATAAATCCCTCCTTCTTGCCCCATGTTTAAATGAGTATCTGACTTTAAAATAAGTCTTGCTGAAGCTTGATGTTAAAGAACCATGGCTAAAACAGTCTGTTGGGTTTGGGGCTTTTGTCAGTTTCGTTGTTTGTTTGTTTTTTAAGAGGAGTTTGTATCTCTAGAGAGTTCTGTTCCATAAAGTTGTAGACTCGGACTCAACAATCACAGCATGGTCTGGGTTGGAAGGGACCTCCAAAGGTCATCCAGTCCAACCCCCTCTGCAGTCAGCAGGGACATCCTCAACTAGATCAGGTTGCCCAGAGCCCTGTCAAGCCTCATTTGAATATTTCCATTGATGGGGCCTCAACCACCTCACTGGGCAACCTGTTCCAGTGTTCCATTACCCCCTTGGTAAAGAACTTGTTTCTAACATCCAATCTAAATCTACTCTTCTCTAGTTTGAAGCTACTGTCCCTCATCCTGTCACTGGAAGCCTTTGTAAATAGTCTCTCTCTATCCTTCTTGTAGCCCTCTTCAGGTACTGGAAGCTGCTATTAGGGTCTCCCTGGAGCCATCTCCTCTCCAGGCTGAACAACCCCAGCTCCCTCAGCCTGTCTTTGTAGGAGAGGTGACTCAGTGGAACCTGGGCTCTGGGCTGGTTTTGCTCTTGGTTTGGTTTATGAATTGGAGCAATCACCACACTTCACTTTGTTTGTGAGTCCCTCTGTTTGACATGTTCACACAGAGAATACTTGATGCACAGCTGCTGGTAGGGACACCCAAAACTCTTCCTCTGAGTAATGGAGCACAGTTTCAAGACCATAACATGGAGAGGTTGACTGTCCTGTTTTATATCCCAGCCCAGTGGTCAGAGCCCTTCACTGGGATCTGTTCTCAACCATTCAGTTTTGTGTGTTTCTAGTTTTCATGCATCACTGTCCTGTGAACCTCTCATCTTTGGTGAAGCACTGGCCCAGGTTGCCCAGAGAGATGGGAGATGGCCCATCTCTGGAAACACTCTGGGTCAAGTTGGACAGAGTACTGAGCAACCTGCTCTAGTTTGACAACATCCGTGCCCACTGCTGGGGGCTTGGGTTAGATGACCTTTAAAGATCCATTCTATGGGTCTGTGATTCTATGACCTTTGGGCTTTGCTCATTGCAAGGGGTCCAGGCTCCCATCTAGCAGCAAATTCAAAACTCCTTGAGCCTCAGAGAGGCCACAAGCATGAGCCAGAGCTGTGGACATGGTCTGGATAGTCAACCTGGAGCTGTGCCCCAGGAGAAGCAGCAAGAACACACACCCCATGTTCAGCACCTGCAATTAAACAGAGGGGTGTTCAACCAGTCCCATGGCAGCCAAGCAGGCACTTTCCCAATCCAGGCACCCCAGTTCCCCCTCCATGCCCTGCTGTTGGAGCTCACCTCGGAGCGCAGTGGGAGGGGGTTAAAGCAGCTGAGCCCAGGGCTCTAGCTGTGTGCACTGGCTGCTGGAGGCTGTGGGGAGCTGGGGTGGACCAGCTGCACTGGATTGAGTCATTCCCCCCAGTCAGTTAGAAAAGGGCTGTGTCTCTCGCACTGGGATTAGCACTGGGGGGGAGGTAGGTTTTTATGGTAGGGAAAGAGGAGGGAAAAAAAACCAAACCACCAGCATTCAGCTGATTCCTTGCTTGTGCGGTGTCTAGGGAGGGTTTGGGCTGTGCAAGAGCTGTCCTGAGAGGAGCTCTCTTGGCAGCAGGGTTAAGAGAAGCCTGACCCGCTGAGCTCTTCATTTAGCATCTAGGCTGGGGAGGTGCTTGTTTAGCCCAAAAGCTTGGGTGAGGCAGTCAGCTGGAGTTCAAGATCCAGGGACTTAATGTCCCATGACTGAGTGTAGCTTGTTTGACCTGTAATGCAGATCTTGAGAATTAAGAGCAGAAGTATTTTTATGGTATGTGCTGAGCCTGCTCTCCCTGACTCCAACACCTCCTGGAAAACGAATAATTGAACGTACATGTGACTGTGTATAGCCCCTTCTTCAAACACAACCTGAAATGGGGCAGAATATCTTGAAACTTCATAGGCTTTTTCTCCTGCTAACTGCATAGGACTGGTTATAATATCTACAGAGACAAGGCTTTATAGCATGGAGCAGTCTTTTCAGCCCACGCTTCTGAGCAGTGGCTTTCAATTCTGAGTTTTCTAAGGTAAGCAGTGTGATGGATTTCTGCCTTCTAACTGAGCTGGAATAGAAGGAAAAAACAAACCAATTCTGATTTTTAATTTTTTTTAAATTTATTTGCCAAGCCACACTGCTCCCTGCTAAAATCAGGAGTTGTTACTATTGGCACAGTGGGTTTAAACTCACTGCTGTGTTTTGCATGTTTTCATAAAGGAAGAAACTGATTGAATGGGACTGTCTATTAGTTGCATTAGATCAGCAGTTTCCTCTTTGTAGTGATGCAACAGATTGTTTGACAAATAATACAGTAAGAATAGACTCAGCATGCAAAGCCCTGTACACTGTCTGAAGAAAAAAAACTGTGTCCTTTTCTCCAATTGGGCTTCCAAGCCAGTAGCTGCTTCTAATATTCTTCTATCCAGTGTGAGCCCAGTGTTGTGCATAACACACATTGATGTTTGTCAAGAGCTGCAATAGTTTGTTTTGGGGAAAGGGATGGTGAGGAAAGCAGAGTGGAAGCAATGTAAGAGGCTTGGTTGTGTGAGGAACTCCCTGGGCTGTGTTTTGGGGCAGCTTGGTTCAGATGCTGGTTCTGCTACATCCTTCTCACGTGATGTTGGGAAAGTCTCTCAATGTGTTGTCTCAGCTCCACAGATGTGCAACACGAGGCCCCATCTCATCTTCTTGTAGGTAGTACACCTTGAGTAAATTCCTATAGTATGTGTTGAGTGTATGCAAGTAGTATATACTAAAGTGGTAAAGCAAGAACCATTTCTGCAAAGACTTGTGTGATGCCCAGGGCTCAGGGTCCTGATTTCACAGCACCACAGTTGCAGTGTGAACCCCTGATGAATTCTGTCCTTCCAGTTGCTGCTGCTGTTCGTTATCTGAATGCTAAGTTTGGGTAGATGCTTATTTTTAGCCTGTATGTCAGTGTGCAAGGGAATGAAGGAGGAGGCTCTCCCACAGCAAGCGTTTTCTTTTCCATGTAAATACCTGTCGCATAATACTACAGACAAGTAAAGAGTTCTTACCACTCCTAAGGTGTTAGGGTAATCCTTCATGGAGTCCTTGTAATGAACAAAACAGGGATGCTTCAGAAGTCGTTTATTAAGGGTTAATGATGTATCTTCTCTCTTTGGCATCATTCCCAGCCTAAATCAAGCCTGCTTCATCTCATATGGATATGAAAGACAAACTGTACAGATTGAAAACATCTGTATACTGAGTGAATGAACCAAATGGCAGCAGTGTCATGCAGAGATTTACTTAAAGCTGTCCCCTTTTGTTTGACTTTAGAGGAACAGCACAAATAAATACAGTAGGTTCTGTTTAAACAGAGAGGACTCTGATCAATAGAGGTTTGTATAGCTTACGACCTTCAGCTATAAACAAAAAATTGGGGTAAACCCCACATGTCTCAGGTCAATTGCCATCTTATTTACTTTATTACACCACTAATGTTCTAATCCGTCTTGCATATAAAATGCTCTTTGCAAGCAGCCTTGCTTTGCTTCCCCATTTTCACCAGAAATAAAAGGGAAGGTTGCGTTTGCTATCCAGAGCAACCTGGGAGTGTGGGTATGACTGTGACGTGAATTTTGAGTATCGGTGTAGTCAGAGAGCTCAGACAAACCAGTTCAGGCAATTCTCAAATTCCAGTAAGCTTTGGCTGAGGTCTCCAATAGCTTTCTGTACTTTTTGAGGGGATTCAAGCATCCGTAGAGAAAATCAAAATGGTTTGTGGCTCATCACAACCAGACCTGTGCATAAGAAACAAGGCAGAGGCAGCAGTAGATGGAACATGGTGGCTCTATTCTGGCTTGCAAGCAGGGGTTATTCCTTCTGCACTGACACTTGAAAACATTTGCAAATATCTGCTAGGGACTGACCCTAGCTGTGAGTCCTTAGTATTGTTATTTTTGTTACTGTGTCCCAGCATGATTAAGTAATTCCAAATACTGAGGGGATGACACTCCTGCATGTGTTCTGCCATCATATCTCCAAATAACTAAATTAAATGGTAATTACTATTTTTTTTTAATGGCACATTTTCTCTTTTTTCTAGAGGGAAGACTATTATCATATGCTTTTTCTGTCTCTCTTTATCCTCTCTAGCTAACTTTTAATTATTTTGGTCAAATTTATCAGAATTTTTTTAAGAAAAGGGGGGAGGGAGGGATGCCATGATGGAAAATGTGTCTACATAGGTTTGTGAAAATAGACAGCAAGGTGGAGGAGAAGGATCCTAGTCACATCTTCTCAGTGGATGAAACTACAACAGGAACCCTCATCAGGCATCAAAGGTGTTCAAGGCACACAAAGCCATGGAAGGCAGTTTCATTAGCCCTGCTCCTCAGTCACTCAGATGCTTTGCTTTGCTGAGGGCATTCCTCTTCCTATTGACTCCATCATTTTCAGCTTCAGTATTATCTGCTCTATTCTATGAAATATTTCTGCTTCAAGTGAATTCTTGTGGAATTCAGATACTTTGGTGGGTAATAGGGGTAGGTCCCACTGATCTTTCCTCAGAGCTTCAAAGATGTGGGGAGAGATTTCAGGAGGTCGGTTGGGTTTGAAATACTAAATATTTTGGTTTGTTTTGTTGAAAAGAAAAGAGCACCCAGACTGCTTCCCTACCTGTGCTCTTGTTCCACTAGCCATGTGAATTTTGATCCATGAAGCAGTGTCTCAGCTGCATACTCACCGGGAGAAAATCTTTCAGATGTTTACATTTTGCAACTGAACATTTTGCAGTCGTGTGCTTGTCTTGCTTCCAGCATTTCTTCACAGTCCCCATTTAAGACCAGAAACTAGAGCTGCAAGTTCTAGTCTCAGCAGTAATGTCTCCCCCATCATTAAATAATTGAGTTAGTCCTGCAATCTCCAGCCCAGCAGTCAGAGACACTACCTCATAGCTGGTGGGTTGCTGGCAACAGGTTTGACAAAACCCTTCAGGGGCGGCTAGTGGAGGCTCTTTCCTGGCAGGTCTCAGCTTGGTTTGTTAGGTCAGTGGAGAGACAGATGGGGCTAACCACGCCTGCCCCTGCCAAGCCACGCTGGCCAAGATTGTACCTTCCAGCACAGCATTAGAAACACTGGAGAAGAGGCTGTGGTCCTTTGCTGAATAAGGAAAGCGAATTTAGGTAATAGAATCCTCAGGAGATGCTGTTTTGCTGCCCTCTAGGCAAAGATTAAAACTTAAAATGTGGAAACTACAGAAAATGCTGTCCTGAGCACACCAAAGCAAAGCAAGGGGTTGAGAAAATTGCAAGACTTTTGCTGGAACTTCATTAAGGTGCAAGGGGAAAAAGAAAAAAATCTCTAAAAAGATCTCTGGGCTCAGATAAAGAAGATCCAGTAGTGTACAACAAAGAATAATCAGTAAAGGCATCATAATTACAAAGTACTTTTATATTAAAATGATGTCATGTAATAGGTTGAAGAGCAAGAAATAAATAAGCTGTGCAGATCTCCTTTATCTAAATAATTGTTTTCTTATGCGTTAGGCTGCAGGCTTCTCATGTAATTCCTGTCCTTTAATGGGGAAAACGTATTAAATCAAAAGGCTATGAAACGAGTTTAACATTTCAGTAGTATGCTTCATCTTGAGGATCCCAAAGTGCATCTCTGAAATGCAAATCTGAGGGAGCCATGGAAATAGAGAGCAGGAAGTAGAACGAAGGCTTAATGGGGAGTGTGTCATGGCAGGGCTCTGTGTCAAACACATAGCCTCGTTTAAAAGTGTGTGGAGAGGGTCAGATGTTCTTGAAATCCAATATAGAATGGTATGTCTTCAAATCTGGAGAATTGTCTTGTAGGTCTTTCTTTTCCCCTGGTATTTATTGCATGAGGATAAATCTTCATTTTTCCCATGTGAAGAATTGTGCTGAGATCTACCCATGGAAAATGACAGCGTAGGAGCAAAAGTCACAAAGGACCTTTGCTTTTAGACTATTCTTTAAGAGATGCACAACACAATGAGCAAAATGGAATGAAATGTATTAACCTTTGAAGATAAAAGGTAATCAGGACTCAACCATGCTCCCCATGGTTAGACCACAGGCTCTTAGGAAAGCTTTATGAACAATCCCTGTGTCTGTGTATCTCAACAGTTCCTATGAAAACTTTTTCATTATTTGGGGGGGGGGGGGGGTGGGAATAAAAAAAATAATAGTTGATCCAGAAGTGTTTAAATCTCATCTCCTAAACCAAAACAAATGCAATGACTCTAGAAACAATTGGCTCTTGGCTGCCACCCACACAGTGCAGAAAATGTTAAGGAGGTGGAAAATGAGCTCAAGTTCCTATTATTTGTGAATCAACACATTATTGTGAGTGTTTGCTTCTCATTTGTCTTTGTAGGCAAAATATCAAATTTTCTTCTCATTTGTTTGGGCTAAGAGAACATTTTGGAGATGTTTTGAAGAATGGCATGAGGCAATAATCTTTTCAACAGGGTTTCAGTGGTTTCTTTGCCAGTCTTGGGCACTGAGACAGCTTTCCTGTGAGCTGCAGGAGAGCTGTGAGCTGTGTGACCTTCCTGTGTTTACTCAGTGGGGGCATGTCTCCATGCTGTTGTTGGATCTTTTTATCTGCTTATGCCACTGGTGACCATGACCCCCTTCTTTCTCATCTGGGCTTGAGACTGACCTGATTGACTCCTGAGCTGCATTAGAGTTTGTTTGACTCATTGTATTTCTTTGGCTGCCAGGACTGGGAAACCTTTTCATTCAGCTCTGCTTTCTTAGGCGACTGCTGGTGAGCTGCGGTCTCTTCTCTTGTAGTGTTGCTTACCTACAAGAGCCATCTACATCAATGTCAGTACTTGCAAGTTTTTCAGAGCTTTCAGTTTGTGCATAAAGTGTACTTCCCATTCCCTGCAGATTTCTTGGGATAAAAGAGAAAAAAAAAAGGCTGCACTTACATTTAATGTGTCCTGTGGCTTGGTCACTTTGTTTCAGGGGGAAGTATGGACATTCGAGTGTGGTCTGGTGAACCAGATGTATGTTTTCAGAGCAGGAACAGCTTTGTTCTTCGTTGAGGAGATACATGTTTAATGCACTCACATTGATAAAATGATTTATATGGCAAGAAATGCATTAAGCTGCTCTTTTCTAGTGTCTGGGAGGATATAGGTGGCTCTTGGGAAGAGAAGACAGGATGGGCCTCTGAGATACTGGAATGAAATAGAATTTCTTCAGAAAATGTCTAGGTTTTCCTAGAAACCAGGGTATGAAGGTATCAGCTAATTTCCAACAGCAGCATGGAAAAGAACAAGGAAAGAAAAGCATGCAGGGAGAGCTGCTGGAAACACTGAAGAGCAAATAGTCACCTATTCTTCTCAGAGCTCCCTAATCTCCATTCAAAAAATGTTCTCTCAAACAAAAGTGTCTCTGTGTTTCAACAGTTGTGCTAGCAGCAAGCAAGCAGTGCTTACAAGCCAAAACTCACTGCCACAGCCCCAGTTTATAATTAGGAGCATCTCTCTACATATGAACACAGGATGTTTCCTTGGGGCACAAGTATTAGGACTGTACCCTTGGGGCTGAATTCTCTCTGCCTGCAGAGCTGACAGTCCCCAAGCATACAGGAACAGCTCTGTGGCTTCTTGAGGTAGCTTTAGATGTTCCCTCAAAACGTTGTTGTGCTGTGGTGTGCATCAACATTTAGGATATTTCCATCAGCACTATGGATTAAGGTGTGTGAGAACTTTCTCCCTTATCCTTATTCTTGTGAGCTGATGTCATTACTACTGAACCCAAAGTGATTAGACTTCAGATGTTGGGAAGGCTGAATTTTAAAGGGGAAAAAAAATTAAGAATATGAAAGAGATACAGAAGTTTGGCTATCTCTCAAGAGCAATGGAGCCCATCACTTGCTTCTAGCCTGTAAAGGTCTTGGCACACATTGCTTGCTTTGGCTTCTCCAGTTGGTTTGTGTTTTCAGTAAGGGGTCATTGCAATGAGGAGACAGCTCACTCCAAATTGCTTTTACCTCAGCAGAAAGAGCTGTTTACCTGTTTGGAAGAGGAGGACTCATTAGTACTGGTAAGTTTCCATAAAGCTGGTCTCAGGATCTCTTTCCCCTCAACTGCTGGAACTTGAAACCTTCCAGCTGCTTCTCACCACACTTTGCTCAGAGAAGAGAAAATATTACGAATGAATGTTTCTAAATCCCTCATTTGGTGTACTGAGGGCCAGAGCCTGAAGTAAGGCTCCTGATAAATATGGGGATCCAAAGCTGGCCCTCTGAGAGCTATCATCTATTACACTCCAGTGAAGGAGTGACCTGATGTTAAGATCTGACTGTTCATTGCAAAGCTTATTTTGTTACATCAGCAGGCCACAGGGTTCAATAAACTATGTGGCCTTTATCTGTTCCATATGTACTGGCTGCCTCCTATAGTTCCTATGTATGTACACAGTATATGAGCTTTAAGGGAATCTGATGCCTTTAGACAGTAGAAATTCAGTTTGTAAAACCTAGTCTTAAATTTGATTCTGATAAAAAAAAAAAAATGCCAGTAATTGCAATTTTTGGTTTTGAGATACAGCCTTCCAGAGGGGCTTGTGACTCAGAGGATTTTATAGGCATTGAAATTTGATGGATTAATTGTTAATAAAAGTTAGATTCAGTAACTGAATACAAACATCATACTGAGTTTAGTGTTTACATTGGCTCCCAAACATTTTTAAAGGGCAGTTTTGGACTGAGGTGCCTGACAGAATCTTTTAGTTTCATGCCTAGAAAGTTATTTAACTGGAGAACAATCCACACCATCGAAAACAGAGTTTTCTTCTGGTATTGTTCTGGTTTTGTTAGTTTCATTTTTATGTTTGTTTTGTTGGTGGTGGTGGTTGGTTGGGGGTTTTTGTTTGTTTGTTTGGGTTTATTTGTGGTTGTTTTTTTTTTTCCCCATCATGTTATCGCTATCTTCTATCAGGATCTCACTGTACAATAGTGACCTCTGATGTAAAGGAATCAGGAGTGCCTCTTGCAAAGCCTCCCATCCAGCCTTGCTGAGCAATTCATCAACAGCCAAACAGCATGGAAAGGAAGGGACATGTGTGCATGTGTGTGCACACACACATACACACAAAGGCAACTGAAAATCAGATCATAAAACTGAAGAGCACAATACTGAAGGGTCTGGACCTGTTAATTTTTATAGCTGATGCAGATACTAATATTTTATGAGGTTTGGAATTATCAGTATTCAAAAGGTAATATCTAGCCTTACCCTTTTTGTTTTAATACAAAGATAAAACTATCACTTGAGTAGAGCAGCATTATGGTTAATAGACCTCCTCTTTATGGACAGACCTATCTTCCTGTTTCCTTTTGTCAATATTTATAAAAGTAGAAGGATATTTTCTCCTAATCCTATCCAAGATCCATGGGGTGGTTTCTTTAACCAAGCACCTCCTCTGTTCACTTACATCTCAGGGCATGTTTCTGTTAAATAGCAGAGTTGGGTTGATCCTAGCCAGCTTTTATATGTTGGAGTTTGTGAAATGGCTCCCTTTAAATTGCAAAGGCTGAAGCGACCCCAGGAAATTGGATAAGAGACTTTGCACTGCAAAATTTACATGACAGTGAACATCTGGCCTCCTCAAAAGTGCTGTCCCTTTCCTCTAGGGATACATGAGGGTTGTCTCATTCGAGTGTTCTTCATCATTACTTCAGAGGGCTACAGCTGCCCCAGAGGGATCATATGGGCCAGTTGCATATCTTTCCCCAGGCTACAAGGTCAGGGGAATGAATTTGAACAGGATGGAACAGAAACAGGGGGGAGCCCTGATCCTGGGTCATGTGAGTTGTCTATATCCATGACTCTTTAGAATAAATAATAAATATTACACCTTAGTGATGATAAGAGAAACATTTATTTCCAGCTTACTCAACAAAAGATGCCAAAGCCATAATACTTTGAAGAAATGGGATATTATATTGGATGCAGATTTAAGAAATATGTTAATATAATCCAAGTCCCTCAGTAAAATGCAGTTCATTTTATGTGCAGAGCAAAGGCAATCTCAGAGGCAGGACACTGAGCAGGTGATCCACCTTCTGCTGTCACGCAGCCACAGACTTCTCCTATGTTTTTATTTACCTCTTAGGACAGTTTGGCAGCTTTCAAAAATGCAAAAACAACCCCTTTCTTTAATTTGTGCTCCACAGGAAAGTTTTATGTGATAAACACAACAATCTGCAAAGTTTTCAAGTATTCAAGTGATGAGGGTCATGCATTTATATGGACAGATCAGATTCCTGGAAAATGTGACTAGTTAAGAGTTTGTGGCCACGTGCTAGTCATTACATCAAACACAGAGTAAGGAGGACACAACACAACTTAAGCTCTAAACTGTCCTGTGAGCTTACCCTTTATGTTTTCTTATAAGATTTTAATGAAACTGCAAAAAGCCTGAGGGGGGGAAAAAAAACCCAAACAACAACAAAACATAACAATTATGCCTTTTAAAAACCTTCAGTGGTCCTTGTTTTCCAGCTTCTGGAAAAGGAAAGCTGGACTTTCCCAGAGTCGTTTCAATCCCAACCTAAACATTTTGGAGGAACACATATGCTTAGGAAGTATTTTGATGATATGTAAGTTTGAGTGGATTCTTCAATATATTGAAAGAAAGATGTGTGTGCTTTGTAATCTGAGTCCTGGCTGGGCATCAAGCTTCCCGTGAGGCTTTCTGTCCTAGCAGCAGCCAAGAGACCTGATACCAATAATGCTCCAAGAATTCAAGGTGTTTGTTAATATTCAGCTATAATGAATGCAGCATGTGTTTTTGAATCAACTACATGCTTGAATGAGGACCTCTCATTCAGGAAGGTGAGGTGCATAGTACAGTGATTAGACTTGGCAAAAGGCAGCCGTTTGGTACAGATGACACCAGCCAGCTAATTGCCGTTGCTAACAGCGTGGCTCTTCCCAGCGTCACTCGCAGAAGCAAGAGGCTGAGCTGCTTGGTTGTCCCAAGCTGCACCACACTGGTACACCCCAAGGGAGTGCCGTGACTGAGAAGTGCCTGCAGGTTGGCACAAATCTGCTCTCCATTCGGGCACACTTGTTTCAAGCTTGATATATGTTTGGCTGAAGGCTCAACCTTTTTTCCCTTGGCTTGATTTGTTAAAGTTTTACCTGCTTCCAGTAAACTAAAAATGGCTCTGCTTTCTGCCTTTCAGCTTCAAAGGAGAGGCAGTTTCAGTTATACCATATCAGCCCAGTAACCCACACCAGTAATACAAAATTTTGAATTTATTGTTATTCTCAGCCTGGGGAAAAGAAGGCTCTGGGGAGACCTTATAGTGGCCTTCCAGTGCCTGAAAGCAGCCTACAAGAACGCTTGGAAGGGACTTTTGACAAGGGCTTGTAGTGATAGGATGAGAAGGAATGGATTAAAGCTTGAGGAGGACAGATTTAGACTGGGTATTAGGAAGAAATTCTTTAGACTGAGGGTGGTGAGACACTGGAACAGGTTTCCCAGGGAAGTCATGGATGCCCCCTCCCTGGAGGTGTTCAGGGCCGGGTTGGATGAAGCTCTGAGCAACCTGGGCTGGTGGAAGGCAACAAGAGGACACAGTCTCAAGTTGTGCCAGGGAAGGTATAGGCTGGATATTAGGAGGAAGTTTTTCACAGAGAGGGTGATTGCCCATTGCAATGGGCTGCCCAGGGAGGTGGTGGAGTCACCATCACTGGAGATGTTCAGGAGAAGACTGGATGAGGCACTTAGTGCCATGGCCTAGTTGATTGCTTAGGGCTGGGTAATAGGTTAGACTGGATGATCTTGGAGGTCTCTTCCAACCTGGTTGATTCTATGATTCTAAGGTGTCCCTGCCCATGGCAGGGCAGGTTGGAACTGGATGATCTTTAAGGTCCCTTCCAACTCAAACCATTCTATAAATCTGTTATGGGAGTGGGGCTGGAGGGAATGGAACCTAAGCATTTATCCTTGTGAGACAGTATCACAGTATCACAATACGTTAGAGGTTGGAAGGGACCTCGAGATCATCAAGTCTAACCCCCCTGCCAAAGCAGAATCACTTAGGGTAGACCTAAAGTTTCAGCAACCTCAAAAGAAGCCTTCAGTCTTCAAAGCCAGCAAGGGTCCATCCCCTAACAGTCACTCAGGTCCAGGCTATGGTGCATATTTCTTGTGGTGAACGTGCAAGGGAGTTTTGTTCATCCTGATATGTGCATATTTGGGGCCAAAACAGCTTCTCAGTTGCATAATGGGGTATTAGGGTGGAGGCCCTCATTTCCATACTGTTCAGATGATCTTCTTCATACAGGGAAGTGAGATGTTCTAATACCCTTATCTTACCTTACATAACTCCAGATGTTAATCATCAAAAAAAAAAAGATCCAACCCTTTTTAATATTAGGAAATGAAATGATAAGGCTTGACTTAATTTTTCAATTTTCTCTTGATAAACCTTAACTTTGAGATGCCTCAGGAGGTGGATTCAGTAGACTCCTCAGTAACCTTCAGCTGTAATTACATCAGCCTGAGCTTATGTATTCATCTTTTCTTCTTATAAAACATTTTTGCATAAAGCTTAGAGTGGAAATTCTTAAAGAATTAATTGGAAGAAAGTATTTTTTAGTGGGAAGAAGGTAATATTATTAAGAAATAGCAATCTGGAAGAATAATCAAAATATATTTGTAGCATTTAGCAATATTTTAATGAGTTTTCAGCATTTCTATTTCCAGTCAACCAATTTTATCATCCACCAATACTTCAGATCACTTTCTAAGAGTGATTATTTGCTTTGGTACTATTCCTCATTAAGAGCAGAGCAAATACTTCTGAAACCAGTGTGGAGAGGGTTTTCAAAGTGAAACCCTTTTTTTTTTTTTTTTTTTTAAGTATGACTGCATATCTCTATAAAGTTACTTATGGTTCCACTTTCCACACCCTATAAATAATAATAATTATTGAAAATAACAAGAACTTCCCACTAAGACCAATTTACTGCAATTTTCCTTTCACCATCTTATTCAGTTTATTTAATCTTGAAGCTATGTCTGAATTGCCTCTGGATTTCAGACACATGCATGCAGATAATTAGCATAGGTGCAGATATTACACAAGATGGTCAGGCTTCTCAGATGCAGGCATTCCTAATCTGTCCCTTCTTTACAGCTCCTCTTTAGATTCCCACTTTCTAATAACAGTAGAAACTTTACAGAGAACGTACTCCTGGTCTCCCTTCTCCAACCAGAGCAAGGCAAATCTCACAAGCTGGGACTTAAATGCAGAACAAGCTCCGATCTGCATGCCACACCTCTGCCCTCTCTTGTACACAATGGAAAGCCCGTCGATGTTGTTGTAAATCCTGATGGTTCAGCCCAGAAAAAAAAATGCATTTTGCACCTCATCTGGTCTAAATATTGAGTTTACAAGGGAACGTTGCTTTGCATTATGTGTTATAGATGCTTTATGTTTATTTAAGAACTCAGTTTGCAGGAATGTTTTCCAGACATGCGGTTTACCGCAATAGACAGTTGTTGATATTCTGATCCCAAGAGCATTAGAATATGTTTAGAAATTGCGACACTTTTAAAACCAGATGTTCTACATAAGCTACACACACACACACACACAAAAAAAACCCAAACAGGGGGTGGGGGAACAAATAGAACTGTCATTTGGCATGAAAACAGCCTGTGTTAAAGCAAAGGCGAACGCATACCAAGTGAAATAATCGTGGTGAGCTGCCCTCAATCCTTTCCTCTTTTTGTATGTAACCATTTTAACAAAAGATGGAAAATCCCAGCTCCCAGATGATGTGGGAAGAGAGAAGGAAGGCTTTTAGGTCCAGATTCACGTCTGAAGAAAGATGCTAGATCTTGTTCCTGTGATGGATCAAACTAGAACAACAGAGCTAGGCAACTTCAAGCAAAGAATGTAACTGTGGATTCAAAACCCAGCACAGAAAATAATTTTCTGTGTTTTCTAAAGGTAAGCAATCATTAATGAGGAAGCAAAGTATGTTATGCCCTGCATGGTGAATCTCCAGAAAAAGGTCCCTCCCAACAGCCAAAGGATGGTGGCACATGCTGTACTGTCCTGCCTTCAGGATGATTTGATGGAGAAACTTCTGCAAACGGGTTGGGGATTGTCCTGTACTAGGCACAGTCTCAGAGACTGAAGCATCTCAAAATATGCATGGCTAGGCATGCAGAACAATTGGAACCCACAGCCATCTCCAGTTGATGATAAACTGTCTCTTTCCGGTCAATCTGTTGCTACTTTTGCTTCTGACTTTGACTTCTGTCCCTTGTTTATTGCAAAGAGGGCACACACCAGCATCAAATTGGCTTGAGTCATGTCACTTTCTGAACTATTTTCCCCCTCATATCACAAGTTAACATGCTTTAGGGTAGTCAGTGATAACACTGTAGGTCCTGACCTATGAAACTAAGACCAAATGAGAGCCAAAACAAAGGGAAAACAAGGCTCATCTGCTTTCCTTTATAGCAGTATCCCACAGTGACAGAAACGTGTTACTAGCACAAAAATATAGCAGCATAAGTAACTGAAACAAGCAAGGGCCTGCTTTTGCCCAAAGTTTGAAAATGTATTTGTAATAGGAAAGTAATGCAGTGTCTGACAAAGAGCCTTATTTGAAAGCAAGAGGAATGCTGTGAAGAAAAGTGCTGTGCAAACGTGGTTTCACCTGCAGCTTTCCTGGGCATTGAGAACCAGAGCTGTTTGTAGCCTCTTGTATCTCTTCCAAGGAGTAGCAAAGCTGCTCTGCAGGGATAAGTGTGCTTGCTGCATAAGGATAGGCTCATTTGTAAGTCAGTGGCTTCATGGGAAGGCAATTTACTTATGTTAGTAAAATGACCAAACTGCCCTACCGGCTTAGTCACTCTGCCTTCATTGAACAGAAGACTCCTACTAGCTTCAGTGGATGTTGGACCAGTTCATTAGTGCAGCTTCAAAGAATTAATGCAGTAGTAGGATCTGCCCACTGACTCATTCTACTACTCATGAGTACCTGAAAAGCCAGCTCTGAAACTCTTACTAGGGCTGCCTCACCGAAGACAATTTATGGCGGAAGTTCATGTACATATTTATTTTGTTGCTAAAGAGTTTGCTGGCATACTTCAAAGTGTGGGCTATTACCTGTTCAGGTTTATTGCCTGCTCGAGTGAATTATTGCCTACCTGAACAGGCCTGCTGAGCAATAGTTCAAATTAAAACGTGTCATTTATCATGTTCACACCAATCCAAAGTGACCGCAAAACCCCAGGTGTAATTATTGCCAGGCTCTGACTGCAGAGCTATCACAGCAAGCTCTCAACCAGTGGGGAATACAGGTTCTTCTCTTTGAAGGAAATGTGACTCTTTCTTCATAATCAACAAATACAACCCTACCGTTAGCAGCAATATTGTTTCAAATGCTGATCCTCATCAAGCAAACCAACTTTTAAATACGGTGGGAGAATATGACACAGCTCCCATCCGAGATTAGTTTTCCTGCAAACTGCAGTTCTAGACCCAAAGATCTTCTTTAAAGTTTTATCTAAAAACAGATCTTCAGCTTCTCACCAATATTCAGCCTGGAATGATGGTGATAGCTGAACTATTATTATCGTTACTACTATTATTATTTTATCCCAGTTTCAGAAAATAAATGAAAGCAGGATTTCAGTACCAGTGTGGGCTGTGGATGTTTCAATGCACCTTCAGTTGTTGTAAACCAAGCCTGTATATCCATGCTTTGCTCCATCCTCTTCAATCCTTATTGCTTGCTGTATCATCTTTTCATATTCCTTGATATATCCCAGAGTTTGTGTCCCATTTTAACCTAAAACTTGTAGGGCTGCAGCTGCCTCTGCTATGTATATGAAAGCAGTGGAGAGCAGCAATATACATAACATGCAGTTCCCTCACATCCCTCACCAAGCCTTCCTGGCTCATCTAGGGCTTTGGAGCTTTTTCTGGATAGTGTAAAGCTTCTGCAGTAAGAGAAATGAACCTTTTGGTCTGTCTTTACTGAAACATAGTAAATGTGTATAGTAAGGCTTCTTTTTTTGCCTTCCCCCTTCCCTTTTGTTTCCCCTTTTATTTTTGTAGGACTTGAAAAGAAAAGGAATATTCAAAGACCAAAATAGAAACAAAAATCAGAAGTGTCTGCTTTAATGAGAGAATTGTGTGATGGATCTTTTTTGTCTGTGCACAGAGCTGGAAGCGCAGGGAATGGTGGAACCTAAATGTGGATTTAGGCTGATCAGAAAACTCTGAGATACAATTGCTTCTGCTCTGGGATTGAAGATGGACCAGGACTGCAACCTGTGGTCAGGCTGGCCATAATTTGTGCACAGACCTGGTTCTGAGCATCCTGATTCCTGTCTCATTTCTCTGCTAACTGTACCAGGTCTCTGCAGCTAAACACTTCCCAAGTGATGCATTTTGCATCCTGATCTGAATTTTGCAGCTCAAGCCTACCTGTGGTTATACAGTCAGACAGAAGTCCCAGCAAGCCAAGAGCAATGCTTAGTCACTGACTTTGATCTAGAAATAGTTATTATCTTGCTATCTCCATTACAAAACATCCACTTTGCTAAACCTGGGTTATCTAATGATTTGGCTTCATTTGATAGACCAGAGCAGGTCTAGCATGTGACAGCTTCACATCCTGAGACGATGCATCTTTCAAAAAAACCTGATAAGTGATCAATCTTGCAAAACCTGTTGGTAGGAAATGACATTTCTGTCCACCTCCCACCTCCCTCTCTACAGTTAATCCTAAATAGCACCCCTGGCAGCCTTTGCAGATGAGATGGAAAAGTGAGTGAATTAAATGCTTTGCCCTACCAGAGCTGAGACTCATCAGTGGACAGTGAGAGGCAATAGATTCCTCTAATGATGAGTGCATCAGGGCAGCTGTGGGGAGGGTTTCAGTTTCTCAATCCATAATCTTGTGCAGAGTTTTTGTGAGGGTAGAATGACTTATTTTCAAACAACTTCTTTGAATTTCTTTTTCTTGGAAGCATAGTGGGAAGTTAGTTAAAAAGGAAGTCACTTTGAATTATCTTCTTTTCGCTCCAGATTGGAAGAAACTTTTCTTTCTCTGAAGAGTGAATTTGGGTCACAGTGCAGTAGCTTTCAGTCCTCATGCTGAATTACTTGCTGAACATGTGGTAGTGTTTTGTGACATGGTCTGTGAACTGGGAAGTAAGCTGAGCTCACCCAGCCCATTCCATTTATGGCTTTACACAAGTAAATAAGTATGTTTTCAGCCACTCCACACAAGAATGGCTTGCAAATTGCAACCGCCATTGTCTGGCAGGTTAAAGGTTAAGCTTTTCAACAGGTCAGAGTACAGTGCTAATTCACCTCAGTAGTGAGTCCCAGGCAGCCTGTAATGCATATTTGTGGTGGTTGTGTTTGTATAGCATGCATATAAAATGAAAACCGTATGACAGAGGTTAGTCCTCTTAAATGGTTGTCACATTGGCTTGGGTAAGTTTCATGCAGTTATCCATACGATAGCCAAGATTCTGGTGGGATTTTTGTATAAATTTTATTGACGTGGTGAACTAAATTGGGTAATTTCATAGCTATTATAATCAGCCAGTGGCCCAGGCAATGCACTGCTTTGTTTATCCTGAAAATGTTGCTAACTGGTCTGGCCAGGTTCAGCTTCCAGTGGTGGCCCTCTTCCAAACGTGGAAAACCCCTTTTTTTCTGACACAGAAGGTTCATACAGGCAATCCTTGTGTGCTCCATCCACAAAAGCAATGATGCTGTGGGCTAGCCCCTGCTGCCAGATGTATTTCCTGAATGTTACACAATTGAGGAGCTTGTGAGAGCTTCTTGAGTTCAGTCCAAGTTGCCAAAGCTTGAAGTAAGGCCTGGATTAAATGGAATATCTAAATTAGGAGCCTAAAGTAGGCACCTAAGGAGATAGAGGCATTCCTCAGGGAAGTGCATTTGTCTTCTGTGGTGCCTGTCCATCCATTTGCTCTAAACAGATCCCAAGGTAACAAATATCCTCACACAAACATCTTTGCTGGGCACTTGTGGTACTACTTGGTGGACAGCCCTTACACACAGACCTAATCTTGTGGGTAGTTCTGTTGATGTTAGCTCAGCAGCCCAGCAATCTGTGTGTTTGAATGACCAGAAGAAATCATTTGCTGTCTTTTGTTGGCAAAGGAGTATTAAAATTTCCTCCTCTGCAAGGCAGGAAGAGCAGACACAACCCCGGACTTCCTCTCCCAGGTCCTTCCTGACCAGGATGCCCTTCTCCAAGGGAGGAGCTGTGACCTTCAAAGGCCATGTCTTGGCACATCAGGACATACTCATGTGCATAGCACACGTTTGTTGCTCTGTTACAAAGCAGGTAAAATTAAAAACTTAGCAGGCAGGGAGGCCAGTTTGGAGAGATTTCTGCTGAAAGGTGAAACATACAGCTAGAGAAACATGTGGGTGCCCATAGAAGGAAGCAATTGAGATGTTTTGGGAAGCTCCCATTTCCAGTTCCCACTGCTCCTCTATATCCCTGGGAAAGGATGAGTGGTCCCCATCTTTCGTGAAACGCTCAGTGGATCTGGCAATATCCCCCTGGTTTAACACTGACTATAAATGATGCTTGCATTTCAACAGCATTTTAAAATAATATTTTTCATAAGTGTTAAGCTAAAGGAGTGACTTTGCACCAGGGTCAGGAAGAGTTCACTAAATGTTGACAGGCTGTATTCTGTATTAATGGTGCTAAACTAAATGCCTCCCAGAACTGACAGAACCCTTTATTTAAAGAACTAGCGCTGTATCGCAGAAGAACATACTTGCAAAGCTTTCTCTCCTGATACTTTGTCTAAAAGGAGACAGTTCTAATTATTTACACTGAATCTGGAAGGGCCAGTGTTGGATTTGTTCAGTAAGATGTGTGTTATATTTGCATATCCATTTCGAGCAGTGTGTGACAGAGACCACTATAGCATTTGGGTTTCTTCTTATTCAACAGAATATCAGCAATTAGCTTCTTCAGCTGATTATTGGATTTTATAACTGTCTCTTCAAGAACAACTATGAGGAGTAGGTTGAGCCTTTACACCAAGCTCTGGCTAAGGGGTTCCATGTGGCAAGAGAAAACTTGCTGTATGGGTCACGATTTCTTCTTTTCAGCAGGGAGAGGGATCTGCAACTCACCTGCATCACTTCATCTATAGCAGCAAGCTGTGTGACAGAGCTGCTACTTATCCCTGCACATGGGATCTTTGTCAATCAGGCCAGGAGCTGAGGACTTGTATCTGGCTATAGATTCTTACTCCCTTGCATGAGTAACACAAGTCAAAGACTAGTCCTTGGTATCTGTGCAAATTCCATACTGGTGGTGGTTTGAAAGGTGTGGTATTGATCAGAAACCAGTTCTTGTTACAGCCAGAAATGTGAAATTACCTTAAACCAACATGGCTAGGAAAGTGATGTAGATTAAATAATGAAGGAATCACTAGGGATAACTTCTCCCTATCAAGGGAAACCTACTGAAACCCACATGTTTGCACTGAGAATTGGTTCCCTCACTCCTCGTTGGAGACTGAACCTGTAAAGAACAATCTGCTCCCACTTCTTCACCACCTCCCACTTCTCCTTTACCACCTCCCACTTCTCTTTTACCACCTCCCATTTCAAATCGACACAGATGTGGTGGAGCTATTTCAAAGCAAAAAGCCAAAGGACAATGCAAAGGAGCTTCTGCTCTCTACAAGTTTTCTGTCTGCCCATGATAGACTAGTTGATGAAACTGACAAAAAATAGCATTAAAATGTGAGGGCCACAAAAGTGCAATGGGTAATGTGAGCTGGGCAAAATTACTCTTTTAGCTCTATTTAGTTTAACAACTGTAGCAACAAGAGCCTACACAGATTCTCAGGCATGTACTTACTGTGTATGCCTCTTTGCTAAGGGCTGGTAAAGCAGCCCATTGCATGGCAGCACTGAGGTGACATCCAGAAAATGTCATATCTTGAGAACTGCAAGTTCAGCTTCTCAGGTGATAAACTGCCCAAAAATACAGTGATAGATTTGAACGGGAAAAGAAATCCTCAGACACTTGCCTGTTAGCTTCCCAGTGTGTGAAAACTGGTCCCAGTGGTATTATTTTAGAGAAGCTGTGCTCTTGTGTATCTGTGAAGGTGTCATCAAGTGACTCCAAATCAACTTGAGTTAAAATACATAGGGAGAGAATTAATCAGTCAGGCACTTATGCTTAAGTTTATGTTAAGCATGTAGCATGATTTTGTTAAACTGAACTCAGTGGTATTATTTCTGTGTTTAAAATGAAGCACTGAACTTATCTGTTGTACTACATCAGGGTCTAATAGCTTGTGCGCCAGCTTGCAAATTTAAGACACTTAATGTGCAGTCCTGTGGAGAAGGACCTGGGAGTCCTGGTGGATAACAAGTTATCCATGGGCCAGCAATGTGCCCTGGTGGCCAAGAAGGCCAATGGGAATCTGGGGTGCATTAGGAGTGTGTCCAGCAGATCAAGGGAGGTTCTCCTCCCTCTCTACTCTGCCCTGGTGAGACCTCACCTGGAATATTGCATCCAGTTTTGGGGTCCCCAGTTCAAAAGGGACAGGGATCTACTTGAGAGAGTCCAATGGAGAGCTACCGAGATGATTAAGGGACTGGAGCACTGCTCTATGAGGAGAGGCTGAGAGACCTAAGGCTGTTTAGTCTGGAGAGGAGAAGACTGAGAGGGGATTTAATAAATGTTTATAAATATTGAGGGCTGGGTGTCAAGAGAGAGGGGACAGGCTCTGCTCAGTTGTGTGCTGATAGGACAAGGAGCAATGGATATAAACTACAGCACAGGAGGTTTCACTGTGAGGGTCATGGAGCACTGGAGCAGGCTCCCCAGTGAGGTTCTGGAGTCTCCGTCTCTGGAGACTTCAAAGACCCATCTGGATGCATTCCTGCGCAACCTGTCCCTGGTCCTGCTCTGGCAGGGAGGTTGGACTCAATCTCAGGAGGTCCCTTCCAACCCCTGACACCCTGTGATCCTGTGAATGTGTTTATCCTGGACTCTTCCTGTTTCACATCAGAAATTGTTGCCCACAACCAGCTATGGTAATCCAAGCTTGGGGTAACCAAGTGTACTGCAGCAGCCCAGCACAGCTCTTCCTAAACTAGGGACAGAGGGATGGTAAGGAGATGAGTTATGTACAGGGAACATGCACAGAGCAGGTTTTCAGCAGCTCTTGAGCAGCAGATCAGGTTTTCCAGAGCCCTCAAGCAAACATCACTAGTTTTGGCATTAGCCCTAAAGGCAGCAGAGTTAGGTCACTGCTGAAGGCTTTTGAAAGTTTTTGTTCACTGGGTTGGGAACAGTTAGGAGGAGCATTGTGGTTACCACACAGCTGTTGGAGACAGAAGAGCTGAGCTCTTGTCTTTGCTACTCATGGAAGACTGGCAAGTGAGCTGGGCCTCTTCACCTGTGTGGAATGGAGGTCTGGGGAGATTTAGGCAATAAATCAATACTCTAACCCACTAATGACCAAAAAATAAATGTTCTGAATGAGGTACTCTGCACCTTCTCTTCTCACTGAAGTCAAATAGTTCGTTTGGGACTACTTTCATGTGTCTTTAGGGGATGTAACCAAATTACACCACATGAGAGCTGGTAATTTTAATGTTATGCTGTAAGGGAAAAACTATAAACATAACAGGAAAGACTGGATGTTTTCCATTCATATTTTTAGAAAGGTTGCTTCTCATCTGTACACATTAGTTTTTCAACATTTCTGGCAAGATTTAAATGAATTATTTAACTGGAATTGACAAGCAAGTCTTACTTTTAAATTAAGGCAATAAAAGCCGTTGTGTTTTTGGTTTTTTTTCTTTATATTCTTACAGTATTACCATAGAAGATAAACCTCAAAAACAGATCCAAGAGGTGATAAGGCTTAGAAAATATCCAACCTCTAACCTCAGGGGCAGGAGATAGATCATTTTAGAGACATGGCTGGCTGTGAGCAGAAGTGTGGCCAGCAGAGTCTGATGATTCCATGAGGTTTCAATCAGAAGTCTTTCCATGTTGTGTATCAGTCTTTTGTGATGGGGAGTACAGGGAATGAGGAGCCAGGAGCGGTGTGGGGCCTTGTGAACAAGCTCCTGCTGCAAGAACCATACCGAGTTTTGTGCAAAGTGTGAGGGAAAGCTGTGCACAGAAAGACTGGCTTGAGTTGTCAGGGCTTTGTCCTCTGCTAGGGGTAAACCTGTGCAACATGGTGAGTCAGAACCTGGCAGATTTCTAGTTCAGAATCCAGAGCTAGCCATGGGAGAAGCACTTGGGCTCTGCTCATACAGTGGGGATTTGGCCACTCTGAAGCTGGCCATGTTTTTCCAAGCTAAACTGACCCCTTTGAGAGCAGCAGTGAGCTTCTGTTTTACGTGAGAGGTGGTAGCACTCCCTCCTCGCTTGACAGAGCTGAAAATTCCTGCCTCTGTGGGTGAGTCACAGGTGGAATCTACTTGCTGGAAAAGTCAATCATCTGAATTGTAGGAGCAGGAGAGTTTCTATGCCCACTCACCCCATCCCCCCACCAAAAAAGAAAAAAAACCCAACCAAACCAACACCCAAAGCTTTTTCCAGAATTTCCATGCTTCCCTTTTTGCCATGAAGATGAGATTTTCTCCTGCAAGTGAACAGTAAATGTTTCATAAACAGTTCCTCCCGCCTGCAAGGGGACCTTGAAAATTGCTTATTTTTTGTTTGTTTCTTTTAGTGTCTGAATGTTTCTGCCATTATAAGGCAGGCAGTTATTTTGCTAAGAAGGAATGTGAAGAATTAGAAAAGTTGAAAGTGATTAGGGCTCTGTCTTTTAAGACAGCCATTCACAAAGCCTGGCATTCAGCCTGCTTAGGGTGAGCATCGTAAGACACTCTGAAGCCTTCAAATCCCTGTTTTAAACCCCCTGGGATGGCTTTTACATTATCAGAGCAGAGATGATATTGCAGAGACTATTTTCTTCATATTTTAAAGGTCTCTGAGTTAATATTTATTCTAAGTGGATGTTTATTTTTGGATACTTTTATTGTTTCTTGGAAGGCCACAAGGAGTTCAATGGTATGGAGAAATGGTTACTTTGTATTTATGGGTAAAGTCAAAAAAAAAAAGAAGAAAAAAAAAGAAAGTGCCAAACAATCCTGCCCCAGTGCTTTATTTAAGGAGACAATGTACTTTCCACCCATGCACAGGCAGTGCTTTACAGGCTGTATAATAAAACACTGTTCCAGATATTGTCTAAATAGAAACAGATTTAACCCTGCTGTTGTGACTTGCACTGCTGGGTAATGAAAGTTTTCAATCTGGTTTTACTTTGGTTTGTGTGTGCTGGAGAATGGCACATCCACAAACCCCTGCCTTATGCACAGAAACCTCCTGTTCCAGTGCCATCTGTTTGTGTATAAAAGGTGAACATCCCAAACAAAACAAAACAAAAACTCCTACACACAAACAAACAGCTTAGGATTTGGCCTTTTCTGAGAGGTAAAGAATCATAACCCAGCCCTCAAAGTGACATTTCTTGAAAGACTACAGCTTATAGAACAGAACCCAGTGGTTTCCAGTGAGGCTTGAAGGTGCTCATGACAATGAGGTGATGCTGCCTATTGCTTCATTTTGTGACAAGAGCTCTGAAACCCAAGACTTTCTAACTCTAAAACTCTTTGAGGGTGAGTCAAATCATTCACCTGTGGAGTCATCCGCTAATGGCACACTCAAAACTGCTGAAAAGACTCTTTAATTCAAGTTGGCTTTGGAAATTATCCATTGCTGTGTTACCTAAAGCTACCTCCAAGTGTTTCTCCACAGGGCAAAAGACCTGTGATAAGAGAGAGTCCCTGAAGACCTGAGAACAAAAGATGGGCTGCAGCATGTGCTTGTCAGGAAATGGTCCATTACTCATTAATTGCTCCATTTCCTACACCAACTGGGGTCACCCTGTCACTGAGGACCAGAGAGATTATCACAATAATATAAATGCTGCTTTATTTACAAGAAAACAACTTTCCATGGTTATTATATAGAGGCTGTTTTTTGAAAGTTTCCACAAATAAAACCCTCTGGAAGGACAGTAGGAAGTTTGTAATTTGAAGCATTTTGCAGTGGGACTAAAGGCACGTTTCCATATGCCAGAGCTAGCTGTTGGGGCATGAACTAAGGACTAGGAAGAACCAGATTCTCCTCTTTGCTCCCCTACATATTTCCTGTATGACCTTGAACATGTTACCAAGTTGCACTGCCTGTCTGTACAGCCACTACTCTATTATACTCCCTGTGATACTTCCTTTTGTACTCTTAAGCATTTTGTATCCCGAAGTCACCCTTGTTCAGGTTCCCTTAACACCCTTGTGCCAGCTACCTACTGACTCTGGCCTGTGCAACTCTCTGCTCCAAAGCAGTCCAGTGACTGAGCTGGTGCTGGGGGAGGATGGAGAGAGGCTCCCAGTGCTGGGCTGTTGGCTGCATGTGTCTGGCCTGCCTGGGGCTGCTCGGGGCTTGCCGGGACCGGGGTCACTGTCGTTTTCCCATCTGCAGATCAGAAGTAACAGGATTCACCTACAGCATGAGAAACTGTGTGGGGGTAAATATGAGTGACACTAAGGGCAGGCATTATTATCATAATGTGTGTCTTACAAGTGCTTGAGGTAGTCACTAGAATAACATCCCCTAAAATTTGTGTCCACTTGAACTTCTCTGTCTCTGTAATCGCAGAGCAAGAATGGGCAGGTCTGACTGATTCTTATCATCTAGGATTAAAACACAGCAATCACCCCAGCCCACCTCTTAGTATTCATTTTACTTATTAAAGCTTCCCAACAAGTCTCTGCAGTGATGTTATCTTCTAAATTGTGTGAGGTTTCTGATCATTAAGTGGATTGGTCTTCAAAGAGCTCAAGGAAAATGAGCAATAAATATCAGTGGTACTTAGGTCATATAGTGCAAAATGACAAGGAGGCCAAAAGACCTTCTGGCAACTGCAGAACAAACAAGTATCACAGAGATTGACTAAAGCTTCTTGTGGGTTTTTAGAAAGTTTCTCAATACTTTATTTTTTAAAAGCAAGTTAAAATGGAGAAGTAGATACGTCTTAAGGAGCTGGAAGTCCTGAAAACTCTGGATGTTTTTGTGCTGTTGCTGTGACCTGAAGTTGTGTACTTTTTCACTCCTGCACTGACTTCCTTCTCTGCAGAAGGGACATTGTGATATTTATGCATGTGCTGGAGAAGGTATCATTATGATGGCAATTTCTCCAGTGCTTTGCACATAGACAGATGTGTTTAGGAGGGTGAGCCTCCCGCTGGTGGGTGTAAACATGAGCTTGAAGTTTTGCACCTGCAATTGTATTTCCTGTATAAAACTGAGCACTCATACCAGTAGCAACCTGACAGCAGAGGTAAATGAGGCAGCAGTGGTTGCAGTAACTTCTGCTCATCTCCATGCTTTCATTCACTTGGAAAAACAAACAGCCACAAGAATTGCCACGACAGATTGTATCCTCAACCAAATACTAAGAAAATCTTCCATTACAACTAATACTAAAAGCTTACATGATTTCTTAGATAGTATCTTAAGGATTTATTTTTACTCAGTAAAAAAAAAAAAAAGTAATTAAAAAAAAGATCAAAATGCTACAACTTTTTCTGGCTTGATTACTCTTTTTAGTCCCTTTTCCATACTGTAAAATTATGACAGCAGCCACTGTGAATAGTAACTTTCTCCTTGCATAAGCAGCCCAACTCTGTGAGTTTTGCTCTAATGAAGCCACATATAACATGGCAAGGGAGCAGCTTTCATAGCAAGAGCTCTGTGAGCTTGAGATGTCCATGAACACTCCAGCAAACCAGGGATGAACTCCTCACCTCATTACAAATCCACTACTCTGAAAGGCCAGGGTAATGCTCTTTTTCCCTTCACCAGCTTTTCTTTTTCTGGAGAAGCAAACTTTGAGAGGTCTATGATAGAGAATTTGTCATATAGCAAAAATACCAAAACTTGACTGTACTCATTCCTTTGGTTCTTTTCAGGTCTTAGCTGTTGGCATGTCTTTCATGGTGACTGAAGCATTCAAGTGAAAAGTGAGACTGAAAGAAAGAGGAGACTCATTTCAAAAAGAGTTGGAAGATGCAGACAAGTAGAGAGCAATGGAAGGAAGAGTCAGCTTTTTAAACAGGGAAAAAAGAAGGCCAGAACCTAAAAAGCCACAAGCCTGAAGGTAATAGTCATTTCCTATTTCTGTGAAGACTGATGGGGTTTCTCTAAAGGAAGTAGGGGGTGGGCAGAGGACAGTTCCTGGTATTTTCCTCAGCTTAGAAAGCAGAGTAAGTCATCAAGCTTCCTATGTGACTGAAAAGTACCATTACAGAAGTGTGACCTCTGCTGCAGTACCATCATGTTGCATGGTAAGGACTAAGGTACCATGATGACAGCTGTCAAGTAGACAAGAAATCATTACTCATAGTTGACCTCAAAGTGCTGTTCCCTGTGTATAAGGGGAAAGTTCTGGTTGGATGCTGAAATGATTCAGGGAAGAGTTAGAAGTAAGCCATTCCTCCTGCATGCTTTTTTACACCTAAGGAGTGTGGAGTCCTCTGTGGCAGCACACCTTCCAAACGTATCTGGTTGATGTGCTACAGCTGCCATGTGGTGACTGAGCCCAAATGAAACCTGGCTTCCTTTCCCTGGTGCATACAGAAATTATCCAGCTCCACAGCAAAGGTGTGTGTGGGGGGGGGCAACTGCAGAGGTTTTGGTTGCTCTTCTATGATCAGATCTCTAGTGACTTTGGCCAAGGACACAGGATCAAGTAGCAGCATTAGGATGAATGCCAGTGGGTTCTGTTCCCATGTTCCAATTTGTAGGTATTCAGCTGAGGAGGGCAGTTCTGTACAGGGAAATATTCATTATCTAAATATGTACTGAGGTAAAGCAACTCAGAAAGATGATAAGGAAGAAAATTCTAGTCTCAGGTCTCAGCTCTTCTAAAAGCTGAAATGGTTTGACTTGTGCTGGAGCCTGATGTGCAGAGCCCATGTTTTCAAATGTGTCATTCTGCATGTGTTGCATCAGTTAGGATTTACATAACCTTCTATGAAACCTGGGCCATAAATGTTGATTTTAAACAAAGACATTTCCATAGGATCTTTATTGTCTGTGTAGTGGTAAAGTGCTATGAATAATTTGTCCCAGGTGCTTAAACAGGTGGTGTCTTCAAGGAAGAAGAGCTTCTTTCATGTTCCCTATAATTTGTGCTGTCTTAAGCCTTCATTGTGGATGTCTTGAGTGAACGTTTATGGCTGTTTGAAATGTGCCTTCCCCACAAAGATGCTGGATACCCAGCTCCAGGATTGGAATATAAGTGTTACAGTTATTTATTTACGGGGAAGGAAATAACACAGGGCTCTATTTGCTGCTCCTAAATTTATTTTCTCTTCTTTTGTGCAATGTAAAAATGTTAGTCATCTCCAATGGCCCTTGGAAATAAGCTTTCCAAATATATTCTCATACTCTGTATAGATGCACTGATGGCACTCCAGCAGTTCAGCAAGAGGAAATCTGAAATAGTGGCACTAAATGACAAGGGGAAAAAATCACTGGAGAGAAAACTCTCCATAAAAATCTGAGGATGATTATGGAGCATTGGGAAATGTTGCCAGTGCTCGTCGAGCCCTCGTCTCTCAGACATCATTGATTAAAGGTAGATGGAAAAGAGCCATGCAAAAGAGCAGACTCATGAGCTTCAGCTTCTGTTTCCATCTGCTTTTGGGCTGCAAATTCAGGCCCATCTGACAAGTCTCATACTTAGGGCACAAGCAAAAGGGGCTGGATCGCCATCATTACCACACTATGCTCATGAGGCTGTGCCACCTTTGTGAGGAGCTTGCATTCAGAAATGGGAAGCAGGCTGTGGCAGCCAGCTTTGAAAATGGGGATTGATTTGGCTGCAAGTTTCCATTTCTCCATTCACTTCTTTTAAAAAGCCATAATACTTGCTTCCCTAAGAAACATGTCATGGACTTGGATTTATCAGCATTTTTAAAAGCAATGGATGTGTGTGCTTACCGAGATCCATCAATCCTGAGGGCATATATAAGCTGTTTAAACACTTCCATGTGGTTTTGGGGTCTCCTTCAGTGGTCTCCAATGTCCATCCCGTCCACGCTCATTTATTCTGACACTCAGAGAATCCTCCGTGACTGATGACACTGCAAACGTGAGTGATTGACCGTTCCCTGGTGTATATGTGCAGAGATTATCTGTCTGCACAAAGGCAGGGAGAGCTGCACATAGGTTTTGGGGGATGCTGGGAAGGAGTTAATACTGTGACAATTCAAGACACTAGTTGTTTAGCTGAAAGTTCAAAGAAATAAGAAACAGAGAGGCAGTGGTATATGAAAATACCACCTTGCTTCTCCAGCCACATGGAGATTATCCCTAGGATAATACAGTAGATACATTTATTTACATATCTGTATATACTTCTGTGGGTATATATGTGTGTATAAAGCTTTTTTTTTTTCATTAAAGAAAAAAGCTGTGATCAGGACATGTAACTTGAAGCAAACTACTAAGTATCTATTTTGCTCCAAAACTCTGAAATAATTTTCCCTTCTTCCTCCTTGACATTTTCCCAGCCATATGGATTTGCCAGTTCACTGCATCATTGCATGTTTATAACACAGCATTTCTTCAGCAGCTGTCACTATCTCATAATGCCATAGTACATCTTGTGTGCTGAGTTGCAGGCCACAACACGATAGAAAACAGCTTCCACGTGATGAAACAAAGGCCCTCGCTTGACATCCATTTGGATGCTGGTTGTGGACTTCGAGAAGGCAGAGAGAGCACTAGCAGCTCTCTCAAATGTGTCCACTGTTCCAGCTTTGTGTCAGGGCTGCTAATTCCCCACCAGTGCTTGACACTGAGCACAGTATAGCTTAGGGTAGGTTTACAGAGACGTGGTGCTTTTTTCCCCAACGTGTGACATGCAGCTTGGCTGCTGGGCTGGAGCTGGGAGTCTGACTTGCTAACAGGGTTGTTCAGTCTAGGGATGGGTGGAAATAGAGTAGGTGCATGCCCACACAAAAATTGTGTGTAAATTTTGGAGATTTCAATAAACTGGATTAAAATTGCCCTCAGTCTCACCACAAAGATAAATTCACTGCAGGGTTATGGCTGAGATGCAAAATATTAATTTCTGTGTAATTTTGTTCCCTGGCCAAAGTATAAGGAATGGAAGAACTGCCCTAAAATGATGTTGTTGGGAAGGAGCAGAGAAATATTGAGGCTATCTTCTGCCATTGTCATTATCTTCCTAACACAGCAGCCCTGAGATGTAACAGAGAGCTGAGGAAATTGGTCTGTGCACTCTCTTGTTGTATCACTGCTTGCTGCATGCCCACTTTGGGCCAAATCACAGAATTTGATGAGTACGTGTTCACCTAGGCATGTGTTTGTTTTGGGTCTCAGGGACAGGAGTCTCTTGCCCTACTTCTCATGTAACCACAGAGAGCTTGACTTTAGTTGTGTTGGGACTACCCCATCCGAAAGCTTGCCCATAGAGGCTGTATTTGATGCAGATGTTCAGGCTGTGGTACTTTTTCAGAACTTTGATGAGTGTGACTTTCAGCTTGTGCTTATCATTTGACCATCACCAGAACAGGAAGAAAGTTTTGGGTTGTGTTTGGGGTTTTTTTCCTTTCTTTTTCTTTCTAATGAATATTATGACATGATGGTGTGAATTACCAACTTACCTTCTAAAGTGCTGCAGATGGTGGTTTAATGATGTAACATCCCTTCATAGAAAATAAAACACATACCTGGTAGTTAGATTGAATGTGGTCAGATAGCACTAGATCACAAATTTTCATTGCTTGCTTCTCTCATGTGAGCCCACATGATGAGATTTTACAAAAACCTAACCCAATCAGGAAATAGCTAGTAGCTTGTAGCTAGTCATTAGAAGAGAAAGAGCACTTGTACAGTAGTAAGATTATCCAGCAATAGAAAAAATATCCTAATCCCAGACATGAGAGACAGGATGTCCATTAGGAATGGCAGCCACTGATCAATAGTCTAATTTAGCATAGAGAGGTTTTATTGCTTTGGGAGCTGGAAGGAGGAGAGAGAGAGAGGTATTGCAGTGTCTTCAGTTCTAGTCCTGCCTTTGCCGCTGATGCACCCCAAAGAAACCCTGGCTGACTCCGCTGCTTTTTTACAGCCACAGCATCAAGCAATAATCTTGAACTAGCAGAGCATTATGTATTTTGAATGTGTGTGTGATTATATGTGGAGCAGCACAAAGGAAGCCAAATCCATTTCTGACAATGTCAGGAGTAAGCTGACATTTGTCTGCAGTTTGTTTCAGTTCAAATCCAGCAAATTTCTAAGCTGTCGGCAAAGAAAATAATTTGAATGTTTTTGTTTCAGACATTTGGTGACTTTTTCAATTTTTCCATTTTAGTTTTGCAATAAAAAACATAGAGATAAAATTACAATGTAAAAATTAAAAAAAAATCCTATCAATTTGCAAATATTTTCCTCAAGGTCTTTTTAATGCTTTCAGAACACCTCTGTCCCCTGTTCCTCTTCCATGCTTCTCAAAAATGAGATTTCAAACTGTGAGCTGATGAAGTACATCCCCCCCAATGGTGAACTTGGCTGCCAAAGGTTTTTCTAACCAGGCAAAGGGTAAAAGTTGCTATTACTACATGAGCTAGCTAATTAAGAGTAAGCATTACCAGTAAAAACTCTGTCTGCTGGAATTTCTAGAAAGGTCAGGTAATGACATGAGTAGGAGGTGGCACACCGCAGCTCCTGCTCCTGCTCTGCTTCCTCTGAGGAACTGCTCCTGGTGTAAAGCCTAGGGAGAGCATGTCTGACTAATACAGGAAAAATGATAAAATGGTAAAATGGTGGTAGCAGAGCCTAATAGCTTTTCAAGGAGATTGAGCAGGAGCCATGGAAGGTAGCAGTGAGGCATAGAAAGCAAAAGTACACCAGGCCTTGTTTAATTATCTTTTTCACACTGCATTAATCATCACAAAACCAGGATTATGACTACTTTTACATCAGTGTTGGAGGGTAACACAAATGTCATTTTGTGCACTGTCATTAGCAGCTGTTAAATTAAAGGTTTGGAAAGCAAAATAAGGAAGAAAGGCTGCTCCCTTGACCTATTTTTCACCAACAACTTTTTCCCCTTTGACCTCTGAATCTGAATTTCCCTTATCAAATCATTGTGAGGTTTCCTATAACTGTTCTTGCTTTCCCCAGCCCCCCTCTCCCCCCACCCCCCACACAGCTATCCTGGTATTTGTTGTTCCCATGACCTTTCTCTTCAGCTGTCTTATTTTATGTGCTGGTTTGACAGCCAGTCATTTTTTTTCCTTCCTACAGCATCCATAACTCCTTGCTCCCAGTAATCTTCTTCTACAGTTGCTCTTCCAGCAGCTCCACTGGTGCCTCCTGTGACCTCAAGCTCCTTTGCTATCTGCCCTGGTGCTCAGCCCAGACCCTCACCCACCAGCTCCCAGTTACACAAACCTCCATCCCCACCTTACACCTTCTTTCTGTTAAGGTCCCTAGGGCTTTAGGTGTAAAAGGTACCTAACATATGGTTTAATGATCCTTTCTCACCCCCACAAGGGCAATAAATGAGTTATGAAGTCAAATATACCTGTTACCATGCTTGCATAATTATTCTTCCTACATGTAGGGAGGTAAAGCTTCTGTATTAAATTTAACTGTAGCAATCACCTCGATGGCTCAGGCTGACTGTTGCAGCAAAACATAGTTTTTAGTGTTCTTACACGGCTGGCATTGTGCTTCACCAGGAATTCCCTTGGTCTGAATTTATGGGAAAGGGCTGGAAAACGTAAGTGCATAATGTCTTCTCGAGTGGAATTTATCTTCATCTTTTCAACTCCTTATCCTCATGTATCAGTATAAGCCCTGACATATAGCTCACCTTTTTCCTGCACACACCTGCAATTGCTCTGCATTATGTCTGGCTTGAAGGTACAAACGTGTGAGTTTGCAAAGTCAGGCAGAATCCCAGGCTGGTGCATAGGATGCTGTGTTTGTCATGGGGGTGAAATTGTTGGACATAAGTCTGAAATCCAGACGATGGCAATTTCCAGTGATTTAAGGATAGGAGATGAATCAGATCAGTCACAGCTCTGATATTGGAGGAATGCTTAGGAATGTATCTTCTCACATTAACATCCCCTGACTGTGATCAGTCTTTATCACCCATGCCTTGACCTGAACGATGGACAATTGACTGCACCTGTTTCTACTTTACTAATTTGATCTACCTAAGGAAACTACTCTTGCAGGAACTTTAAAGATGAAAAATAGCACCAATTATATTCTCTAACACAATTGATTTCTAAGTACCCATGTGTATGTTTCTGATTCTGTGCAATTCTAGTGCCAACCCCATAAAAAGGGATTTTATGATGATCTGAAAACCTTCTTTCCCAAGACTGTATAAACACACTCCAAAACCATATAGGCAGATCCTGGAGGTAAGAATAAATACAATTAGCTATATGCATATCTAAATTTTACCCATTTCTACAACAGGGGGTCAAATAAATGTAGCAAATCCACTCTTTGATTCTTGCCTTTCCCAATTTTATATGCCACCATGTGCAACCTTGAGTGCACTTGGTACTGAAGGGAAATCTGCTTTTACTACAGCACCTAAAACGGAGGCATTGGGAGTCAGCAGAGAACTTTCACAGGGAAAAAAAAAAAAAAGAAAAGCTGTGTCCATATGATATCTAATAATATAGTGTGAAAACCAGCACATTTTATAATTAACCAGAGCAGATACCTTTTCACACCACTGAAATGTCCCCTCTGGAACTCACTGACACAATAGCATAGCCTTAGTGGGGATAGTTACATGGCTTTGTATTGTGATGATAACAGTTCAGCATTTAGGGTTTTAAGAAGGACATAAACTTTGCTGCTTTGTTCAAAAAGCCAGTGTCTGTTAGGCTCTGAAGAAATGCCTCCACAAGTAGGCTATTCCATCAGCTCAGTGCAGCAGGTATTTTTCACCTTGCTCCAGAGAAGGGTGGGAGGATCTAGTAACTGATGAAGAGAGGATACCAGACAAGATGGAGTGCTGGCTTGATTCCATATGATAATTTCAGCGTAATTGTTTTGCCTTTAGGCTGCTGTATCTGATTAGACCAGTCTCTAGCTGATCCAAGGTTAGGAGAATGCAAAACCACTGTTGTGTTGTGCTAAACACAAGGCAGCCAGACCAAATAATCTGGGTCAGTTATCCATGCAGATCTGCAGATACAGGCACACATGCAGTTTTGCATGAGGATCATAACATACAGTAGCTACAAATTTAGGAGGAGAAGTAGCAATTTGCTGAGATAAAAGTTGTGGGCTCTACAGTAGGCTGGGTAATCATATAAATAAACATAAAAGTCCACTTTAGAGCAGCATTCTTTTAATACTAATTGGATGCAAAAATCTTATCACATTGGCAACCTTCATACCTTTATAATAAGTCTTTTATTGTATTAGCCAGCTTGGTTTTCACTAATATGATACAAAAGACTTGCTAATATATTAGGAAAGTCACTAACACTATTAATTTACTAGATAAATTACTTCTCTATCTTGGAACTTTAAATGAAATGGAATTCACTAATCCTAATTGGTTTGCCTTCCACCAGAATTATTTCCCATTAGTTCAGCATGTTTTCTTTTTTCATACTTGAACAGAAGAGATTTCTTAAACTCAAAGCCTTGGGGTACAGTATATGGGTTTATTAATTATCAGGTATTCATTCAAGGGGGTTAATTAAGCAATAACTTTCCATTGACTGGAATATACAAAGGAATAAAAGGCTTGACTTGTCCTGCTGATTAAAGCACTGAGGCCGTTGTGTCATCATTTTGCTCCATTTGGTTGTGGAGGAATAAAGATTTTTCCACTATTTAACATAATTGGCCAAGAGCTCAGAGACCCCTTTCCTTATGTACAGGAACTTTTTTGGTTTGTTGATTTTTGTCCTTTTTTCTCCCCCTCCTCATCTCTGCCTGGTGGTGAGTGCTGTGACTTTTCCTCACAGCCGTGGGCCTGGGTGTTGTTTTCTATGTTTTTGTCACCTGAAGACTTGGGAACTGCAATGCAGCAAAGGGAATTAACTCCTCTGGGAAATAAGGAGCTGGTGCTGAAGGCAAGCAGCCTGCTGAGTAAGCCAGTATCTTGATGTAAGCACATGACACCGATGCTGAGGAATTGGTACTTGGCTGTCTATTGGCTTCCAGGCAGAGTTTATGGTGTTGGCTTTGATGTTTGGGCCTAATTCAAGCTTCTTTGGAATCAGTGGAAAGACTTGCCATGTACTTCAATTGATTTTGGATCAGGCCCAGCAGTCTTGGAATAATTTGTCTATGTGAGAGACACCATCTCTTCTCAGGGGATATTGCTTCATCGTTTGAAAGGAGCAGCATGTCAGCTAGAACATCTCTTTTTGGGAAAGGGAGTGAGCTGCTCTCAAGCGAGGACTTAAGACTCTTGCAAGGACTACTTTGGTCTAGGGCTCATCCTGCAGGGACCTGCATCTGTCGGGTTTTAGGGAATACCTTCGAGAAGCAGATCCTTTGAGGTCGTAACTTTCTGTGTTAGAATAGGTGGAAGAGAAAGGGGGTTTTCCTAGAGCATCCATAGGTCTGCCTGAACTTCATTTCATGCAACAGCCTCCCCGGGCTGTGGCACTCTGTTGCAGTGAGAGCAGCCCCTGAGCACCTCTAAATTGTGCTGAGGAATGGGGCTTCAATGGGGCTTCACTGGGAATTTAGCTGACCCAGGTTGTGGGAGCGCAAAGGCCAACGTTGCGCAGCTTCCCACGTACCCTCATTTGCACCGTGTGAGTCTTCAGCCAGAGCCAGCTCCGTGCCATCCAGGCTCATTTATAAAAGAAGCTTGTGGTTGTGCCTGTTTGTTGGTAAATGCATATTATACACTAGCTGGAGCTGGCTGGCTGGCTGAAACTGCTGCTCGCAATCAGCCGCGCATCACTGAGTCAGCGCATCCCAAAGCCTGAGCACATCTCTGCCCAAGGGAAGCAGGGCTGAGTCCCCACCACGCCCGGGAAGGTGGGGCCTCCAGGGACCGCTGCAGGAGCCCACTCGTCCCAGGCAGAGAAGGAGGTGGAGCTGCAAGCTGGAAAAGTGTGTGATATTAGAGTGGCTGGTGAGTTTATTCTCCAACAAGCGTTAGCATGCTCTTCTTGCTTGATTGTTTTGGTGATTGTGGTAAAGTGCAGAAGTTATGCAATGCTAGGACTGGTAACACTGGCCACTGCCAACTGTAGTGCCAGCAATCATTTATAAGCTTCACAGCAACGAGCTCTGTCAGCACATGCTTCATCTCCTGTTACCATTGCAGGCACAACCACTCAGCCAAGCCGTGTTGTGACTGAGACACCCCTTCCATCAGTGAAGACTCCACCAGTCTTCTGGGAGAAGGGCTTCTGGTCCCCATGAAACCACTGTGCTGTGCCAACACCATCCTCTGTTAACTCTTGAAAACTTAGCTCTTGCAGCTGAGCCAGAGAAGCTGAAATCCCAGCATCACCTTACCAAGAGGGACATTTTGGTGAAATGAAAAGATTTCGAAATCTCAGCAAGGGAGGCTGTGAGATTGCCTTGAGTGTTTGAAATAATATATGTATGCATATATCTAGGTATACCTGTATAACTAACTGCATGAGCCAAATGACTTGCTTTGGCTTGCTTATCATTCTAAGACATAAAACAGGTAATCTAGCTTTATTTGACACCTACAGTAATCATCCAAGAAAATGAGAGTCTCTGTAATGGAGGTCTATAAACAGGTCTTGCAGGTCATTCACACAAGCTGGCTCTGCACGCCAGGGCTCTATGGAAACATGGCTATAAACACTGCGTTGGATCAAGAGCTTCTCTACTGACAGAAAAGCCCAACACTAAAGCTGTACAAAACTGAGTAAGTCTCAGAAAATGATTCATTCTCTTAATTAATTTTCCATTTTGGTTGGTGGAATGCCCTTAGGTGGCTGCAGTGGGCTTGAATTTCTTCTGTTTTTTCTGGGCATATTTCACCTTTGCACAGGGACTGGGAAACTCCTCTCTCCCACTCTCCACACACTGAGGAGCCCAGGCAGGATCCTTCAAGGGAATATTTTCCTTTACCCAAATTATTCTGAATCACACTAATTTCTTAAGGCACAGTCACATGTGGCTCAGAGGCTTATTTAATTGCCAGCACAGTGGTATGATGGGAAGCTGTAGCTTTGCTTTGTTAAGCAATGTCCCATTCTCATCTCACAGAAAGTACCCCCAAGTGCATCCCTGCAGCTGTCTGTCACGACAACCCCCAGTAAAAGCACCCATACGTGTGAGCAGTCCTTGCAAAGGGTGCAGCGTTCTCCAGGTTCATCTCCTGGTTGTCTTAATGCTAGGACTCTTCACTCACCAAATGAACCAAGCACTCCTGAAAACAAGGCAGAGCTGGTGAGCAGAGTCGGGCATCCATTCCCTAACCATGCAGGATTCAAATGGCCATGCTCTGCCATCTTGTGCCAGTACAGCTGGAGCAAAATCATGTTGCAACACAAACGTTTACACACTGCTTTTATGTCAAATTTGTGTGGCTGTTGGAGTTCAGTAGAAACAGTCTGCTTGCTTCCTTTTGAGTAATAACAAATTGGAGGCTCTGGTCCAGCCATTTCTTCCCTGATTTATAACTGCAACCTTAGGTACAGTTTTCCCACTTAAATCCTTCACTCTGATCAGGAGATAGGATGGAAGAAGTGGAAAGAGCCCCCATGTCACACCCCAGGCCATCCTAGGGAGTGGATGGGCGATTCTGTGCCTTATCTCTCCTTGCTCTCCCCCTACAATATGCTTGGAGAAATGACTAAGCTGGGGAGAGGAGGTAGAGCAACGCAAGGTAGGCACGTAGGAGGTTGCCAGTGGGGTTGTTCCAGCTCACCTTGACCCAGCACTACAAAGGAAATGTAGAATTAAATTTCTTCTTTCCATTCCTGCCCCACAAACGACACAGCATAAAATGTATTTCTTTCTTATTTTCAAATAGCATTTCTATATGCATTATTAATGGAACTAAAACCCAAACCTTCAATTTATCGCTCCCTGGATGCTCACACTTAGAAATGTGTGTTATATCATTGTCTGTTTAGAGATGGTGTTAAGTTCTAGCTGAAAAAGAAAGACATGATGTTGGGAACAGCATCTTTTTTGAAAGAAACACCAGTCTTTTTCTTTCTCAGGATGGCAGAGTGGAAGGGTCTCCACTGATCAGGGACAGCAGGGTAATGAAAAGGCATTGTCCATTTTACTCTATCCCACCAACTCGGCTGCTTCTGCCATTGTGGCTGCATTAATCAGTGATTTGATTGATCTCCCCTTTATTTTCCTGATAAACATCACTTTAAAACTCAAAATGTAGCCTACTAGTAACTCATGGGTATTTTGTTCTACCAAGCTTTCATCTGGTTAAGCCTTACATTTCCACTGTCCTGAGGAAGACTTAGATCAGGGTGCTCCACATGGTGCCAGAGATGGAAGAAAGTTTATGTAGCTGGGAGTTTATAGCAAATGGTCAGAAGCTTCAGGGCCTCACTTTGCTCCTGAGAAAAGTTGCCGACAGAAGAATAAGTTCTCATAGACAGATTTGCAGAAAAATTACTGACACCTCCAAGAAGCCAGGTAGGGACTGCAGTTTTGGCCCAGAGAGATTTATGAAATCAAGAAGCCCAAGAAAGCCATGTGAAGCCAGTGGAGATAGTTCTGTTAGTTTCCAAACGCTCTAAGGTCCATCCCACAGGGTAAAAATCTCACAGACTCTTCAAAATCTGAGTGAGGTGTATTTGAGCAGTAGATCTGTAGTGGTCATGAGGTCTTGGGTGACAGGTTGGACTTTGATGATCCTTGAGGTCTTTTCCACCCTTATTGATTCTGTGATTCTGTGACATCCACTCCCATTCCTGCTGAGGAGGAGAGAAGCTGCAGCATAATCATGTGTTGGGTTATCCACAACGTGATGTGGCTTCGGAGCATGCATTGCCCATTGCAGGAGGCTATGAGGGCTGTGTTACCCATCCAGCCATTGTCCTTCATGAGATTTCACCAATGTTTTACCTGGGCAACCTGTGCTGCCATGAAGCAGCCAGAACTTCAGATGCTATCATGATCCATGCATGGATAGAGACCACAGATTCTCAGGTCTCTCTCTCTCTTCTGCTGGATGGGAAAATAGCTCTTTTTTTGGAAGGCTGAAGGATGGAAGCCAAGCGGTGTTAGCACACACACCTCGTGGAGGCCTGTGCCTTCAGGCAGGAATTAGACAAGATAGTTGACTTGCAACTGGAAGAAATTGCTCCTGAAGCACTCTGTGATGGAGTGTAAGGTTTCATTTCCAGTGTCTAGAACCTGCCCTCGGCTGTGCTTGGGAGAGGCTGGCTGTTTAACTCTGGGTGCTGTCAGCAGGGCCAGGGTTTCTACTCCTGTAATTAGCAGTTAACGTCAGGACTTAAGTGTGCCAGGCAGCAAAAGGGACCCTTCTCCAAACATCTGCCCCCAGCACCCCACTAGGAGAAGAAAAATATGAGCAGAGGGAATTAAAGTGACAGCCCCCATGATCTGGCATATGTCAGTGCCTCCGAGGCTGATTTAACTGGGCAGCAGGTAGAAAAGACAAATATTCACCAGAGGAGCTGGAGAAAATGGAGGCAAGGAAGAATGAGATAAAACCTATTAGAGAGAGTGTTTTACAGTGCAATTCCTTGTGGGGGAAAGGCTGGGAAGGAAGGAGAAAACTCACCATAAATGGAAAAAGGCTTGTACTATAATTAATTTACCTTGTCTGAGCTTTATACCACATTTCCACCATATTTCCATGCACGAGCGAGAAATGTACCGAATCCCAACGTGTTCTGTATTTTGAAGTGCACAACAGATAACTGTCTCAGAACAGATTAGCAGGGTAGTATATTTGTTCAGTGCATGTGAGAGATTGTGGTGGCTTTGGACTTCAGCTTCAGACGAAATACTCAACCCAGACTGAAAGGGCACTCATTGGAAAGGCAGTATGAGAAAAGATGTTGTTGCTGTCTGAACTGCCTGACTCCTGCAAATTAACAACCTAAGGGAGAGGTTTGCTTGGAAGTCTGTAGGCAAGAACAGCTCTGTTGCTTGCGCTTAACCAAATGGGCATCAGGAGTGGTGAAGGCAGCTCCCTTCCCAAAGCTGCTGGTCATTCAAATTCAGGGTGGGATGTGACAGTTAACCCAGATTCTCTCTGGCTCATGCCTTGCCAAAAAAAAAAAAAAAAAAAAAAAAAAGCTGAGAAATCAGACTGTATTTCACATTTCTAGTACTAGCTGCAGTAGACTCCATCTCAATTACCAGAGGAGTGGGTTCTGCAGGTAAATGTAGGCCTGTGCCAAATGCAATTTGTGCCTCTCTCAGTGATGTCAGCAATAAAAGAGACACTAAAAGATTTGATCAGCCTGAAGCCAGAAATCATATAATCACTTTTGCTATGTAGAACTAAAGCAGATAAAAATGACAGGATTCCAGTGAAGGTCTGAGCTGTCCCCAGGTTCAGGGATGCTTGGACTAGGAGTTGGAGTCTGCTGGGAAATCAAGGCTAAGTTTTACACTTTCTCCTTTGCAGTGTTGACCATACAGAAAACAAAAAATGGAAGGAAGCAAAGTACCTTTATATATATAAAAACACACTTCTGTAGCCCAAGAGCTGCTTTCAGTACTGCATACTTTTATGTAGAACTCAATAAAATGCATTTGCAAACTTAATTACAGATGCAGCAATGTTCTCTAATAATGGATTATATAAAGCATGTTATGAAATGCATTCATATCAAGTTCTTGGCAAATTATACTACCTACTGTAACCAGGTGTTATAAAACCAATTATGAGCATTCAGGAATTACCGACAAAATGGATGCAACCCTTAAATAAAGTACAATTTCACGTGGTTGTAAAATGTGCTGTGGAGGGTGGTGGAGTTATTTTGAACACACTGAAGCCAGCAGCACAGGAGGGGAAGCTGTTCTTGGGGAGAGCATGGTGATAAATGCTGCTTCAACGCGTATCGGCTGACTCTCGGCTCAAGGCCTACAGGCTGATCCAGCTGTCCTTATGTGCCACAAGATTTTGTCCTGTTTTGGAGTCCTGTAAATTCCCATACAAAATATGTAGCACTTTGCTTGCCTAAGTACTGAATGAAAAATAATTAAGACCCCCAGTCCTGAATTAATATCAAGCATTTATGAAGTTGCAGGGATTCAGTTGGATTCCCACATGGAGGCTTTATCCAAAGCCTTTTCAGTTGAGTGGACATGTGCTATTGAACTGGATAAAGTCTTGGTTTAACTTTGGCAGATTATTTCCTTAGGGCAGAAGGGATGTTATTCTGAGTATTAGGTTATGTATTCTGCTGTGTCATGAGAAAAACAAATGGATTTCTTATTCTACTTCCTCATCACTAAAAACAACTTCTAGTAAAAGATAAGCAGAACCAGTACAGATAAAAAGGAAGCTCCTTCCCTTTTCTCCCTTCAGTGAACCTTTACCCAAACTTTTTTTTTTTTGGTATGGTTCCTGTTGTTGTTCATATATTTTCTAGTTCTTCCTATGACAGGGAGCACATAAATCACAACCACAGGAGTTCCTGTCATCTTGGTTCTTTGCAATTCAGAAAAATCTCCAGTTTTTGTAACAGTAGCTGTTTGGGTAGTTTTAGAGAGCAAATAGTGCATGGACTATGGCTACCACATCAGCAAACTACAGTTTCAGCTTAAGCATGCGCTGCAGAAACATATCCCTCAATATATCAGATAAAATATTTTTGAGAATGAGATGCATCATACAGCATGTCCAAAGCCCATCTCTCTAGATAAAGGCACCTGGCTGCAGCTGACTGAGAAGCCCTTTCAAGATATTTTCCTGCATGTTTTTCCTACAACATGTAAGCAGGTAAAGGGGTATAACCACTCCCATGCAGACATGGGATTGAGATGCATCTGGGACATACAATTAAACACAAGAACTGAGATTTATTTCCATAAAAGCAGATACACTGATAATTTCCAAGAGCATTTGTCCTCTGAGGACTTCAAGTGCTTCACAAATATTGTTGGAGGCTCAGAATGTTCTTGCACTTGAGTAAACTTGGTCTCAGAGAGGTTAAGTGATTTACTTGAGGTTTCCCAGTAAATCAGAGCTAGAGGTGGGAAGTGAAACAAGATCATGACTGCAAATGACATTCTTTAACCTTTGGAGGTGCTACAGTGTGCAAACAAATGCCTGACCCTGCTAACCTCCCTCATGTGAGCAGTGTCTCTGAAATTAATGGAATGACTGGTGTGAAAGAAGAGCTGCAATGTTGGCCTCCTTGGGCCTTTCTTTGTGAAGTGTTTGATATTTCTCAAGAGATACTGCTTGACTTCACCTCGTATCAGTATCTTACAGCAACAACACCATCAGAAATATCTTTTTTTTCTCTCTAGTACATAAAAGCCAAGCTCCAAGGCAAAAGGTCTTTCTGGGTAGGCACTAAGCCACCTGAAGACACTTGATGTTTCTTGGAAATGGGCTATGACTTCCCTGCTTTTCTCCTTCACAGGGAAAGAAGAGATTTTTGGGTCACAATATGGACCTACATGTTTCTCCTCTGGTAAAAAACATAGTCCATATTTCTTCTTAGCAAGAGTTTGGCTCTACCCTGACTTCAGCAGTCACAAAGATTAATATATAAGAAATGCTGCATTAAAAATACAACGTAAAAGTATGTCTTTTATAAAACTAAATGAGAAAACAAAAAAAAATTCTTCTTTCTCTGACCAAAAAAAAACATTTCTAGCTACAAGTCACTTTGCCTGTTTTAAGTCTCTGTAGTTCTTACTTCACCTCTTTAGCAGGCTTGAAATGAATGAAGAGGTAGAACATAAGAGAGTGACATAGGTATTAAATTATGTAAGTGATATAAAAGCACAGCAATAGCAAGCAGATTTCAATGCTACTGCAGACGACAGAGATTTCTAACGTTAAGGAAGAACGAAGGGAACCTGCAGCATCTGAAGAGAGATTGGCTGACAGAACTTCAGCGCCTGCTCCAGCCTGCAGAGATGGGAGATTGCCACAGACTGGGAAAGTGGAATCAAGTCCTGAAACCTGCAGAAGTGACAATTCCCTGAAGCTTGAGCTTCTGCGATAAAGAGAAAGAAATCATTAACTACGAATGAGGAGAGTTTGTGGAGGAGAGAAGGTGGGGGGGGGAGAAAAAAAGAAAAAAGGCCAACTCTTTAATTCTGGAGTTTTAAAAGTGCCCTTGTTTGTTTTCTTGGCAGAGGAGCAGAGCATTTGGCACCCATCCTTGGAAGGTGGCCCAACTGCAAAAACGCTGGGGTTGGCCCTTTCCATGCTGTTGCTACGCGGATGGCCCAATAGCCAGCGGGGGCCTCCAAACCCCACCCCGCGCTCCGGCCGATCCAGGCTCCAGCCCGCCTCTATTAAAAGCCTCTCTTCTCCCACTTGCTAATAATAATAATTAAAAAAAAAAAAAAAAGAAAAAGAAAAAAAAAGAAAGAAAAGAAAAGCCAAAGAAGTGCCGAGTTTATGCAAGCAAACCCGACCCCAGCTCCTGCCAAGAGCTCAGCAGCCAGGAGCTGGGAGCACCAGCCTGTGCCCAGCTCCCACTGCAGAGCCCCGCGGGGATGGATGCTGGGGCTCTGTGCTGCGCTCCTGTCTGACTCGTTCTGCTCTCCCTCCCGCCTCAAGGTATAGGGCAGAAACAAAGGGGTTTTTTCTCTCCCCTCCCTCCTTCCTTTTTTCTTTTTTAATAACTTTATCAACTGCAAACCCCAGGATGATTTGTGTGTTTCATACTCTCTCTGTGCTTTTACTCTTGGTTAGTATTTGGATCCTTTCCATTTCTCAGTTAAAAACTCTTTTTTTTTTTTTTTTCCTCCCCAGTTGGTTGTGGTTTTGCATGAAAGGGCATTGTTAACTCTTTCACTGCCCATTTGGAAAGGGCTGTCTTGCTTCAGCTGTTACAGGCATTTTTAGAAGAGCAGAATAAAGTGCTGGGTTTCAAAAATGCAGCTTGAAAAAAAAGAAAAAAAATAATAGTGAAGGAAAATATTTACATCCAAACTGCTACTGTGGGATAACCTGAGCTGGAGAAGCAGAGTGCCTATTATTTATTTACAAGAGCCCTGAGCACTTCTGCAAGATACTAGATGAGGTCTTTCCAAGCTGATGCTCGAAAGCATCAGTGCAGCATGGAGAAGGAAGGTTTGGCAAAGCAGGGAAGTAGGAGTCTGTCCCTGCTGCTCCATGTGGACAGGGCATCCAGGCTACCTCATGTAGCTGCTTGCCAGGACTGATACCCCTACCTGGTTCAGTATGTGCACAAAACCTTGCTTTTGTGGGCAAAGTGGGGAAATCTGTGCTTTTTGGCTACCTAACTGTAAAACAAGCAAAAGACGCACTTTTCCACCAGGGCTGTGTTTAACACCTGCCCACAGGTAAACAGGAGGTCCTTAGCATACTGAAGGTACTACATAAAGCGTGGGAAGAGCTGGGGAAGTTCCCACTAGAAGTAGTGAAAAGTGGAGGATTCATTTGCCCTACTGTCCACCGAGATGAGAGACTGGGAAGTTGTCATCTGCCATTTAAGCTCCTTTTTGTCTCTTCATTAAGAGTTGCAGCTGCAGCAAGCAGGTATCGGCTCATCCCCATGGGGACACTGCCCCGGCTGTGCCTGTGTGTGCTTGCATTGCTCATAAGAGCTTTTCCAGCTGAAGTTCTTGAGCTTTGAGTGAATGCTAGAAACAGAGATGACTTAAATATTTGGCAGCAGCTAGGATAATCTATCTTTTTCTTTTTTTAACAAAAATAACAAATTATATAAGCAGGTTTTATTATATTTATGGGTATTTATTATCTCTTTCCGCAGATCAGAAAATAATCTTGCTGGAACCAACAGGAATGTAAATCTAATGCTTCATGCTATATGTGAATTAACTTAGACATTTCTTGTGTAAGTTAGAAAAGCATGTGAAAAAAAAAAACAAACCAACAACATTCCAATATTTGCACATCCTGTGGTAATTAGCACATGAATATTTTCCATTTTTAGCCTTTGAGGAAAAAAACCCAAACAAAACCCAAACCCCCAACACATTTACACTGGTTAAAACAAGTGCACATTTTTCCAGCATCCTCCCCAGTATGACTGCTGTGCTTAAATATTTGTATACGTGTTTGTATGTATGTTTGTTGTGCCTGTTACTTCACTTTTGTAGAACAAATGGAGAAAAGGAAAATATAGATTTTTTTACCACAACAAGATTCCCTGCAGACAGGATTTTTTTTCCTTTTTTTCCCTTTTTTTTCTTTTTTCCCCCTTTTTTTTCCTTTTTTTTTTTTGTACTGCTATAGAAATGCAGCAGCTCAGAGGAAGAGCACAGCATGTAATTGTACATACATCACAGCCCTTTTTTATTACTCTTACTGCACCAGCTGAATGGAGAATTACAAAAAAAAACCTTTGTCCTTGATTCTGTAAAGATTTTAAAAAGAGGCTTAACTTTAGGCATGCAGGTAACTTCAAAGGGAGTTAAGTGAAAATAGAAGATGTGAGTGGTTCATGATGGATGAATAAGATGGATGCATTAGAGAAAGTGATCTACTCAAAACTTGATCCAAAAGTTCTGGAATTACATTAATTGACCCTTGGTGAGCTAAACAAAAGCTCATTGGAAATTGTGTTCAGAAGTTAAACCCAAGACTTTTACAGAATAAACCCCAGTGTAATGGGTATTCATATTATTGCATATCCACTGACTGTTTTATAGGCAAAGGGTGAAACCCCGGCACTGTGGAAGGGAGTTGGGAGTATTGCCATCGATTTTACTGATGCCAGAATTTTGCCCAAAACACTTACACTTCCTCTGCCTCTGAGGGGTTTTTATTGACTCTGACATTGGTTGCAGCATCTATGCTGTCACATCGCATGGGATGCAAAAGCATTTTAAAATTAACAAGGGGCTGGAGCTGCAGCGCACGGCTCATTGCTCAAACCTCTAAACGCATCTCAACAAAGTTTGATTCTGTGTTTGATTCAAGCCCTGCCCTATAGCCACGTCTCTTTGTATGTCCACAATTGCGTTGGCACACCTGTTGTAGCCCGGGTGGGCAATTCTGTGCATGTAGCAAATCCTGGTTTAGTGGGGCAAACTAAGCTCCAGTTTCGTTTCGCCACGTCGGAGCAAGCTATGTCAGCTACTGCACATCACTTTGCCATCATGCTAAAGCCACTCTGACAAAAAGCCACCTCAGCAAGCTGTCATTTTAATGTTTTCTCCATTTTCTTTTTGTCTGTGTTTGCTCCACATTTCAGTGAAGCCTCATCTTTCCTGCCCACCGCCATAGGCTATCAGTCTGCTGCAAAAATCAGTCTCAAACATGTCACGTATCATGAAAAGGGAAAATTCCACCCAAAACATTCTGATCTCTGGCTTTCGTACTGAAATCCTCTCCCAGGCAGGAAGAGAAGAGGGCAAGTGAGACAGTGGTAGGTGACACTTGGTTGGTTGCTGTGGGACAAGGGGCACCATCCCCATGCAGCATTTGCAGTGGGAGCCCCTGGGTGCCTCACTGCTGCAGCCATGGGTGGGATGATGGTGTCCAAGAAGACTGTGTTGAGTAGGTCAAGGGAGGTTCTCCTCCCCCTCTACTCTGCCCTAGTGAGACCACATCTGGAGTATCGTGTTCTGAGCCACTCAGTTCAAGAGAAGTAGGGATAGAATAGAGAGTGTCCAACAGAGGGCTACAAGGATGATTAAAGGACTGAAACCTCTGTCTGATACGGAAGGGCTGAGAGACCTGGGGCTGTTTAGTCTGCAAAAAAGAAGGCTGATAGGAGATCTTATTCATGTTTACAAATATCTGAAAGGTGGGTGTCAAGAAGAAGGGACCAGTCTTTTTTCAGTGGTGTCTTGTGACAGGACAGGGGGCAGTGGAAACAAACTGGAACACAGGAAGTTCTACCTCAACATGAGGAAAAACTTATTTACTGTGAAGTGATGGAGCCCTGGAGCAGGTTGCCCAGAGAAGTTGTGGAGTCTTCTTCTCTAGAGACCTTCAAGAACCGTTCAGGTGTGTTCCTGTATGACCTGCCCTGGGTGATCCTGCTTTGGCAGGGGGGTTGGGTTCAGTGATCTCTGTATGTCCCTTCCAACCACTACCATTCTATCATTCTATGATTTATCACTTCAAACTAAATGAAACAGCTGTATCGTAATGCTGCAAATCAGAAGCCTTCTATATCATAATTTGAAACCACTTAAGCTCCTGTTATCTTTTAGCTCTTTATTCATCTAACTAGTTAAGATTTTGAAGATCTAATCAAGTTCCCATTACGGCAAAGAGAATTCCATTTTTCTGTGCAGTGCTACACCTTGGGAAGCTAAAAACCTTTGGTATCAGCCTTAGACGTTTTTATCTTACAGCCATTAGCAGCTCAACCTGTAGATTTTTTCTCCATCAGTGGGGAAGTTTTGTTCTTATCCCCATTTTATAGGATGAAACCTCTTATTCAGTGAAGTATGTGAGCCATGTGCCAGTTTCAACAGAGCTGGTGGAATCTTTCCAGGATAGACTAAGTTTGCCAAAACTGCAATTTGAAGTGGAAAACTATTCACAAATTCAGGTTGAATGTAATGAAGATTCTTGTCAGGAAGAAAATCTGGGGAATTGCTTCTCTCAGGAAAGTTTAAATGTTTCATTTCAGTATTTTCAAAATAAACTAAGTAATTTTGACCTTTCTTAAACCACTTCTCAAATTTAACCTTTTGTGTTCATTATTATTTTGAAAGTAATACATTAAGCAGATTATTAGACTTCTCAGTAGGAGAGGGAATTATCACTGCTTTTAAGTTTCCATTCTAGATCAATCAAAGCAGTCTTACTTGATCCAAAATGAAACTTTAGGGGGGCTTTTATGTTTGATCCACCAAGACATTGTGTGTTTTGGGTTCAGACTCACCTGAATAATCTTTTCAGTTTGCTGTTCAGCCACCAGACCAAAGGGAACACGTTCATACAGCTCTGTCTCCCAGCAGCTTAACAGCCCCTATTGTTTTCAGTTGACTCCTGTGAAACTACCTGTGCTGGGAGTCAGCCATGTGGCTTTGAGGCTCCCTGAACTGATGCCTAAACAAACTACAGGAAGTCAAATAGGGTGACAGGCAGAGCCCAATGTAGATCCCTGCTCTGAGGTCAAGACCCTTTTTCTCCTCCAGGTTTGCTGAGCTCTCTGCAACACATCTGGCTTAGGAAGGAAGGATGGGGGCTGGAAAGGGAATGATTTTCTTTACAGCTTTCAATGCGTATCGCCCAAATTGGGGAAGTGTGTAAGGTGGGAGGCAAAGGAAAGAAATGCCTGAGTGAATTTGAAACTGAGAATTGGTCTAAGTTTTCAGTGGTTCTTATATTAGCCTAAAATATTCTTCTCCCTCATATGAACGTGACTGCCTTTAAAACAAATAGCCAGATAGCTCCCATTAGTTACCAAGAGCTTTCTCATCTTCTGTTAATAGCTCCTTCTATCAATGCAAAGTAAGTGATAAAATAAAAATTACCTGGAATAATCTTGCAGAGATGACTTTAACCAATTAGTCTGTTAAGGGAACAGTAGGAAAAAAACAGAGACATCAATTTAAACATATACCTTTAAATAGCATAATTGCCTTTCGAGTTTCAAACTGTACACAGGGGGAAAAAAAAAGGCAACAAAAAAGCTTCCAATGAAAAATGATCCAAAGGATGCTTACTATACACCAAAATATTTCCCACCAAACTAAGTTTTATTAAGTTCCCAATACCATGTGATATGTATCTGCAGCTCACTCATACTGCCTTAATTTGTTGCTCTGTGTGACAAGTTGCAGTCTGATCTAGCCTGACATGCTATGGTATGCACAGTACACATATATCATGATAAGACAGTTGAAAACCAAAGACAAACAGCCCCAAAGACAGAGTTAAACAGCCTGATCCAGCAAGGGCCTGCATCTGTCAGAGGGAGAGTATTTGAAATGGCACACCTTCCACTTGCAAGTAAATAAATACTGATTGCATGCTATGGCTAGGAGTGAATTCAATCCTGCGTTCCCACGGATGGCTTTGTTTCTTTTTTCTCCCTGTGTATTAGTTAATGTTCTTCATAATGACATCTATCTATTTTATCAATGTGGAGTGAGAAACAAGCTGTCTTGGGCCCACAAACCCCACTGAAATGAGAAGGGTGAAATCCCTTGCTGCCTGCTGGAGCAAGAGGTGAACCCAGCTGCTGCTGTTATAACGTGATGCTCCATGAGCGAAAATCTTCTGCTCTCTCTCGCGTTGGCAAAGGCACCACTAATTCAACCAGCTTTGTTTCTGGCCAGCTTTGGGTTACTGTTTTAAGGACACATAATATTTCAGGTCTATAACTGAAGGATTTTCATTGTCCAAGATTCCTCTGATGAAGGGGATGAGCTCTTCGGTGGCTGCAGGTTCAGTAAGGAGCTACTTAGCACTCAGTTGAAGCAGGGTTAGTTGCATTTACATTACTAAAAGATTTGGTAGGAAACAGGTGACTTTTTGTTATGTAGTGAACGAAGACATTGGTAATCATGGCAATGAGCTCATGTTGAAGGGATGGTTATAAAACACAGCAACAAAAATACATCTGTTTTGCTCCTTATGTCTCAGGTATCACATCTGAGGTGTTTCTGGGGTCCTGGGATCCAGAGTTCTGGAGCATTCTGTGTAAACAGAGCTCATTTTCGTGCCTAGAAAACTGACCCAGACTAACAGAATGCTTTTCATTACCTGTATTTGGGTAAAATTCCAGTTAAACATGACAGTAATTTTGATTAATTCTTCAGTGTTTTGTTTTATAAAGACTCTGGTGGTTGGACCAAGTGAAAGCTGCTTTCACCCAGGTCTCTTTGAGGTCAGCGTTGTGGGGGTCTAGCTGAGAAACGAAGAATTTCAGTGGTTTTTAAAGCGTATCTTAAAGCATTACTAAAGTTGTGTCTGTAGTGTTCTACTGCCTCGCTCTGAGTAACTGGGGTGATGAACTGGGCAAGTGCTGTGTCTGGTTAGTGTTTCTACAGACTGTGCAGGATGATCACTCATCCAGAAACGGTTTCCACTCTACGTGAGCATCAGTGGAAATGCTGAGAGTGTTCAGTGCTGTTCTCTTTCTATCACAGAAGAGTGACATTCACTATGGACCTGCTCCAAAGCCTCATCGTGTCAATGAAAAGATTCCTATTGACTTCAGTGTGACTTGGAGTGGTTCCTGAAAATGGGAACAAAGCAGCAGACTTCATAAATCTTATGATGTGGTCCTTAAAGCAAGAATTCAGACCCCATGGGGCAAAGGTTTGTGATTAGAAAGATGATTTGGCCTCTCTTTCTTCCTGAACTGAACCATTCAGGTCTTACTGAAGATTCATTCTTTGAGAAAAATCATATCCCAGTCAGCACGGGGCATAGTCAGTCTGTTCAGTGCTACATTATGCCTTTTACTTTTCATTATGGTGAGAGATTTGATTAAGGCAATCAATGACCCTGTGGCTAGGAACAGAAGGAAATAAAGCAAAAAAAAAAAAAAAAAAAAAAAAAGCCAGCAGAGCCATAGGGCTAAAGTATGTTGCTGAGAAATGAGACAATCAAAGGTGTTGAGGAGGGAGGAATTATCACAGCATTGTTGGCACCAAAGTGGAATTGAGAGGCTTCAAACTGCTGTAAAGCATATGCTGGCACTATTTCATTCTATACCTTTGCCATAATGCAGGCCCTTTTCTCTCCTGGCATGAGAGAAGAGGCGTACACCAGTGCCCACCTTCCAAATTCACAAGTAGTGCTCACCAGCAGCTGCTGCTCTTTGCAATCCATTGTCTGGATGTGACTACTTTCCTAGGGAAGTTTTTAGAGATACTTAGGAAATTAGCAGGAGTTACCTCTCTTTCCCTTTGTGCCACTGACAGAGAACCACTTTTATTTGCTTTCCTAGTGGATATGACCTTTCCTCCTCTCCCTTTAGACCTGCTGTGTGTCCTCCATAACTTAGTGCTGTGCCTGATTATGTTAAAACACACTGGGAAGGGAAAGGCTGCTCATGGTACAACTTTCTGTCACGATTCTTTCAGCATTTGACTCACAAGTGCAATCTGCCTTTATCACTCCCTAAGTGCAGTGTAGATGCCTGATTTGCAAGGTTCATAATGCAGGCCATCACGCTGCTGCGTGAAACCTCTTTTCCACACTGCTCTATATATGTCATTCAACCTTTTAATTTGATTAGGAGGTTAATTTGCATGGTGCTGTGTGGATTCTTTTACTGGAATATATATATATATATATATATATATATACACATACTATGAAATGCATGATGTAAGATAATCCAAAGCTAAAGAGGCCAATAAAAGTTAGTTCCTTAAGGAGGGAGAGAAAAAAAAAAAAAGGCACAGCTCAATGGAAGAAAAGCTTGGTAGGAGTCCAGAGTCCTGACTCATTGTTAGCCTCAAGAGCGTCCTGACTAGCATCAACGTGTTCTGGAAGCAATGTGATTTTCCTACTGTATTAACAAAAAAAAAAAAAAAAAAGAAAAAGAAAAAAAAAAAGAAAAAAAGCTAAAACAATAGGACATACCAGAAATTTCCACTGAGGAGTGGGGGCTCTGTAATAAGCTCATGTTGGAGTGATTTCCATCCTCTTCGTATAAGCTGAGCACCTGGCAAAGTTTCACAACTTTGTGCCCACCATGGAAAAGGGAGGAGGTCTTTTAGGTGGATAGGCTGTTTCTTCTATAGCAAGTGCTTCAGAAAGCTGGGAAATAAAATCTGAAATACATTTCTCTCCATGGGAGCCACCCAGTCAAGAGGGAGCACTAGGAATGTACTTTATAGCTGCAAAGAAGCACTAAGCCCTCATGGAAATCTGAAAAATGCCTCAATGGCTTTCTACCCATGTCTCTTCATAACTATAATCTCAAAAAAATATATAATTTGCAAGTGACAGTGTCCTGGAAGCTTGGCTAGTTTGAGCTCACAGTTATCTTTTACTTGATCCTGTGAAATAAATTATATGCAACAAATCCAAACTGCAGATAAATTCTTCTCCATCTGTTTTTCTATAAGAGAAAAAAAAAAAAGAAAAAAAGTAGAATTACTTTCATGCAACAATTGCACAAGCAAGTCATAAGCTTAAAGACAAAGGAGAAGAAAGTTAGAATGTTTTCTGGTTTAATGCCAAAGATTGCTAAGATAAAAATTCTCTGAAAATAACTGCAATAAACCAATCACTGCTGAGCTTAAACAAACCTCAAGTTAAGTTAAATTCAATTTCACTTAAATATTTCTTTGGAGAAAAAGAAAACATAAATACAGGAAAACAAAACCTTTATGTCTCAATTGTCATCTTTTTTCCCACAATCTCTCCTAAGCTGAAATGAGGCCATTTGGATTTTAGTAACCAGTCCAAGTACAGTGCAAAATGTATTTCAAGGCAGGACTGGAGTTCACATCTCAATAGCAAAGGAGTTAACCAAAACATAAAACTGCATGAGAGAGAAAGCTCTCAATGCCTAGGGAAGTATAGTTTTACCTGTCAGGAATGAAAAAGTTGGTCTGCATCCATTGCATAGACATAAACTAACCTCAGCAAGGCCTGCACACAACCAAACAGCTAAAACTGATCAATTACAATCTAAACTTAGCAGAAAAGCTTCTAAATTAGACTTGTTCTTTCTTTTCAAAGAAAAGTTTTCTGCATTTGAAAATAAACCAGGTACAATCTTGTAATTGTGTGAATCAGTAATGTTTGTAGTAACAGTGACAGAATGTGCATATACAGTTATAATTACAGTTTGCAGGTCACTTAAATGCTTTGCATGGACAGTCCATAAAAAGGATATGTCCAGGTGCTGTGAATAATAGCCTGAATAAATGGGGGAGTTCTAGAAGCAAGGCTAATGAAAAATAAACATTCCTGTTGGGAAATGGAGAGTGACAGTAAGAATTAAAGGGATCCAGTATTTCAGGTATACAAGTGAGTGTGCTGCAAACATTGAATATGATTATTTCAGAAATCTGGAAGGACTATAAAAAAAAAGTAGTGTTTGATGGTTACATCTGCCCCTCTTTAATCACAACATGTTTATTTAGGACTTTGTGGGCAGTGAAGGTTTTTTCCACTTTCCTATTTGTTGTGATTTTCAGTCTCTCTTAAATGTCTATCAGAAGTGCTTTAACCCCCATGAAAATCCAAACCCCAAAAATGCATAAAGGAACACAATCCAAGTATCAAATGTAACCATAAGCAGTTAGTCAATCCATCCAAACAAAAGCAATGAAGCCACATCCTTTCCTTTCCTCTCTGGAGACTCACATACATCTAATAATAACCCACAATGAGCACATTAAGGACAGGGAAGAGAGGAGGAGCTGTGAGTTTTGACCCCATTATAGAAAACCGTCTCCAGCCATTCTGGAGCAAGCATATTAGCCAGTGCTGCCCCAGTGTAAAACTTCACACACACGATCTGAATCACGCGCAGGGAGATCAGCTGGAGCATATAGCACTGCTTGCAACATGTATGAGCAACTCAAAGGCTCTAGCAGACCCACTCTGCAACCTCTAAATTTTTCCTGCTGTCCTACAAGCATATCTTGTGAACAGTCTCACACTCAAGTCAGTGCTGATAAAGCCATGAAAAAAAATCAGAGAAGCTTTCCTTCTGATAAGACAGGCAGGGCATCTGCTGTTATGACTTGTGGTCACTGTGTCTCCCCTGCCCTTGCCAAGGCCATCCTCCCCCACAGCAAGGGATGGTAATAGCACCCCTTTGATTTTCTTGCTGCCAGAATTGAAGTGTGAAATCATAACCTGTGAGATTTTAGGGGAAAACACTGGGTTTTCTGTTGACAATCTTGCACCAAGGACATCAGCAAAAATCTCTCAGGATTACTTGGCATGGTGGCTACGGGGTGAGGAGTTGTGTACAGTCTGGGGAACTTCATCTGGCAAACACTGTGGAGGTGAATAATCCCAGTGAACTGACCAGGACTACTCTTATGTGTGAAGTTCAATCTAGGCCTGCTTGCAGGATGAGGGGCTTTCTGTGTTTAGAATTTGCATCCTTGAAGAGCGAGTTTGTTGTGTAAGTACTCCATCGATGGTGGGTTATTTCTGTGTGTGTGAACGGGTTATGAATCTGCCTGAAGTTGTGCTTTGCAAATGTGTTTGTTTCAGTTTTTAAGAAAGTTGTTCCTGCATGTGCTGCTGGGCATTTCTTTTGTTCCTTTTCCTCTGGCAGAGGCTGACAGCACACACTAGCTGCAGTTTTCATGTGATCATTCTTCAAATTACTGCGTGCTTGGAGAAATGTGTAGGTGTTCTTTCTGTGCAATTTCTTTAAATAGTAAGTGAAACAGTACCACAGGAATAAAAACAGTACACCACAAAATTCTGTTCCTTTCTCCCATTTTCATCTCTCATTCATCTAATGGGCTTATTTTTACTCCCTGTCTTTCATACCCCACTCTCTATTAATAAGTTCTTCCTTGATTTCATTGATTCTCCTTGCCCATGGTGGCCTTTTTTTAATAATTTATTCAATATGTTTATTTTTCTGAAAGCACAGGCTGCCAACAGTGGTTGTGGAATTGTCATCATTGGCTCAACTAGACAGCCATTTATTAGGGATTATTTAAGGATAAAGAAATCAATCCTGTGATTCAAGGGGAGGAAGGGATGGATTAAATGACCTGGTAGAATAGTCTGCTCTAATTCAAATGATTCTGTTTGGGGTGGGGGTTTTTGTTCTAAATTCTTTTTGATCTCAATTTCCTAATATTTTTAGATAATGTTCTCTTGTGTTCTTTCTTTGAAAGTATGGAGAATTTGCATGAACCAATTCTTATTAGTTCCCTTGAGAATGTTAAAAACTTCAATTAGGTCACAGTGAAGTCTCTTTTCCAGAGTGAAATTCCTTAATCTTCCTTAATAACTTAAATCTTTGAGAAGTGATGTTGTTCTGCAATGCTTTTTCCTCAAAAGTAATTATATACCAGCTAAGTTGCTACATAATAGTCAGTGCTGTGTTGTGCTCTAAGTATAATCAGTCCCTGGGTTTTGCAGAGCCTATTAGCCCTGATGGGCTGGTAACACATGACTGTCAGTATGGACTTGCAGGCTGGGAGATAGGAATTTCCAGTTCCCAAGAAGCTGGCATTTGCTATTTACACAGGAACCTCTCACAGTGTAAATTGATATTCAGGCTCTATTTCGTAGTAGATCTGCTCAGTTGTAATTTTAAGATTAATTTAACAACAGTGGGCAGGGAAATCCATGAGGCAAATATGAGTTAATAGGCTGAGGAGTGATGCAAGCTCTGCCTTTCGCTTCGTGCCTGTATGATCATCTTTGCCCAGTGTTTGCTGGATTTTCCAGCAGAAAGCATCAAGCTGTTTAATACTGTAAGTAATCAAAAGCTGAAGCCCTAGTATTGATCCTGGTGCAGTAGGAAGCCAGTCTCTCTCAAGCTTGGCAGATTCTCCTTTGTGACTGCCCTTCTGCTGTTTCTTCCTTCACTTATGTCAGCTTTGAGGTCATTACATAACCACTCTGAAACACTTCTACTTGCTGGAATTAAGGGAAAAGAGCCATCCAAATCCTCTTAGGAAGCTTTGAAAGTGCTGCTTGCTTTGCTGCATGCAGCAGAGAGCACAGTGTTAGTCCATCACCAGGTGCGAGAGCAGGTTTGCTCCATTTCATTTGCCTCTGTTTTTTGACTCTGAACCCAACATGCTCTTATGTCAGCCTCCAAAGGGGTAAAAAGAGACACATTAGGCTAAAACCTAAAATTGAATTTATTACCACAACCAGTGTTCCTCAAAGAGCTTTGATGTAACATCAAGAAGAGTTTTATCTCACCTGAAAGTACATGATGAAAGTTATGGAGGGCTTCATGGCCCACACAAATTAAAAGTTTCCTGCCAACATTGCTGTAAACATTAGGATAATCTGCTTGGAAATCCATGAAAAAATGAGGATTGAAGATGCTGGGAAGAGAGGAGAGGTGCAGGGATCAGTAAGTGATCTAGTTGTCCCTTGCTTGTCTCATGCACACTGCATTCTTCTCTCTGGTCTACGTGATCTTTAAAAACATGGGACTGAGGCAAAATCCCATGGCCCAGACACTCCCCAGCCTGAAAGACTGCCATTAAGTAGTGTCTCTTGTTTTTTAATCCTCCTGTTTTATGAGTTCATTTTCTTCCTGGGTGTCTTCAAAATGTGTACTCATTTTATGGACAAGGAGATGCAGCTGTTTTGCAATTAGTAGTGCAGACATCCTGCTCAAGAAACAAAGGTTTAGGATATCTTCCCATCTCACCTTGCTTGATCCTGCTCACCAGCACGAGGAGACTCCTGCTGAAGTTACCATGTTTATCAACCTTGTCCTGATGCCACATACAGCAGATAAGGGCAGGTTTGTTTGGGAAAATTGAGAAGTTTACTTTCCTTAACCACTTCCACGTGAAGAGGAAATCAAGTGGCTTTCATAAAGCTGTGAAACCCTGTCTCCTGCACCCACCTTTTTGCTGTTGCACTTTCTTCCCCTGTTCTACTTTCTTCTGATGTTTTTTGCCATTTCTGGGGCATTGTCTCTCCTAATAGAGGCACTTTTATAACTCAGTTTTCTATTAAGTCATAATGAGAAGCCCTGCTGCTCCAGTCCTGCTTTCTTATCAAGTAATGATTCTTTAATCATTCTGTAATAATTACAGCGATGTTTTCCCTCAGCCCTATAGGCATTGTTTTGAGAGCAGGCACTGGTGTGGCACTGACATTATGGATGTCTGTGACTTTGGTAAGGAAAAAACCTTCTGATATATCTCCTCTTCATTTGCTTTCTTTCCTGCAAATCTCCATACTTCTCTTTTGTAATCTGAGGTTGCATTTATTCACACACAGTGAAGTTACAACAGCCTCGATGTGGCAAAATCAGAACTCTTCCTGCTACACTCAGCAGAGCAGCCCTGTCCCTGTGCTCTGTCACACACAAGTGACACACCTTAGCTTTCTGTCTCGTTTGGTCCTCGGAGAAGGGAAAGACATTGAAGGGGAGGGTGGGACCAGAAGTGTCTCACATGCACCATTTCTGCTGGGCTGGGATTCTTCTGGGGGATGAAGCCATCTCCCGTACCAGCAGTTGCATGTCCAGGGATGGCTGGGGTCACCCTCTGATCAAACACTTGGCTAAGTATTGGGGATCAAAGTCAGAGCTGATGCAAGGGATGGCTCCAGGACAGTTTCTTCAGACTTTGTTTTGTGTCATATCAGGCTTCAAGTATTATATAAGTGTTGCCATGCCATGATATTTTTAGTGTCCTGGAGACTGGAAACAACAACAACAAAACCCCAAACCAAAACAAAAAAGTTGGTCTCTTGGCTGGAGGATTTACTCATATTTGTTCCAGCCTAATTTGACTCTAGTTGAATTTAGTGCATCCAATTTCTAGGCTCAACTTTGGGACATGCACATATTCTGCTGTATCTGTTTACTTAAAATATTGTGCTTTAGCAAAACAGTCACTGCTTGTAGTAACTGAATAGCTGCTTTCTTGTGACACCCACTGGAAAAAAAAAAAGAGGTCAGATTCACAGGGAATTCTTTTCTCTTTTTTTTTTAACTTGGCAAAAATGTGAATTTTAAAAATTTACATTGCTAACTTTGTTAACACCAGTTCAAACACGAGTTTGAAGCAGGAATAGAAGTGCAGTGGCACTTGAATGAATAGTATCAGGAAATGCAAGCCACTTATGAGGCCTGTTGTACAGCAGCATATCAAAACCCTTAACTGGAGTCTTCAGGGTCAAGTTTCTGGCACTATTAATCATATTATTTATATATATGTGGACACATATTTATGTGTACGTACTGCACGTACACACACACACACACACACATATGCATGGAACCAGCCATTACTCAGCCCTAATGATACAGAGTCCTACTGTGGAGAAAGGCAATGCCTGGAAAGATCATGAGTTCCTTGCTTGCAGGCAAAGGGAAAGGAATGTACTTGGGGAAGCAGGAACACAGCATCACTGCTCATGAGTTTTGTGCCAGTTGCAAGATGTTTCTGGTTGGTGATTGAGAGGGAAATAAAATGGGAGGAGGAAAGGGCAGTGCATGAAGAAAGGCTGTTTCCTACAGACATACTATTCTGTGATTCTATTCTATAATTGCTAGATTTTGAGCTTCAAGATCATGATCCTTGCATGAAGTGGAGAAGATGGAAAATCCTAAGATTGCTGTATTTTCTTACAATTAATAAAATCCTCCTTTGGCAGGAACAGACATCCACTGTTTTAGCAAGAAAGGGAGAAACGTGTTAGTATAAATTCTTCAAGAGAGCCAAAATGCCATCACTGGATATTGTCTGCATTTGCTCTTCTGAAGTGACACCATATCCATTCCACCACCTCCACACCCAAAGAATAAGATTTCAATCATAGCTGGTGAGGATTTACTAAGAGACACCGGATGCTTCACTCCAGCAAGAACTAAATGCAATGGGTAGCGTGGAGACAATGAAATTACCTTGGGTACAAGTTTAGCACCGTTGTTTATAGGGGTCTGGAACACAAACCCTATGAGGAGAGGCTGAGGGAGCTGGGGGTGTTTAGCCTGGAGAAGAGGAGGCTCAGGGTGACCTCATTGCTGTCTACACCTACCTGAGGGGAGGTTGTAGTCGGGGGGGGTTTGATCTCTTCTCCCAGACAACCAGCACCAGAACAAGAGGACACAGTCTCGAGTTGTGCCAGGGGAGGTATAGGCTGGATGTTAGGAGGAAGTTCTTCTCAGAGAGGGTGATTGCCCATTGGAATGGGCTGCCCAGGGAGGTGGTAGAGTCACCATCACTGGAGACGTTCAAGAGGAGACTGAATGAGGCACTTAGTGCCATGGTCTGGTTGATTGCTTAGGGCTGGGTGATAGGTTGGACTGCATGATCCTGGAGGTCTCTTCCAACCTGATTGATTCTATGATTATATGATTTTATGATTCTCATATTTCCCTTGATATCTACCAGGTGGCACACAAAAGTGCTGAACTAGGACTTAGAGGTTCCACAGGACATAGCTTTGACTCACCAAAGTCAATACAATCTTTGATTTGGAGAAGGAGGAGGTCTACAAATATGTGGGATGTCAGCTGGCCCCTAATGCAAACCTGAGTGAGATCAGCTCTGATTTTTGTGTGCTGCTCTTGGTGTGCTTGTACTCAGAAAGGGCTGCTCTGTAGTTGCCCTGCTATCAGTGGGTTTTGGTACCTCCTGATCTGATATGGAATGATTGTGGCTGGGCTGTGGAACAGTGTGGTACAGCTTGTTTAGAATAATCTTTGACAAAAATAAGATAGTTCTTCATTATATCACAGCGTTCCTGATTACGTGTTACAGGCTGGAGCTGTTCAATCTGAGCCGTTGCAACCTTCATTTTATAACCCTTTCTGAAGCCAGCCAGGATTATGTTGCAATATTTGTGCTTAAAATTTGATGGGACACAAATTGATTTCCCAAAGCAAGCTCGTTGGATGGATGTTTGTGGTGGACAATCATATCAGCATGCCTGCTCCCGCTGAGCAGGAGCCTTTCAGTGTCTCCCAGCAGACAATGCAGAGCTGAACTCCAAGTGACCCACTTGTCTTTGCTAATCGCTTGCTGATTACAAGCTAATCAGTGCCTTGTTTAGAGCAACTAAGCCAAAACCACTCTCTGCTATGCTGTGCTTGGAAAGGGGATTACATTTTTTGGTCATCTTCATCACTGTGCTGTAATTGCACTAGAGGTGGATGGTGAAATGAAGACTTGCCCTGTGCAGGGCCCTGCAGCTGTAGGTAATTTGAGTGTTATATGTGTGTAACCTTCCCCTTTCCTTTGCTCTGTAACTCCACGCAATGAAGAAGGCAGCTCATCATCATTTTCAAGTGAGTCTGCCAGCAGTAGCATCCACTCATAACTATATGGCAAGAGAGGCTGGGGTCTGGGGAGAAAAAATGCCTTCTGGGGCCAGTGTGCTAAATTTCATCATCTAACTACCATCTACCAGTGCAGTGGACACCCACTGAAGGTTGTGGTCTTGGTTCACCCTTCTGACAGAGCTGAATTCAGCACAGGGGCAAGGGGGAAGGAGAGGAGGAAGACATTCACCCTTATATTTCTACATAGAAGTCACTTAGTAGATGATTGAAAGGAAGAACACTTCAGTGTGACCTTATCTTTCGTTACACGATTTTTGTGCAGGCAAGAGAGGGGAGTTATAAACCTCCCTGTGACAATTGGTACAGTAAGAGAATACCTTGTGGCAGCTTCAGCAGACAAAATACACCTCTTAAAAGATCATATTGTCCTTGCCCTTGGCCAGAAGAATGCAGATAATGGTTTGGCCCTTTTGCCAGCTTGTTTATTAAACAGTTAATCAGCTATAGAGGGTTAAATTTCACCTTAGGGATTTTTAATGTGGACTTTCTGGTCAAACTTATCTTGCTGCCAAGCAACTACCTAAAGTTTTAAAACACGAAATAGAGACAATTTTGGGTGGTTTATGACTTTTCTTATGAAAAGGGGTGCATATGGTATGAACTATCCCACAGAGTCTTGCTGATGACAGCAAGAACCAAGGTATTAGTGCAAACCTACTTCAAAAGTTTCTGCTTTTGAAATCCCAAAACTCATAGATTTGCTGCAGCTACATTATGATCTAATAGGCATTTTTTAATGAGCCTGAAGTGTGTTTTTCATGTTGTGTTTTTTGTATTTTCCCTTCATGTGTTAATTTGCAAATGCAGCCACAAGAATAATCTGCAGTGAAAAGCAGAATGTTTTGTTCTGCAATACCCCAGGCTAGCTAATCTGTGTCATACATACGTTAACTTTTAACTTCTTCGAGTCGACATGGAAAGGCTTCTGATCACAGGTGAAAATGAGTTTAATGTATCACTTTATTAAAAACACCATACCTTCTGATCTTACCAGCAGTTTCTGTTCATCTGAGGTGCCAGACAGGACTAGCAAGATAAGAAATGAGGCTTATTAGCAGAGCTATTGTGTATGACTAAAACTAGCAACCTTCAGTTTATTCTGCCTCAGCAGTAAGCATGCAAGTGAGATGGGTTTTATGGGCGTGTATCAGAGTAAAACAGTACATACTTGATGGTCTGAAATGCTTGATGGTTTGAAAGCTGGGGAAAGCTGGCAAGCTGGGGAGGGACTTTTTAGGATATCAGGTAGTGACAGGACTAGAGGGAATGGAACAAAGCTGGAAGTGGGGAGATTCAAACTGGATGTAAGGAAGAAATTCTTCACCATGAGAGTGATGAGAGCCTGGAATGGGTTGCCCAGGGAGGTGGTTGAGGCCCCATCCCTGGAGGTGTTTAAGGCCAGGCTGGATCTGGACAGTCTGATGTAGTGTGAGGTGTCCCTGCCCATGGTAGGGAGGTTGGAACTACATGATCCTTGTGGTCCCTTCCAACCCTGACTGATTCTATGATTCCATGATTCTAAATACAGCTAACTCTGGCTGAAAACACCCTGGTCCCTCTGTTCTCCTGAGATCTACAAACTATGGATTTCTGTGGAACACAGGGAGTGAAAAATGGAGTTGACCCCAAAAATCTGCAGCCTTCCAGCCTGGCTGACATTCTGCTGGGGATTGGATCCACTTCCATTCACACGTTATCATAGAGAGTATAAAATAGCAAGCCTGAGCTTTGTTTAAGAAAGTGGCTATTGGAGATGTGCCAGGACTGGGCAACAAACAGCAAAACCTATGGTGATTTACCTATGGGGTTTAACATTTCCTCACAAAGCTGAAAGCAGGCTTGTGTTTGGTTTTTTTGCCTGACCTTACTCACCTTTGCCAGTGAGAAGGAGCCAATGTACGAAGGAAGTTGGCTTTTCCTAAAGGCAGATTTGAAATTTCATGCATGGTGTTAGAATTTCCTAGCGTTTCTGCTTGCCAAGAAGAACTGTTTCCACTGATTTTCTCAGGAAAATGCAACATTCAAGGCACATAGTCTTCAAAATGTTGAGATGCTTCAGCTACAAATATTTGCAACATTCAGCCCTAGTTGTTAATGTCAACATTGCTCAGGGAATAGATGTTTGTGCCTGGGAAGAGGAAGACCAGGACATCTAAGTGCCTCACTTTTCTCTCTTTCCATCCTCTGTCATCCCAAAGAAATCACTGCAGCTCTGCTTCTTCATTGCCTTTCTTAAGTGGAAGCTCAGAGACTTTTTGCTCTGTTTGGTTTTATGATGTCTTGCATATTATAGGCCCAAATTCCACTCTATTTTCTATTTATTTTCTTTCTAGTCCAGAAATATCCAGCAATTCTACTGAACAGAAAACTGGACTGGAAAGGCAATGCATAATGCTTTTTTTCCTCAACTTTTGTCATGTTTTGCTTTTGTTCCTTGTCCTTTCCGGAAGGCTAAGTGGAATATTTGCAGTCTGGTTTTAGTACTTTCTTACTGGGTAAATGAACCTCTTCTCCTCCTTTGGTGTTAGAAACATTTTTTCTCCTTGGTCCTGGGGATTCATCTGTTTGTTTCATCTTAAGTCTCTTGCAATGTGGAGCAGATTGTTTGATAGCGCAGGGTGACACGTGTGCCTTTTTAAACAACTGTTGTCTTTATTCTTGTGGCAGCAAATGCCACTGCTGTCAAATAAAGTAAAATTGACTCCCACAGGAAAGCTTAAAGAGTCAGATATGCCATTGCAAATTCTGGCATAGACTGTTTGGAAACCTTTTTCTTCTTGTTTGGCAGGACGTGTACTCAGTCCCTGAGCACACTGCTCAGAAGCTGTTACAAAATACAGCAGACAATAGATACTAAGCAAGTTAAAATTTTATCTGCTTTGAGAGATAGGAGTCTGACTGTCTAAGACACTAGAATTCATTTGACAAGAACAAGAGATCTCATACCAGTTTTGTAAATGAAAAGCTGTTAGGCAGGCAGTACCTTCCCCAATGTCATGTTTTCTTAGAACTGGGGCATACATTACACACAAATTTGAGATTATCTCTAACAATTATCTAAAATTAACTGTGGTTTTCTAATGAAAAACATTAAGAGGAGGATCTGATAAGAAGTGGGCCCATTTGTAATACTTGCTACAAAAAAGAAAGGTTTGCTACTCTGAGTGAAACCAAAAATGCACCATGTGTCAGAATCGAAGAGAACATTGGCTTCCTTTCCTTATTTATTAGCAGCAGCTCTGGGAGTTTATCACATCTCTTGGTGGTTAACTGAAAGGAGCCAACTCGAAGAAGAGATGTTCCCATTTCTGTTTCTTTCAGTACTTTCTTTCAATGTCACACATTGCAACTCTGAGCTCTGCTGGCAGCTGCCTTAGCACAGTTCATGTCAGAAAGGTGCAGTGGTTTGGATGACCAAAGCACGTTCACATCTGCTTGGTGCTGCACCAGAGTGAACCCCGTGTGCACCCTGAGCTTGATTAGCATGGGACTGCTCTGGCTGTGCCACACAGGCATCTCGTGAGAGAATCCTCCTGCAACTACTGTTGCCTCTGTTCATGCAGCAAGCCTGAGACAACAGAGCTTAGAAGCTCTGGCATGAGCTCCTGTAGAGCCACAGGGCCAAGACCTTCTGTAACACTGTATTTATTTGGGTGTGACTTGGCCAGGGCAGGCCTGCTTAAGATTGCTTTCAAGGACTCCAAAATAAGAATGCTGCCCATCAGCATATGATGTCTCTATCTATCCTTGGCTATGGAGGGCTGATCCAAAGCAATCCCACTGGATGCAGGCTGTGAGTGGGATACCAACAGCACAGGTTATGCACTCTCCAGGTCAGCCCTTCTGAATCTTTCCAGCACTGGATGGCAGAAGCAAATTTTATTATTCTATAAAGTGTGTTTCCCTTAGTCCAGGCACTGGGTGGGAAGCAAGTGGCTGTGTTTAGGAACTCTCTCTGCTATGCAGAACAGAAATTATGGGGAGAATTTTTTTCTGCAGAGTATCAGTTCCTTTTCCCAAGGCACACTGTATTATTACAGGCCAGAGAACAAGTCTTTGAGGGACATGCTGCCTTTTCTCCTTTGGTGTTTCACACAACTTGAACTGCACAGAGCTGGGTTCAAGGACCTGATTCACAAACAAGGGAGCTACAGTGAGGAATACTGTAGAGGTCTGACTTCAAGAACCATATAAAACTGGGCAGTTTTGTGTTGTGGGTATCTACATGCACACTGACACCTCTAAGTTCTTGTCTTCTGTTGATGTGAGTTTGAAAGAACTCAAAGACAGTGAGCAAGACTCACAAAAATCACCACATGTCACCTAAAATTCACCCACTGAACAAATTCACGTGGGGATTAAGGGGAAAAAAAACAAACAACAAACAAACAAACAAACCCCCAAACAAACAAGTCATCCCACTTATCTGAAAGGTTAGTGGATTTTGACAAACCTTTCAATGAACCTCTCATGGCTTCTCCTTTGCAAGAGCCACAGAAACCAGGTGGATTTTGTTGTGAGCCATTTTCCATAGTTCTGCTTATCAGTCATGTGAGCATGGGTGATTATTGTCACCTCCTGTTTGCTAGTGCTGATTTACTTTGCGTTTGACTGGTCTTAAAAAAAAAAAGAAAGAAAGAAAGAAAGAAAATCTTTACTCTAAACCAAACAACCCTTAATGCAACCAAATGTTTGGATGAGGAAAGGGCAAATGTCTGTATGTTTGTGAAAGCAGCAGCAGTGAAAATAACACAGGCATTTTCTAGTACCATGATGCCACCAGACAATGCAGAACATCTACAAGGGCCCTGTGTAACCTTGCAACGTTGAAAGAGGCTCCACTGCCTCTTCAGGATATTGGCTTTAACTGGTGAAGTGCTTTACAAAACTTTAGATACCATTTCTCTGAGAGGTTTACAAATCTGACTGCTTCTTTTGTTTGTTTTCCATTTTCACAGAACAACTTCTAACTTTTAGAAGTCTCCACATGTGAAAAATGTCTTCTCAGCTGCTCGAGCTAATTAGGAGGCTCAAGGATGGGTTTTGTTATATTTTCCTCTGAATAGGAGTGAAGTTATTTCATGCAATTTTTTACACAACTCTGCTGTGTGATGGGCTGCATACAGAGCAGTTTATTTATACCACTTTATCTCACACCTGTTTGGAAACTGGCTGCTTTATGGTATTTAAACATACTATTTCTTGCCAATTGCTTTATCTCCACAGTTCCTGCTTTTGCTGTAAATGTTTCTTATTAACTCTAAAAGAAACATCAATTGCTCCCTGAGCATTATTAGTGAGGACAAAAATAACATAATTGGTAGGTACTTCCAACATGTTATCACTGCAGACCTATAAAACAGACATTCTTTAAAAATACTATAGGAGCTCTTTTTACTCTGTTGGAAATAAATAATGCAAGTTTTAAGGGCTTGTTATTTCACTGGAATTTGGGGCTTTTACAATATATATTTTAAAAAAAATTCAAAAAACCCCAAGTTTCCCTGCTGTTGGTGTACTTTACTGAGCTGTTTTGTAGTGCCAGCCCTGAGCACACCTCTCTAGCTGCCAGAGCCCAAACGTGCAACATAAAGTTGGGCAAAGACCCACAACATCAGCAAACAGGATTATTCATGCAGAAAAGGCATAATCCCTTTAGGATCCCATCCTTTGATATGAATATTTGTCCTTATAGTCGTGTTGTCCTGAGTCTGATGGTAGCAATTTTCCACCTTGCAAGTAGGAAGGAGGTGGGGGCTGCTTCTGTGCATGCTGTTACAGGGTTCTGCACTGTTCAGAGTCCTCAGGATTACTAAAGGACTTTTCAGTCCCCAAAGCTGCTTTAAGAGGAAGCTGCAGTGTCCAATCTGCAGAGGTAGCATGGGCCAGACAAAGTGACTTACCTGAAGTTAGGTAGATAGATGTTATTATTGGCAATGAGGCCATGTGTGTGCTTGCGCTCCTCATCCCATCACCCTGTCACATTGGTACCAGAGCCATGAGCAACAAGCCAGGGCAGTGGTCCTGCATTATCCACACCCATCCTTTAGGCAGCATGTCCTGGCACCACCGTTCCTGGATCAAAGGCTACTTACAGTACTTTGTACTGACTTACTGACTCCTAACAACTCAGGCTGGGCTGGAATTGAACGTTCAACCTCTACTAATTGCCCAATAACCCCATATTGTATCATTACATTGATAGCCAGATAGATGTCTGATGAGGGGGAAAGATGTGCTGAAGTAATGTATCCATGGCTGCAAAGGTCTGGATGTTTACCTCAGCAGTTGCCTGCCTGGTGCAAACCCTTATTTCATTACACTTGCCAGGCAAATGCACCTCGGTCGTGTTTGCCTGACAACTGCAATGAACAGATGGGACACAACAGGACTGCCTGGAGAAAGGAGTTAACTTTCAAAGCAAACTGCTCCAGCCAGGATGCCTCACTTCATGCCTGGTTTCTGAAGTAGGTTCTTTTATCCACAGCCAGAGCACACACACCACCCTCCGTCCTTCTTCTTTGGGTGGTGTTTTTACTGGAGGCATTGCTGGAGCTGAGCTTCATATTATCCTGCCTTATTGCTACTGTTTAAAAACCTGTCTAACTTGAAGACACGTGTCAGTGCTACATTTAGACCTGCATCTTATCATCTCTTATTTCTTTAGAACCAAAATAACACCAATTTAAATAAGCTAAATACCTGCCTTTGTGGGTAGCCCTGCCTGAGCTCTTCAGAATGAAACTTGACTTGGCCAATTCAGGACCCTTACTACAAAACCCAGAATTTCCAAAGAGCAAAAATTTGTTAGCTGAACTTACCTTCAGTGATCCTCAAGGGCTGGAGTTTAGCTCTGAAACCACGGACTAAGTAGGGTTGTTTGTTGGCTGGGTATTTTTGTGAATTTCCTTCAGGCTTTGCTGTATCAACATGAAACTCAAAAAGCTCAATTTGCATTTACACTCAGGTGCCTTTGCACTCCCCTTTGTTAAAACAAACAAACAAACAAGCAAACCAGTTTTTCAAAGCTCATCTCTGCAATCCTAATGAGAGGTTTCTTCTAGTGAAACATCTGGTTTTAGTCACTGCTGTTTGGAGGATACTGACAATTCCTCTGTTCTCAAAGAGAAGGGAAAGCAGCGTTAATCCTGGGCCTGGAGAACTGCAATGAGCCCAGACAAAATAGCTCCTGTGACTATAATCATCCATTGCTATTAGATATTTTATGGTGCATCAGAAAATGGATTCTATTTAGATGAGGATTTCATAAACTAACAGTGAGACTTTTGTGTGAGAAGTGGGCTCCAAACCTCTGCAAATTAAGCAGCAATGTGTGGCTGATGAATCACACATGAACCGACAGCGATTTCAGTAGCTTCGTTAATTTCTGTAACATACACACACACACACACAGAGACCATAGAACAGAGGCTTCATCTTCAAGGAAAAGTTTTTAAAGATCTGCAGAGGAGAAAACAAAACTTCACTTGGTTTGGATGAGCAATGCACCAAGTTACCTGCAAAGCAGAGCAGGGCATGGCATCTCTGCTCAGAAAGGCTGTAAAAAGGTTCTCTCATGCACTCTGTGCTGCTGTTTGTAAGGCTAGACCTGTAAATCACACTTCACTCATGACTATTTTCAAAGTGCTTTCCAACAATATATCACATGGCTCAACAATTTAAGAGTGTCTGACAGAAGACTGTGTGTACTAGTAGCAAGTTATACAGGCATGGGCTGGTGCTACAGACCCATCATCTTTCCATGCTTCAGGTTTAAATCTACTTTCTCACACTTTCATAATGTTTTGAGATGTTTTTCTTCCTTGAATTTGTTACCATTAGGAAAGAATGAGGTAAGCTAGGTTTTGAGATCTGAACTCTCTCTTTTTTGGGGGGGTTCTAATTCACTTTCAAGCCTGGAGGATCGTTTAGATGTGCTATACACACAATCTCATGAAAACAGTGAGTCTTAGAAGGCTTTAGCCAAAAAGAAAAAAAAAATTGAAATTCCTTGAAATTTCTCTGCAGTTGAACACAACCCTTGTCTTAATTGTCTCAACTGAGCCTCAAAACCCAGACTAACTCTGAACTGAATCCATCTCCAGGCACCAACACCTTTCTCACCACTGTGTATTTTATGCTGTATTTGTTTTTGACATTAGTAAAAAGCAGGTTTGCTTCTGGGTTATGGACAAGCTTGTCCAGCTCTCAGATGTGCACAGGTTTTTCACCTCTGGTTTATAACTGTTGCTCAACACAGCAAATATATACACTCAGGGAAAGAATTTTCAGTGTAAGAGAGTTTGTATATTCTTTACTATCACGCTGAAGATATAAATCCTGCCTTAGGATATTCATCATTCTACACAGTTGCTGCAATTATTTATCTATAGCCAGAACTGTGGCTCTTGTTTTACTGTTTAATGCTTAAAAATCCATAACAAATGTCAAAGCAGAAACAAATTATGTTTTATCTATTTTGGTGCTTGTAATTAAATTGCCTTTTCCTACAGTAAGACAAAACCAGAAGAAAACCAAAGCCCCTATCACAGATGCTCACCAATTGCAGATTTCTTTCAGCAGGCTGCAGAAAGCAAAAGCAGTTAATATCTACCCAGGTATAATTATTTAGCAAGCAGATTGCAGAACATCCATGCCCACTCTGTTTTGAAACTGGCCAACATTTTGACTCTCATAGGAGACACATGCAAAACCCTGGATGTCTATCACACAAAATAAATAGAGTAAATAAATAAAACTCTGTAGGATGTTTCCCACAGTTTACACCACGTTGCAAGGGCTCTTACACAAGATGTCTGTAGGCACAGCAAAGATACCAGCATACAATCCACACCTTCATCATCCCTTCATCACAAGGCTAGTTAGAGCTCTCTTCTTTGTAGACCTGTAGCAAAGCCAACAGAAAGTTGTCTGTCCAGCTCAAGCACCAAGCAGACACGCACCTCATATAAATCATCCTCCTCTTTGGCAGGGCAGAGGAGAGCTCAGCTCATAACTCTTCTCTAGGGTTTGCAGCCCCATGCTTTGTGCCTCGCTGTGCTCTGCACAGTGGGAATGGTGGATTCCTGCAGCACTGCCTTCACAAAGTCCTCTCATTGGACAGCACATAGAGGGAGATGCCATCTGTATGTGTATCTCAAGGGGCAGTGGAAAGTAGCTGCTAAGGCCCTGCTGATACTGGGACCCACAAATCCCACTGCTGTTGAGGAATTCCATTCATGGCAGTGAACCTGCACAGTCACTTGTGTGTGAATACACAGCTCTTGTGCAGTGATGACTGGTCCAGGGTAGTGATGCTGAGCTGAATATTTCAACTCAACAACCAACATTCATTTTGGAAAGGGTCTAAGGGCCTGACTGGAAAGCCACTGAAGCTGGTGGTGTGACCTGCTGCTGGCCATTGTCCTGCAGGGGCAGCTCACCCCGGGGAGAAGTTGCTCCCTCCTTTCCCAAAGGCTTTGGCTCACAATCCGTCTGTAAATGTTTCGAAAGCTTCACATAGTTTTGGAGTGTGTGCTCAACTTTGGAGGTGAATTGCTGGGTATTTATTTGTAACATAGATAATTCAAACCAACTCTTCAAATGTGTAACCATTCAAAATACTGGGGAATTCTGACATATTTCAGATCTCTGATAAGGCTGTGCTGCTAAAAAAGAAAAGCTAAGAAAAGATCTCCTTCTGTTTCTGTTTATAAACTAAGATTATGAGGGGGAAAAATCCCAAACTTCTGTACTTGCTTCCTTTGTTGACATAGCAGGAAAATGGACTTGAAATAAATTCATTACTCCTTTTGTTTCTGAAGAGGGAATTCCCTTGGGAATAATATTTTTCTAGAAGCTTGCTGCAGATAATATATGTGCTCTGTCCCTTTAGCTAGGACTCTTGTGATGCTTAGAGAACAATTGCAAGCTACGCTGCAGCTTCCAAAAGTTGTACTTTAACACACCAATGACTATTAATGAAAGGCTTGGAAAAAAGATTTACAAACCCAGGGCATCTCTTTAATTATTAGCTGTGCAGTTTTCATTCAGTAATTTTCTCCCTGACCTCACTGAAATTTGGGTAAATCAATTAATTCTGTTGAAATCTGCAGAGCTATATTGGTTCATAGAAGATGCAAGGCAAAAAAATCTTTAGAACAAACCTAACATTAAAATAGATTTTTAAAGCATTTTAAAAGGAAGTCTAGAAGAATTTCATCTCCATCAAAGTCTATTTTTTGGTCCTTTATGGTTTTCAAGTCCTTACTAAGAACCAGATCCTGAAGTAAGATTAGGACAGTGCATGAGTTTCCAATTGATTGCCTTACAGATGTTTAAAAAGAAGTATGTTATCAATAGAGATTATTATCTAAATCAAAATATTCAGTGAATGCTAATGTTATTCTTTCCTCATTTAAATATAAAGATCAAGCCAAGACCTTGCTTGCTTGAAGTCAAAAGACTCACTATCAGTTGAACAACCTACTCCATGAGTAGCTTTTAGTAGATTTTTTTTTTCTTATTTTTTCATGTGGATATCAGGCAGGATTTCATGTCCTCTTCTAAGATATGTATTTGAAATGAGGTCATTGCAGTTTCACATACCTGGAGACCTGAAAAACTAAAACATCCATAAAGTGAACTGCTTTAAAATTGTCCTTCTTGACCTCCTTTAATGAAAAAACCACCAACCTTTTATATATATTAAAAAAAAATATTTCTGACACAGAAATCTCCTATCCTACAGTAGCTGGGAGGGAAATTGGTAACTAGCAATGTATTGAAAAATTAGATAAATAAAATACTTTTAAAAATCAATATGTTAGTGTTTGGTCACCCTCATTTTAAATTGCAGTGCCAGATACACCTGGTGGCAGCCACAGATGTCAGTCAGGAAGCAGCTACTGCAGACTTTACTTTTTTTTGCCATAGTTTCTTTTTGCCATCTTTTCTTATTTTTGCCATAGTTTCACTGAGTGCTTATTGTGGTGCTTTTCAGACCACTAATGGTCAATAGATCAGATCCAATTAACTTTAGAAGGTAAAATCTAAATAGCAAAACTCATCACATAGCTTACTTGGCTCTGAAATAAGTCAGCAGGGGCTTAGTCCTCTCTTACTTGTGACTTGTCCAGACTGCTTTTCTAAAAACTGCTTCAAAACTGAGGTGTTACTCCAGTCTGGAAGGGGAAAACTTGAAAGGTTTAGAAGTCTTTGGAAATGAGAATAGATCTAGTGCACTGCTGATGGACTGAATCACAAACATCCTCTTCAGTCCTCAGATTTTTGCCTCTGCAACTTTGCACTGAGGGTGCTGTCTGGAAAATACAGCCCTAGAGCACAGGCAGGGAGAGACAGGACCAGTATGAAATGAATAGCCAAAATGTCATATGCCAAATATAAGCACAACCTTGACCTCACACGTCCTGCTTCAGCAGTTGAGTCAAAGAGAGGAGAGGAGCTATCAGATAATGCCATGTGGGCCCTGCAGACCCAGGAGTGGGCAAAAGGCATCACTCATTATGCTGTCAAGGACTCCACATGCCAGTCTATGCAATCTGATTTGCAATCAATTGCAAGTGATTACACATTGTTTATCATCGATTGGCACAAGGAATCCTTGAGAGAATAATGAGCTGCAGCTGATGACAATCAGAGACTACTGTCTCGTTGCAAGTTTGATTGCACATCCTTCCACTGGTGCAATCGAGCACCCACTACCATCACAAAGCTTCACTGCAAATAAATAAATAAAGGGTGGCACCAGAAAGCAAAACATTAAAAGCTCTTGGGGAAAAAAAAATAAAGGCTGAATGGAAGTTCTTCAGGATAATATTAGCAAGGTTAACATCATTAGCAGGCTTTAGATTAGAAACATGAAAAGAAGGTTTCAGTAGATCACCCAGCTTAGTTTTTGGCAAAATAAAATCTGGATAGCAGGTAATCATGTCTTTGAACAAGCAGGAGACATTTTGGACCAAAGCATCTGAAGGAAACCTAGTATTTTTAAGTAAAGCATGAAGCCAAGTTAGAAAGACAGACTTTTAAGACAATCTGCTGATACCTCCTGGTTACCAGAAATTCACCTGTTCTTCACAGCATGGTCTTTCTATCAACAAATAGACAGCAAAAGTAAGTAATTCTATGGTGCTGAAGCTGTGGGCATTATCAGTTCAGTTGTACATCTCTTTCCAAGCAAGATACCCAGGCTTAAATAAGCTGTAATGTGCAGTTTTAACAGCAGTTAACATTGCAGTAAGCAGCAGATCATGGGCAAGACGCTCAGAAAGCAGAGTCCATACCTGACTTTATACTCTGGTTAAAAGATGGGGGCTTTAAGGATGGGATGCCCAGCATCATGGTGTACACAATAACTAATGCCAGAGACAGATTCTGGAGTTATAAATTGGTTTAAAAAGCAGCAGGAAATGCAATCATGTGTTGCACCAGGCTCCCTACTAATTGAAATGGGATGAAAAATATGCAAATTTCTTCACCGGGGATTTCATTTTTAGAAGTTTACATTCAAGTTAAGTCTTGAAAACTGTTTTGTTTTGGTTTGTTTTGGTTTGTTTTTTTTCGTCCCAGTGGTGTGAGCAGGAAATTTGTAGGAACTGAGATGTTTGCCTTCTGATCTGGAAATCAGCTCCAGCCAAATGAAGCAAAACCATTTTTTGAGGTCACATTGTTCTCACTGCCTCACTGGTGGTCAGCTGTGCACCACCACCATTGTGGGTTTATTCCCTGTGTGCTAGCTCATATGTTCTCCAGGATCCACTACTCATATTTTTAGCATTTCAGACCACATGGATTCTAGCTGGGTCACCTCAGTTTAGGTGATTATTCAGAATAGGTCAACATACTCTAGAGCACAAAGTTTTTGGAGTAACTGTCAGCCAGCGGCTGAATCAGGTGTCCAGACATCTCAATAAAGCTGTGCAAGAGAAGAGATGAAAATTGTCTCATCATGTGCCAGAGAAGCATCCAAGTGATCAGGTTCCACTTAGACCTTAGTTTTCATGGGTGTCCCCATAACAAACTCCTTCAGAAACCCTGTGGGCTGGAAATAAAAAGCTGACACTCTTCTCATTTAACCTTACCCAGCCAGAACAGACTCACATCTCCAGGCTCCATAGTGCAGAGTCTAATGTAAAAATCCACTCACAAAACTCAGTGCTTTCTAACAAATGCTACCAAGCATGACCTGGCCTTCTCCTTCAGTGAGAAATGTCGAGTAGAGTTGTACTGGCTTGTTAGCACAGAATGTAATGTACTTGGTCTCAAAACTGTAAATCAATATCTGTATCTGAGAGGTGACATTTCAACAACCGTGGAATGCTGGAGCCTGTTAGGATTTTTTTTTCTCCCAGTGTCAGATTCTAAACTTCATAAATAAATGATGAGCACACCTCTTCCCACACCGTGTGTGTTTGTCTGTGCCTGTGTCAGCACCTTGCTGGATGTAAGCGCAGTGACCCAGGAAAAATAGTCTCTACAGGTTTACACACTTGCCCTGTGCTGTAAAGTTGTAATTAAGCACTGACATACCCTGGCCCATTGAAATACCCTCAGACCCTGGAAAGGTGAAAGGAATCACAGAAAAATAGGGCTGGAAGAGATCAGAAGGGGTTATCTAGACTTAGGAGGTCTCCACCCCATCTTTGTTGAGTTCATTCCTGAGAACCACCCTCTGATGGAAGCTCTATCACCTCCTCAGGAGATCAGTTTCAGTGCTCCTACTTTCCAAACCATCAATGAGGATTTTCTCAACATTTCACCTGAATTTTCATTCTTCCACTTTAAACTATTCAGAAAAACTAGCTGAAGTGGGCAAGGAAAAGAGATGGTGAGAAAAATGGGATTTCTGTTGAAAAAAACCCAGACGTAGAGAAGAAAGATGTTTAACTGGGAAACTGACTTAAAAGAAAGGGTATGTAAAGAGGAAAAGCTATGCAGAGGAGGAGATGTAGGTCCCTGCACTAGGCAGAGGCTTTAGGAAAACATTTTCTGGAGGAAAGGAAAAGAGTGTCTGAGAGCAAGAATCTTCCTTCAATGGTTTTCTCTTTCCCCTCTTATCCTCTTTACAACTTCCTTCTCCTGCAGCTCTCCATGCTGCTCATCATTCCCCTTCTAACTGTGCTATAGTTTTTTTCCTTATAGTTATAGGTTTTTCCCTTCTACAGGTTTCATTGACCCAACAATGCTCTAAATTGTCAGAATGCAGCACGTCTGGCGAACTTCTGAGGCCAAACAGGCAAGCAGTGAGTGTCAGTGACTGCAGCTGACTGCAGACTCCAGTACAGGGCATTTTCAGATCTCTTCCTCTGTTTCTGCAGATTAATACCTACACATTGTGAGGAATCTCAGGGAATGAAATGTTTAACCAATCTTACAGATTTTGTACCAAAAAATCTGCCTTTTGAAAGGCTTTTCAGGACAAGTTTATTAGGCCTCCCAGCACCTTCTAGGAACATTGCCAGTCCTACTTTACATGAAGTGATAAGAACAATCCAAGTGGCGATAAAATGAAAAAGTAAGAAATAAAATCAAATCAAAGAGGAAATGCTGATGAGAAAATAGATGTTAGCTTATTATTAGTAAGCATCTAGTGAAAGACAACAAGTTTGTTTATGACTTTGACCTCTTAGATGTCACAGCAACATTGTAATTTAATCAGAAGCTAATAATTTACCAATTCCCCTCTTCTGAGTAACAGAAAGGCATTGTGAGAACAGCAGTCAATTTTCAGCTCCTCTTGTATCTTCATCAAGGCTAAAACCCCTCTTGTTTCAAAAGACCACAAGAAATCTGGCGAGGTGATCATGCATAATGGGAAGGCTGAAGTTATCAATAGAGTAATTTACAATAATTGTATTTGCAAATTGAACATCATTACAATAACAATAAGTATAAAATCCCTAAAAAAGACACTTGATGCTTTTGAGTAATTACATGCAATTAATTTGTATCTAATTCCAGACTCTGGCAGGCTCTGTTCTAGCCTTTCTCAGAAATACTTGCTGGCAATGAAAAAATAAGATGCTGCCCAGGCCACCTCTGCTGGGAAAGCTTTATGTTGTGCAAGAAGGGTTCAGATTTGGCAAAGAGAAATGGTGAGTCTGCAGGGAAGTGTGAAGGATCAGTCTGTCCCATGTACACGTGACAACAGGATTTATGCTATTATTCCTGTTCAGATCTTGAGCTCTACCTTCTCACATTGCCTTGTGCTGAACTCTGCCCCTGTAGACAGCACAGGCATAACTATTTTGCACTGGCCAAACCAAGACAGGGAAGAGAAGACCTTCAGCTCTCTTAGCTCATGTTTTCCTTTCCCACATTGCTGAGTGAGGAGTAGAAGAATCTGAGCTCCACCTTCCCAAATGGCTGAATGTTTGTCACCAAATAGTTTATGTTCCCACAACTTAATTGAAGAAAGGGACTAAAGACCCTGTGTTATTTTTGGACCATGCCTCTTCTTTGACTAGTTGTCAGAAGGCTCATGTGGACCTTCAGAGAAAAGAATTACAAAAACCTAAAAAGCAAACCAGAGAGGGAGAGTATGGGGACCTCAGAGAATGCAAAGATTGTAGAGTCCAAAAGTAAAAGAACATCAAAATGCAAGGGCTTGGTTTTATGAGCATATATTCTAGACAAATCAATGTCTCTTGGCACAAAGTTCCATGTTATAGCTCACTATTGATATTGATTTTCATCTTCTCTTTAGAAGTTCAGTTTCAACTTTTAAAGGAAGAAAAGGATTGAGGCAGAGAACAGGAAAGTTAGAAAGAGGGTAATGGACACCTTTACTGCTTTATTTCTTGATGCACTGGCCTACTCATGGCTAAGATGATTGAAATCATTCATTGGCATACACTGATTTCATTTTGATCTTTTTAATAATTCAACCACTACTGGACTCCAGGAAAAACTATGTGTGTTTATGAACAGATAGACATTCCAGGTGTACAAGTGGACTGGTTTGGTTGGTTTGGGGAATCATGTTGTATGTTATATAAATACACTAAGCAGTACACTGGGCGTGGAGAAAACCTCCACGGCTTGCGCTTGGCGTACCAGAAGTGATGTCTTGCAGATAACAGTTCACCAAAAAGCTTCTGGCAAGCATCTTGAATTGTTTAACACAGCACTGCCATCTTGGAAGACCCTCACGATCAGCACACAGTCATCTACCACCTGTGCAAGAAGGTGCAGTAAGAGTCTGTACTGGCCTATGGACATGTTGGAAGAGGTGGATTCCTGCCTCAAGCCACTGCTGACCTGGGTAGGAAACAGTGGGACCCCTGTGAGGGAGAAACGTTGGCATCTCTGCAGGCAGCAGTGCTGGGGCCAGCTGGGTGAGGCTGTGTGCAGGCAGCTGCCTGTCTTTGCTCCACAGGTGGATTTCAATATGAAAGGCCTGTGGTTGAGTGCGTGCTGCAGGATCCAAAATCCCAAGCTTCAGTTGTTTGCTGTTGTTCTGAGCAGCCTTGCACTGCTTTTTCTCTTGGGCAAGAAGTGTGTGAGTGCGTGTATCCTTGTGTGTACATGCATCTATCTAAAAATACATATATGTATAGGTATGCCTATCATAGATGTGAAAGCAGTGCAATCTACAAGCTGAGCTTTGATGTTGATACAGTGAAGCAGCACACTTGATGTGCAGTGCTTGTGAATAAATATTGTTGCAGGCATCACAGAACAAGCCAACACAAAACTGCTACGCACGGGAGTGTCGAGGCTCCGTATAATTAGGTCAGTCTTATATAGCTAAAGGGAGGAGGAGCCAGTTCCTAACCATGAAAGATACTGAGCCTTGAAATTATAAAGGTTTCTCTGTGGGGTAACTGAGAGTTGCCTCCATCTGATGTTAAGAGAGGTCTGTGTGATGTGTAAGCAGCAGATCAAGCGAGATGATTCTGCCACTTTGTGCTGGTGAGACACCGGTGCTGTGTCCAGGACTGGAGCACTCAATATACAGGAAGGACATAGACCTGATGGAGTGGGTCCAAAGGAGGGCCATGAACATAATCAGGGTGTCAGAGCACCTCTGCTATGAAGACAGGCTGAGGGAGCTGGGGTTGTTCAGCCTGGAGAGGAGAGGGCTTCAGGGAGACCTAATAATCACCATCCAGTACCTGAAGGGGCCCTGCAAGAAGGATGGAGAGAGACTTTTTACAAAGGCCTGGAGTGATAGGATAAGGGGCAGTGGCTTCAAACTAGACAAGAGCAGATTTAGACTGGATGTTAGGAACAAGTTCATTACTGTGAGGGTAGTGGAACACCAGAACAGGTTGCCCAGAGAGGTGATTGGGACCCTATCCCTGGAGATATGCAAGGTGAGGCTTGAGAGGGCTCTGGACAACCTGCTTACTGCAGAGGGAGTTGGACTAGATGACCTTTGGAGGTCCCTTCCAACCCAGACCATTCTGAGATTCTATGATAAGTTTTTTCTGGAGAGATCTGTCGCTGAAAAAAATAGTGACCTGCCATCATCCACTGGCTTGGGGTAAGCTACCTAAAAGTAATCCAGATATAGAAATGATTGCCTGGGTGGAAGAAGTGGTGGGTAGAGGGTAAATTTCCCTGAAAGAGAGAGAGCAGTTAGCTGCAGCGGAGCTTCGGCTCTCAAGTTTTTGCATTTTTCCATATGCATCAGATGCTCCCGGGAAGGGTGACACTCAGGAACCGAGCTGTAATTATTTGTTTTGGAAATTAAGTTATGTGTTAAAGCACACATCTGCCTCAGGACTTCTAGCTCTAACAGCTATTTAGGTTTCAGTAAACCAAGTGAATAAATGAACCAAGTGAAACTGAGATGAAAGCTCCTGACTCACATCCTCTCTCTCCTAACTGTAGTAAGAAATGTCTGGAAAGCAGAATGTACCATTTTATGTTATCAATAAACTCCCCATAGAGGTTATGGTAGAGTTATTTACCTCCTTCTGAACACTAAGGAGGGGTCTGGGACAGAAAAGCACACTATTTGGGGGGACGTTTCAAAAATTTGGTTGTGGTGCAGCTCAGAACGAAACTGCACTAAAAATAAAACCAAAGTATAACTTGGGAGAGCATAATTAATAGCTGAGTGACTAGGGAAGCAATTTGGCAAGGTTGGAGACCAGGACAAAACTCCCCAAACTCCCTGCAAAACCTTTCTGTCAGAATTTATACCTTTTGGCCAGAAGTTGTGATTTTGACAAAGCAGCTTTTTTTTATTGTTGTTGTTGTTCAGAAAATTATTTGAACCAACTCGCCAGCATGTTAAATCCACCTCTTCTCCTTCTCCACTTGACTTCCTCCAGTGTTTTGGGTCGGCAGTGCCAGAACAGCAGTAATCAATAGCCCAGAAAATTGCAGTATTACATGTCACTGTAATGACTCGAATGCCAGTATCTGTGCTGGCTTCTTATCCGGCTGTGATGATGCCTACTGATTGGAGAAGAGGGGCACTTGCAACAAAGCTCCTCTGAAATTATCCTCCCAATGCAAGGCAGCTGGGAACCTTGTGATAACAAGCAAGTCAATCCTCACTTTCTCATTGTCTTCACTCAATCAACGGGTGAGACTATCGCTTGCCCAGAGGACTTGGCAGAGGAGCTTTCCTGCTTTTGGCTCTGGGAAAAGAGCTAAGAGGGACTGGGTTCTTCTGGACTGGAAAACTATTCTTCCACATGTTCTGAGGGCTTTAAAGTCCAATTTATTTAATATTCAATGAGATGGAAAGTGCTGAAATATGGTTACATGGAAGTGACTCTGAAAGGTGAACACAGGTGGTACAGGCAAGGAGGGTGCTGACTGCGGTTGCTGTTATGCTCTGGTAAGTCTTGTGATCCAATAGGCTCTGTGCTGGAGTTTCATCTCTGAATAAGATCTTCTTCATGTCTCTCTTTGTCTTCTGAACTACTATGTTTCCTGGTTTCCAGGTCTGTAATGTTCAAAAGGTGCTGCAAAGGCCATCACTAGGGTCTTAGAGCTTGTGCCTCTTGTGCGTTGACTGTGCTGTATCCTGGTGTGTGAAGTGAGCTGGAGCAACTTGATAGTGTCTTTGGTGTATTTTCTCTGGTGCCTGTAAATGGACTGCTTGACTTGGAAGAGCAGCTGGCTCCCAATAGGCCAAAACAATGCATGGTGCTGGGGATCAACCCAAGGGCCCAGCTCCTACCCAAGACAGTCTGCAACAGGACTCCAGCTCACAGAACAAAGAGGACTGGGGGCAGGGAGGTTGATCTTTTTTCAATAGAAGTGGTTTTTCTGTGAGTGAAATGGGAAACTTCATGGAATGAGGAAAGCAGCTGAGTTTTGTCTGTATTGCCAATGTGAGCATAAAAAGAGCAACAAATATGCAGAGAAGGCTATTCAGGATATTCTTGGTGGAGCAGAGCAATGATGCTTATTAGGGTGGGCTTGCAGAGGGAAAACCAGCCTGCTAGCAAAAGCAGCATGTATTATTCAAGGCATTCTTTGTTCTTCCTCTCTTCTTGATTCCCTCTGGTTTAATGGGTGATGAGAAGGATTTTCTAACCAATTTTTTAATGGGAAGAGAGATGGAAACCTGATTTGTTTTCTTTCTGTACTGCTTTGAGAAGCTGTTTGTGGCAGTTGAATTGGTTAAATGGTAGAAGATGTAACAGTTACTCTCTTCTGTCAAGTGCTTTCCAAAAGGTTTGTGAAAGAAGCTTGGGGCAAACGAGGGGCTTTGTTTCTCCATCTCTGATGATTTTCTGGGAAGGTGGAGGCAATCAGAGTAAATCCAGATCAAGGCTCTGGGCTCCTTTTAGTGGCAGACATGGAAGATGCATTTGTTCTCCCTGATCCAAAATGTGTGTATTTTCCGATCTCCACTAATGCCAAATCTCTTCTAGAGCTTACAATGGATGCCTGTGGGCTGAGGACATGATGCAAAGTGTGATGTCACCAGGGCAACCTTCCTAGGGCTAGAATGAAATTCTAGTGAGATCAGATTAAATCATAAGTCTTACTTTCAATAAAGCACGTTTTCTTTCCCCCAAGTTTGTCTCTGGAGATGACAATGAATTCCTTTGACAGAGGCAAGTTAAGATGGAGCAACTTCTGCTAAGCACTTTGATAGGAGCTGGGTTTTTTTGTGGGTTTAGTGTTTTGGGTTTTTTTTTTTTTTTATCTGCAATAATCCTTCTTATGTATGCTGCTCTTATTACACACAGAACTCTTCATTGAGCATAGTTAAGACATAGCATTGTAAAGCCTGAAATTGGTGTTTCTTCCCTTGAAGAGGGTATTAACAGAAGGTTACAATTATACATCCATTTTAATATGTAACTCTCTGTTGTAAACAATTCACTCTTAATATGTCTGTTTTTTGTTTGCCATAGAGTTATACATTACATTTGGATTAATGATTCACTTGGCTGTGTAGTAATTTCTCTGCATAGGTACAATCTCACTCCAGTCATCCTAGATTATTTTTGAACATAATCTAATTTTGAAAAGAAAACCTCCTCCCTGTTCATAAAAATATTATTTGTTCCTGGCTTTCATACATATATTTGGAGGAAAGCAATGAGTGATACTGAATAATAACTAGCACTCAGTCTCTCTAACCACAAATTAGGCACCTCTAGTTGCAATTTAGTCTAAATGTTCATTGTCATTGGGTTTGTTTAAAACCCCTTCTCTTTGTGTATTTGCTCATCGTGCTGTGCAGATTCATGTTCAGACCTCCTATGAATCCATACCTAGCCCCACAAGTACCCAAGCTGGATTGTGGAATGTGAGCTCCTGTCAAGGCATGAGAGGCAGCCAGACACCTCTGTGGTTCCCATGAGGGTAGCACTCTCAATGTCACCACAGCAGCAAGGAAATAGGAATAAACAGTCTCTGGTTGTAGTACTCCACCATTTTTGGCATTGATAACAGTGAAATAGGAGAATGGTGTCAAAATAGCTGAAGTATCTTGTTGCGGACCCAGAGACAGGACCTTGGGCCACAGAAAGTGGTTTTGGGTTGCTTTGTTAGGGAGGTGTATGCTTGTAATGCTATAGGCTGTTCCTTCACAGGCTGTAGAAGTAAATGTGCCTTAATCCACCCTCTCACTGCACATCCCTGTGTCAGATCATGCAGACAGATACTCCTGAAGAGCTTCACGTTCTTGGGTCTGCATTCACAGCTGCTTGATTCATGATCTAGCCGCTCCAGAGAAGCTATGAGCTAGGTGCCAGGAAGGGGAGCTGCACCAGGCAAAATCCCATCTCCACTGAAAATCAAGGGCAGCATTCCTCAGATAATGCTCCCACTAGTCCAGCCTCCCACCTGCCCTCTTCCCCCAGAAGTAATGTAGTGAGCTATGAAATAAATCAGTTCTGTATAACGGTGTTCTCTGGTCAACCACAGATCTCATGCCTGCAGAAGCAGGACCCCTGAATAGAAATGCTTCATCTGCTCTGAAGAGCAAAGTGCAGCTCTCTCTTTTCAGACAATACAAAAGAGCAATTTTTCAAAGTCTCCTGTTAATTCCCCATGTAGAGGTTTTGCATAAGTATTAATTAACATTAAGACACACTTCATATATTGCTACTAATCTATTTTCTGTTCTGTCTAAGCAAGATAAATATTTCCAATTCCAGCCTTTCCAGAGTCTGCAGGGCCAACCTAATATTATGAATTGCAGAGAATTGTTGCTATTTTTACCAAGAAGTGACATGTAGTGTTCTGAAATCCAAAGCCAAGTTGGCTGATGGCATGTAAATGGTAGGGAATACATTTAATTAATGATCACCACTGGCTCCAGAGTTAGGCAGTCCCAGCATGGAAAGACTCCAGGCAGCTCTGATAACCAAATGAAGAGTTTGTTAGCTTGGGAAATACAAGTGTGAGAGTCTGTGGGGCTGAGATGACCTTTCTTATGAGCACAGTGTGGTTAAGAGATGAGTGTGCAGGATCTGAGTTTACTTAATCTTACATCTGCCTTCTCTGCTGAGGAACATCAAGCTACTGTGCATAATGTAAGCCCTGGCCTGATACTCCCATGGCTCAAGCTACAAAGCCAAGAAATCAGCCAGTTTGTGACTGTCAGCTGTGGGTAAGAGACATGCTAAGATGCTATTTAGAGTCCAAAAGCCAGGGAAAAGGAGCTCATAGAGCTAAAGACCTGAAGTTCACAGAAAACAGAGCTGAATCCATGCAGGAGTGCTCAAGCAGAAGATAGATTTGTGGGGAAATATATCACAGAATTGTTTCGAAGAGACCCAGGGCAGAGAGATGACTTCAACAAAGCCACAGCAACGTGGAAAGAACTGGTGATCATAGCTTCCCTGGATGCTAACCTGGGACAGTCTCCTTCCCTCTTGAGACTTTTCAAAACAATAGTGGAAGTTTCCCATCCTAAAGCAAAGGGGGAAAAAACATTGGAATCCAGATTAAGAGCTTTTTTCTTTTAACATATGTTAGCCACATTAAAAATAAACTTTCTTCACTGGAAAAATGAGTGCCCTGGGTATGCCAGTGATGGAGAGTGGGAAACCGGTGGCGCTAACCTGGCTCCTTGCTCATCAGGCTTGTTCAGTAAGAGCAATGTGGTGCTTTGCATTGCTCAAGGTGAAGCCACTTACCTGAGATGGTTCAATAAACAAGTTTGCCTGCATATGTAGCTGACGTCCCTCCCTCTGAGGCCCATACTTGTTCTTATAATACTTTTTGTAGCCCCAGACAGCAGACAAAATAAATTGCAATTATACCTTCAAATGGTTTCTTTCCTTTACTGGAAGCTCTGATAGGCAGGAGGCTCCTAAGAGCCTGGCTCCTCACCATGTTATTCCAGCATTGGACATATAAAGTTGGACCAGTGGTCTTGGGATTTGGAGTAATGTAACAAAATTATTTCTTTCCTGGATATGGAATCCCTTTGAATTCCCTTACACTGCAGTCAACTGAGTTTTTACCTTCAAACAAGCAGATTTTTCCAGTCTGACTTTTTTTTTCTATTTTTTAAATACATCCAAACATCCTCTGTTGTTAGAGGTTGTTAGTTTTGTTTTCAGATTCACTTATCGAGATTGTAAATGTGTCAAAATTATTTCCTGAGGTGGGAACCCTAAAGTATTAATTTCCTGAAAATGTGGACTTTGCTAATTACAGTCAGATGCTAGCCAACATAACAGGTCCTCCCTGGGCTGGTAACAGCCTTCTTAGAAATCTAACTTCCCATCTCCTATGATAATATTACCTTGCGAGTGACTTTGAGATGGTGTCTACTGACTTTCCTCCTGCCTTTACAGGCCTCATCCAAAGTCCACTGCCTTCAAAAAGAGAAAGATAAGGCACTTGAGAAGCTCATTCATTTAGGGGAAATACATTCCCTCTACAAGTGCTTACATGCTGCTGGGCTTACATCTTTGCTGAAGGGGCTGCAGGCTCTATAGTGCATGTGAGTCATGCTGGTGAATCAGAGTTTTCCTTGGTTTTCAAACTGTGGTTTTCTTTGTAATAAAGCACATGTTGTATTTTCACACCCAAAGCTCTACCATCACATCCCTTTCACAGACATACATACTAAAGAGAGAGGCTATCTGTGGGCTTAAGTATCTCAGGCAAATAAAAGGGGCAGTACTAAAATGATTTTTTTTCTCCTCCCCTCTCAAATTGAGTCTTTTTTAAAGGTACATCATGGATTTCTTGCAATAGTTTCAAAATACAAGAACAATTAAGTTGCTAAGTATTTTGGGCAGGAGTCAGGCAGTTCTATCAGTTAAGTTACCTTTTGTAAACCTAACATTTATGGAGGGAAAAAAGACACCCATTTTCCCAGGGAGTAACTCACTGCTAGTCTGTGATGGATGTTGAGTTCAACAAAAAGCTGCATGTTGCTAATTATCTGGTATTTTGCTATTCTGCCTTCATCTCTCTCTCTACAATATTAATCCTCTAGGCATTTCTGTTGTGGAAATGGTCTTGAAACCATTAAAACAAATGGCATTTAGACTGCTGGGCTCAGGTCCCTGGTTAGTGTAAATCAGCCCTGACTAGAGTGTATTTATATTGCTATCTATCACCTGGAAATCCAGGCTGTTGCCATCTTCCTTGACCTTTCACCTGATGATCTGGGACCTGTTTCCAGAGGAAATGTGAAGCCTCCCACCATGCCCTTGCTATGATACTGCCCCTTCCAACAACTCGTGCATTGATGCAAGTGGAACTAGATGTACCTCTAGGTTTCTACATTGTGAGACATTGTGATACATCAAATTGTTTGCAACACAAAATTAGTTCATACCAGATTAAAAAAAAAAAAAAAGCCAATTGCCTTAATCATTAGCAAGAAAAAGGGAACAGAAATAGAAGAGAGAAAGATCTGAAAAGATTTGGAACAACAGTTTTTAGGGTGTTTGATTTACTATTCAAGTGTGCACAGCTGCTGCTTGGGGGAGGAAAGGCATCATGCCAAGAAGGAGAGACAAGGGTAGAACTGGAAAGAGAGAGGAGAAGATTGTTTGCAGGCTGGGCTATTAAATGGGATTGGAAAAAGGCCCTCTCATTCCTCCCTCCATTAAAAAGAAAAAAAAAAAGTTGTCTGCTTCAGAATCCCACCAGTTCACAGATACACCACTTAAGCATCACTGATGGCAAGACCAAAATCCACCCTTGGTTGCTCCAGTCCAATTTTCCTCAGAGACATTAGCTGCATTAAAAGATCCCTTACTGGTAGCATCTTCCTTCTGTGCTCCTTCTCACCTCTTTCAAACAATCAGCCCAATTGGGAGAGAGAGAATTATTCGTTTGAGTGAAACAGCAGCAGCCAGCAGTGCCTGTCCACAGCGATTCAGGCTCTTGGCATGGCAGGAGCCCCAGTAGATGGGAAGACACAGAGCTCCAGCACATTACCCCTGATGGGAATGGGCCAGGTATGGATCTGAAACGCTTCCCCAGACTGATCACAGCAGCTGCTGCCTTCCTTTTCAACAAGGTGAAGGCTGTCTCCCTTTGGACCCAGAGATTTGTCACCATTCAAGCAGGGCTAGAGTTGTGCAGACAGAGACTGACTCAGCCTTACGAGCACTGATCAGCTCGCTCAGGTGGCAGTCCTACAACCCAGCCACTTACTCTGCTGCCCCCACCACACTGACATTTCCTTCTGCTTCCTCTGATGCTATTTTTGTTTTGTCTCCTTGGCTTTGTTCACATTTTGCACTGCTGGAAGGTTTTGGTAGCCTTCTGCTCTTGCTCTGAGATACAAGGGCACAAGCTAATCCTTGGACAGTAGGGCCAGGTGCCCTGCAAAAAGGAGTTTGACCCAGATTTGCATGTGCTCCACACTGATCAGTGCTCAGAGAGGGAGAGGAACAGGGTTTGTGTTACTGGTTTGGATTACTTTGTTTATGAGAATCTCGCTTTTGGTGATTAATGCCTGCACATTGTACAAGAGTGGCTTCAAATTTCTCTTTGAAGCATGGCTCTAGAAATATTGCCAGATGATATTTCTTCCCAGGCAAATGATTCCTTTTCTATGGAAAATGGAAATGCTTTGTCAGTTGCAAAAGACCTTAATATGGTACAACTTGTCATCTTATTTACAAACACAGCCTCTTGGTTCCAGTAAGACATGAATACACTGTTCAAATACTGCACTGTTCAAACTTACCATAAACTAAGCTGGCACTGCCCTCCCAAGTGACCAGTTCAAACAGTTCCCCAAACCAGCTATTGAATTCCACAACGAGGGCTCTGGACACAACATCTGCTTTTGCCTAGGCTCTGCTAGTCACAGCTTTCTGATCTTCCAGCCCTGCTTCGGGAACAGGCTTCGGAGGAGCTGGAACTACTTCTGTCCCGTTTAACAAGTTTGGCTTTTTTTTAATCCCTGTGGTTTACTCACAATTTGTCATACCTTTTAGAGAGAGTAATGTTTTAAGGTGACATGTATTCAAATCCTATTCCTATTGGATTTTTGAGATTTTATTTTTTCATACTTAGTGGTCATGTACGGTAGCCAGCACACTGTAGCCAAGCATGAGAAGAATTATTTGAATGCAGATTGACTTGAAGGAATATTTTTGGAGGAGTTTATGTGACTATGGTGTAGAAATCCCATTGACTTGCAAGCTTTTTACCTAATGTCTCTCTAATGGTCTTAAGAGTCCATCAGTCTGGTTTACTAATTATGAATCCAGTTTTCAAAAGTGCCTGTCAGACTTTTGCAGACTGGACTTAAAAATCTTAAGTCACTAAGGAACTGTAGCATTATATATCAGTGGGAGCCCTCGTTTTCATTGAACTTAAAAATAAGTCAATGTGATTAAGAGACAGGTGAAATGAGGAACTGTGTGTTAGGACTCTGATTTCATCCAGCTGTCTGCTTAGGAGGTGTGGATGAGTGGCAAGGTGGTGTCTGTGGGCTCACAGTCCAAAACAAGTGATCTATCATACTCCCTGCTTCCATCTAAACCACTCTGCTATAATCTCATTCCTTCTCGTGGCTTGTTTGTTTATTGTTTCATTTGCTGGGTACTATTTAAATTCAATTTCTTCTCTATGGTGATGTTACCATGTTAAAATTTTGCTATGGACCAAACTTAGAAATCTAAGATTTTCTTTTATCATTGTGTTAATGGAACCAGAAGAGTCTTTGCTCTGTTCAGTTTCAAGAGCCCTCTGTGACAGTGGGTTTGCCTCACTGCCTTTTGAAGACCATTGCTCAGTGTGATATTGGTTACCATCTGGAAATTTTACAGACTTTCACCCAGAATATTTTTTAATTATTATTACTATTTAATTTCATTCCCTGTCTTACTTTACTGGGGTGACTCCCTTTTCTCCAGAGCTGTGCAAATTAAAATCCCACTTTGGCATTTGCTGGGTATAGCATTGTCAGTGGTTAAACATGTCCTTTGAATCAAATCTCTTGAGACCTTCACCCACTAACATTGCTCCTGCAGAGATCCCTCAGATTAGCTGAGATTCTCCTACCAATGCTAGATTAGGTGCAGTTATCGACTGATACCTTCACACATGGCAAAATATTCCTGCAGCCTCAAATTTCTTCTGACTGTTACAGTTTTGGGGAAGTTTGAGAAGAGATGTTTTAGAGCATGGTAGCTTTCTTTCCCCCTGCTTAAAAGTAGTTATGTGTGTATGCATCTGCCTTGCAATGAATTTGTGGTCATTTGTCTGTTTACCCTTTTTGATAGAGCAGTTCAGTTCTTCTGACTGATCTACTGATTTCAAGGAACCAAGATGGCAATAAAAGGCACGTCTCTCTGAGGTTGTGATTTTCTATCTGGGATTTAGAAAAGAAAGAGTCTTCTTAATACAAATTGTGGGTTTGGACTACCATTTTCTTTCCCTGTCCAGTGTGACACCTTTTTCCAGTTTTTATAACCAGTACCCTGGACTGGAGGTGAATTCTGTGTCAGTCAAAATCTGGGCTCTGCTCATTACTTTATGTATATAATCCTGGACATCCTTTCTTCAGCCTTGCTTCCTTGTATTCACACATGATTTTCCAGGGTTCCAACTAGCTTCCTCAGGGTTTATGCATTTTCCTTTTGAATATGCTTACAGGTGATTAGAGACAACAGTATTTTTTTTGTGTTTTTACTGAGTGTTGGGAAATGAACTGATCACCAGCACAGCCTTCTCCTTTTCTGTAGAATTGATATCAAATTCATCAGAACAATCCAAATGCTGATTAAGACAAAGCATTAGTTGATTTAAGTTGAGTCATCTTTTGTTTTTCTCCTTTCCCTATCCACTGTGTCAATCTCATAATTGCTTTTGAACGTCACACGTGGTAGCACAACTGAAACACTGCTTGAAATAAACCACCACTAATTATTTGCTTATTTACTACTAAATGAACATTGTCAAATTAAAATGTTATCTTATTTTCCACATGTAGTAAAGCTGAAGGGAGAGAAAAGTAAGGGAAATGGTCCAAGCTCCTTTTCTTCAGGGATTTCTGAAAAGAAATCATTGCAAATGCTTGAAATATGCATTATTTGTTGGTTTTTTTTCCAAAGAAAAGCACAAGTACATTCTATGAGGTAGGGAGGATTTTGAAGACAGCTGCATATATGCAATGTTAGAACTGAGAACATGTCTTCAACTATGATTTCTAACTGGTTTACCAGTTCTTTGTTCTGGAACTAGCTTATCCCCTTGATCTTAATTTTCAAAGCTTTTCTACAAAGCCTTTGGTTTCTGCAGGCTCTGGAGCAGCCTTACAGTAACCCAGTTTTTTTTTTTTTTTTTTTTACAAGCATGTGGGAAATATCTGGGCTAAATTGGCTTATTGGAGCACCACAAAATGGAAGAGGATTCTTGAAATCTAAGTATCTCCTTGCAAGATTTTGGATATGGCTGCAGGTTAAAACCAAAGCAAATGGCCATCAGTCTTTTAATCACAGTCATGCAGATCCATATGGGGAGCTATGAGAAGTCCCAACCAGGGCAATTTGCAATGGATTCAGATGAAGTTCCCAAATAAACCTAATCCCAAAGGATTGCCTTGTAAGGACCCAATTGTAAAAATGCTTTTTAACTACCCAGACTGAGCAGACAAGTCAGTGGAGCTTTCCTTGGAACATTCCTGAATCCATAAAGCGTTCCTTAATGGTTTCCAGGGGCAGGCACAATTGCAGTAGGCCTTCTTGACATGCTTCAGTGCACTTCAGCTCACCACTAGCCCTTGTTTTGGGAACATGAGGCTATTAAAGACAGCATAGAAGCAAACCTTACATTAAACCAGCCAGCATCCATGTACACTTACTTTGTTGCAACTCAGCTAGACAACCTTCCCTGTATAATAGGCATCATTCTCTGTGCAGGAAAACCCTTCCCATAAATGCTGTTAATCTTATTCTAACCATACTTTTGTAAATACAGTGACATGGTCAATGGTCCCACTGAGACCACATTTCCCAATAATGAGGGAAATGGTATTTACAGGAAGGACTTAAATATTTCTTTTGTAGGGGAGCATGCATTTTTGCTTACAGCATGTGAACCCCCTAATACAGCTCTGACTAATGTACCCAACTAATTAAATTTTTACAGCATTCCAGCATGTCAGTGTCAAATGTTTGCCTCCAGTTACCCTCCTCATAACACTGTCAAATAAACTTCTGCTTTTTATATTTAGTGTCTGCCTCCCTCCTTCCACACCATGTGAACTCAAGGCATCATCATCATCATCCTCACAAAAAGAAAACTGTCTCCTGCTTCCTCTTGTCCCAGAAGTGACCCCTAAGCTTTAAACTTGCCAATTCAGATCTCCTATTCTGCAGGAGGATTTCATGTACTTATTCCATACAAGAACTAGAATTTGGAGTTAGGTGATGTGCATAGACAAACAAAAGCAGGCAAACTATGTATAAAATTGTATTTGTTTCATTTTCAGTTTTCCCTGCTGAAAAATGAGGCTTTCCCACTAACCAGATAGCTGCTTAGAAACAGTTTGGTAAGAGATAAAACAGGAAAACAAGAAGCTTAAGGCTACTAACTGTTAGGACATCAAAGCCAGGTGAAAAGGTCCATAAGGCATCTCTAGGTTATATCCCTCTAAATAACAAAAAGGTTTATGTTTGGGGATAAAGTGAGATTACTCCCCCAAATCAGGCATCACCTGGAAAATAAAGACATTGTTTAGTTCAATCTGTTTAATCTTCCCTTTACAACCCAGGCAGGTCATCATGCAGTCTCCCAGAATCCCTAGGTAAGCACTAAGTTGTTGCCTTTAATTAGTCTGCAAGTTATAGTTTAAATGCAGGGGCCTGACATCTCAATTAGGTAAGCAAGATAAGATCCCCATAAATGATTTCTCAAGTCTAATATTCTACAGTGAGGCCCTCTGGAGTCCTGACACAATGGGCATTCTTCTCCCCATGCAGCAGATGCAAACAGGGGCATTCAAAGTGCACTGTTGTAAAGGAGCACTGCATACTGCTTTAATCCCTTGGTTTGAATGCTTGTTATTTGAACAGCTTCTGGAAAGTAACCCCTCATTAATATCATTAGGAGTAGGCTGGGGCCAAGCCCATTAGCTGCCTACTAGCTGTAGATATGGTTGACTCTATGTGACAATAAAATGTTGTTTGGGGGGATTTTATCAATCAGCTGCAAAGGAGCATTTCAGGTTGAAAAGTTTCTTCAGGAGCAGGTTTTCACCAATGGGGTAAAGCAAGATGAAAGCCAGGACTTCTAGGGGTGCCATCTTCCTTCTGATGGGGAAGATCAGAGACCAGGGTTAGGTACAGACTTGAACTCTGCACCTCAAGGGTTGTGCTCTGGTTTTAGAGAATTTGGGACATTTGTTTTTCTTGAAAATTGTTGATCTTTTGCCACTTAACAAAAAACACCAAGCGGTGTCAAAGGCATTTGAAAGTATGATGGGGCTTTTTATAGAAGAAATGAAGCAAAACAGAATCCAAGAAATTATTACAAACAAGTCACGCTTGTTCTGAGGCTGCTGAAGTCTTTTTTTTCATTTGAACCACAAAACAAGGTTTAGGTTCTGTCAAATGAGATTGAGGCAATAATGCAGCTCCCAAATTCAGGGTGCTGAATAATCCTGAATTAGGTGCTTAGGTTGCCAGATAGTGTGTTCAAATTGCTCAGTGCCCAGGAATTGGATTCATACAGATGAAGACAGCTGGCAGGAGACTGCCTTGGAAATGCCAGGGGAAGGTGTGGATTTTTATAGAGTTAGAGGTCTTCCTCTGGAGCAAGCTTTCCTTTTTTAAAAATTCATGGTCTTAGATCTTCTACAGACATCTGAACTCTGAATCCTTCACCTAGAAGTGGAGCAAGGAGAGTTTTCTGTCCCATAATAGGGCTGGAAAGAAGGTGGGCCCAGCCTGGAAGGGGCAGGGTGCTGAGCACCTGTAGGCATTCAAACCCCTATCTCTTACCTTGCCCTGCTTCACTTCCTCCCTGCACCACTGTAGGGCTCGAGTCACTCGCTGCCCTCCCCGTGGAAAGTGCCCCCCTTCATGCACAGCACTGCAGCTGCAGAGGGGAGGAACATGTGCCAGGACCCCAGCAGAGGTTAGCTTACTCCAACACAAGGAGAAGGAAATGCAGACGATTTAAGTAGTGCATGAAAAAGCCCAGTTGCGATGTGCTATCGAATTTTCACTTTTGGTGATTAAGTTCTTTGCAGAGAGTACCCAAATTGCCGTGTCAGAGGGTAAGTAGGAACTGGCTCAAACAAACAGGCACTTTTCAGCAGGGGCTTACTCATAAAAATGTTCATATCGTTAACCAGTTGATTCTGCAAACCTCCCCCACCCGTTAATTTTTTTCCCCCCATCTCATTCCCTTGGCATGCTTCCTATTTCTCACAGCAGCAGCTGCACACAGTTGAATAGTAAATCAAACACCCTAAAAACTGTTGTTTTAATACAATGTCTAAGATTTCCCAATTCTCTTCTCCCCCTTTATTTTTCTTGATAACCATTCTGGCTCATCTTTGTCTGGTAGTGAAATAACTAAATCTGGTAGCAAAGGCCTGACCTGTATTTTTATTCTTTGTAGAAATTAGTGGGTAGGTTAGTAAGTGAAAAGCAAGTAATCCACAAGCAGTTTAGATAAGTGGATATTACAGGCTTGTGTTGTTAATTGGTATTAAATACATTTTTTAAATTACATTTCAGTAGCAAATGACTTTTCTCATCAGACTCTCTTGTGGCAGAACTATTCCTTTCTTCGTTGCGGTTATAAGTCTTTGGAGAAATCAATGTACGCATCCCCCGCAGCCTTCATTTCAGCCTCTCCCTGGGCTGTGCCATCTGGCAGTGTCATCTTTCTCTAAGCCTTCAAGTATCTCTGTTGGTCTGAAAAACCTTCTGGAAGCAAGCTGAGTTCACCAGGTCTTAAGAGACGTTCTCTCTAGGACAAAAGCACCTTCACAGGTTCCCAAAGGTGTTTGGAGGCTTCCCAGCCCATGGCACAGTATCAGAGGTGGCTTCCTGACTTGAGAAAGGGTGAATGAATCCCCACTGGCAAGGCTGCAACTCTTTGATGCAGATAGTTTGCAATAATCAAGACCTCAATCTGATGAAGATGTTAGTGAACTTTTGTTATCTCTGTACAACTTGACTTGCCCAGGGTGGGATCCACAGCTTCTGGGTCAGTGTTCACATCTCTGATTACACACAGCACTAGAGCTTTTCTGGTTTGTTTTTAATCTGGGCTGTGCAGTGGAACCAGCCAGCGGTGAATCCATCTTGGTGAAATGCCATCTGTCATGAGTTAGGAGAAAAACTGTTTTGATTATGCTTGCAATGTGCAAATGGCAGATGCAGTGCCAGTGACACTCTACGAGTGTAGTGAAACTGCATTTTGCACGTGGGGCAAAACGTCCTTCCCTTCAAGAACAGCCATTTCCTTCTGGGAAAGGGGAGCTGTGGACACGTCCAAAGGCAGAGCCTGAGGCAGGGGTGTACATGCAGCAATTGCATCATGTTCTACAAGCAGCTTTTTCTAATAAGCTTCCAAGAGCAGCAGCAAAAATCTCCATGTTGCTATCAGAACAGCTGGGCAAATATCGCCTGCGTGACACATTCACTGACAAAAGTCAGGAAGCTCAAAGGTAAGGCCAGGACCACATCTTTGACTCCAGCCATTCTGAGGAAAAAAAGCTTGATGACAAGAGTGAGAGAGGAAATACCAGCCTTAGCAGTGGCTCCTCACACAGTCTGTTGGTGTTCCTCAGAACTGGACAGGGAGGATGTGGCCATTGCCATGGGGAGTGCAGTGCTTGCTGCCATTAGCTGTTTGCTCACTCCTGTAAGATGGCTCTGATGGGGATAGAAAGAGGCCTCCAGTACCACAGAAGGCCAAAATCATCCTGGAGTCCACATCACAATTCTGTATCGTGGTTGAAGCTGGGAACCCTTATGGGGAGCTGGAGAGGCTCTGGGAGCTGAGAGAAGATGTAGCAGTGTAACACAACCTCCTGGCTGCCCACTTCTTTCTTTCTGTAGAAAGGCATCTGGAGAAATCACTTCTGCTGCCTCTCTTCATGCTCCTGCTCTCTTCTTGTGGGACGTTATGCTTTTTGTGGCTTTTGGTCTTTTGAAGTTAGGTTTGTTACACGGTCTTGGTGAGTGCTCTGTGGCTTACAGCAGTGTGTAGGCGAAGAAAAAGGACAGGGCTGTGCTGAAGGCAGTTTGGTCTCTTGGTAGAACCAGCTGTTAAAATCAAAGCCAGTTTCCTAAGCCATCTTTAAAAACCACTCCAGCAAGCTCTGCTCCCTGCTGCACAATGCCTGTCTTCTCAAAGCCACACCACTCAATGCTTGCTCTGGCAGACCACTCACTTTCCTCCTCCTTTGCCTGCTGAAGTCGTAACTCCAAAGCCTCCACCCATGGTCCCATGCTTTGCACTGGTTTCTGCTGGCCTGGGAAAGGTCTGCAGACCTCTCTGGGCTAAATGTCTCTGCTGTAGGACTGGACTGAGTGACTGGCTCTGAAGTACATGATTTACTGCATGCAGTACTTCAGCCAACATTAATGATTTGTGGACAGGCTGTAGCCCTTCAACTAACCAGATTAATGCCTCATCTGGTACACGAGCTCCATGTAGCAGTACAAGTTGCACGCTGCCCCCAGAAGACCATAACAACTGCTCTGGAGCCATTACCATCTAACTAGCAAATAAATATTTGGGCATGCAGGCTCATTTGAAAACGTGGATCATTTCCTGAGAGGCTGCAATGGCTCCTCTAGGTAAACACTAGCTCAGGGCACTCTCTATAAAGCAGATTTTTGACCTGGTGGACCTTGGCTGGCAGGCAGGAGTGTGTGACCAGGCAGCAAGCTGGCGGCTTGGGCTTTGCTGGGAGGACAGTAAGCCCCAGGCTGGGATCAACGTCTTGGTTCATCAAATAATGTGTCTTACCCTTCCCATCCTGCCCCTTACTACTTTTCCTTTTCTCTTTAAGGAAGACTAAGGTACAGTTCCAAGCAGGGAAATAACGACATGAGCATTTAAAAAGCTTTAAATAAATGCTTTTGAGTTTAAAATTGGAATTTGTCAAATGAAGCTTTATATGAAATACCATATTTGGGTTTCTTTTCCAGGGATGTTAAATTATGCTTTTACTTTGAAGGGTTGTGTTTTAGCAGACAACTAACTTCTCCTTACCCCTTCACAGAACACCTCTATCTTGGCTCTGAAAGGCTCTTTCACTGTTTTCTGACTACTTTTTTCAGTCAGGTTTCTCCAAAGCACATTTCCAAGGGTGAGGGAAAGGTTCTGGGACCATGTTAATCATTATGCTCCCATTAAAAAGATTTATTTGATACTGAAGTTGGTGAACCAGGCAAGCTTGGAAGAATAAGAGCAAGATACAGAGCTCTGCCTCCTTAAGTGGTCAGCTCCCTCGTTTGGGGCTTTGGGGACTTGTGCCATAATTCCCGTAGATTGGCTGATAACTAGAGTCACATCAGTTGGCTGTAGTCTGTGGTGCTAGGAGGTGCCCATATCATAAGATTCTCCACCAAAACAGACTCCTTTCTGCTGCAATACCCCTTTAAGCCAAGATCAGCAGGCCCTGGCAAATGGCTAAGCACTGTCCTTGTTTCTCTCTGTCTGTCCCTGGAAGAGACGCCTTCATGACAAAAACACAAAATTAAAATGTAACTCCAAAACCTGAAGTTGGGTTGTTGGGCCAGGGGGTGTTCTGAGATGCTGACTATTCTGCATGGTCAGCACAAAGTGGGTTTGTGACTCTGACAATCAAGGCACTGGATTTGCATCACTGAACACTGAGATTTAGGGTTCCACTTCAAAGAGAGGTTTCAAAGATACCTATAGAAGTCTGAACCTATTTTAGGTGATGTTAAGTCCTAATTGCTCCTCTGAGGTTTTGAAAAATCTTTCCCACTCTCCCCAAATCTGAAAACGTTATCTTGGAGTTGTGTCATGCTAGAGCTCCTCAGTAACTCCAAAATTCATTTGAAAGAATGTATTTAAAAATAAATACTCTTAAAGATTATGCATGGATTCATATGCATGGATTCAAAGACATTGTCTCATCGACAACAACTGCAGCATATTGAATCTCATATCAAGGAATGATTTCACAGTACTTTACTGTATGTTTTAGTCCTATCTCTTTGCATCTTTATCAGAAGCCCATATATGTCATCATTCATCTCTCTCCTTGAAACAACAGAATTAGAGAATTTGCTTGCTGAAAACTGTTGAGGTAAACTTTTTTTTTTTTTCCCAAGTGATCCCTCTGGCTGTAGGAGAGGAAGGGACCTATGTAGGGATTTGCCCTTTGAGGAAGGTGAAGGGTGCAGATGGAGTTCAAAACCATCCAGATTTGGGCTTTATCTTGTTCTCTTCAGGCATAGAAAGGCACAAGAAATCTGGTGAACTAATCTGCCATAGAGAAGGCTGCTTTGCCACAGACACCAGACACACAGTCGTGTTCAGGATGTTTTTTATTATGAGAACTTGCACTCTGCAGGGAAGGGGAAACGGGGGGAGGAGAGCTTTGAGCAGAGATGGCCACCAACTCCCATCAAAAACGTAAAGTCTTTGCAAACATCCCCTGTATCCCTCCTGGGAAAGGGTTCTTGGGGAGATTTAAAAAACAACCCAAAACTAGCAGCAAGAGTCTCTTCTCCCCAGCAGTATTTCTTGATGATGACAGAGCCCCTCTTTCCCTTCCCCCCCTTGCTATCAGCTGGCTAATCTGCCTGCACATTCTGACACACAGCTGCGAGAGATGAAAACTGTACTGTTGATAGATGAAACTTTGGATAAGATTACATGGTTTTGAATATCTTGATGACATATTTGTCTGAAAAGTCTTTTAGAGGACAGCCTAATATAAATGCACGGAAATGTTTCTAATGACTAGCATTTGTCTACGTACTTGGTTTGGAAGATTAACATTCACGTGTTCTTCGACTGTCATTTGCATTTGTATGTGGAGGCAAACTTTTCAATAATCACTTCTTCATGCTGAGAAGAGTTAACAATTTATTCAAAATACACAAGGCCAAATTAGTCCCTTCTGTGAGGCTGGGAGCTTTGGTGGAGTTGCACCAGTGGTGGATGTGGCTTTGCTGCGCTCTACAGCAGCCACAGCTCTGTGCCCAGGAGGTGACACGCACTGCCCTTGCCTGTGGTAATGACAAAAATCCCCCCCCTTAGAAAGACAGAGCAAAAGAGGGGGGGAGGGGGAACCCCAGCCACCCAAGGTCAGGATAACTGCATCTTTCATCTCTTTTGCTGTGCTGAACTCTGGGCTGTTTTCTGCTTTGCACTGATAAATGAGTGGAGTAAGGACTTATTGTGGTGGGTTTATTCTTATTTTCACAATACTCAGTAGTGTGGTTGGGTCTCCAGAGTCCCTTTTTTTTTTTTTTTCAGCTGGGAGGAGGGCAGAGGGCACCTTATTTTGACAAATACTGGCAGTATCAGTGTAAGCGTGGCACCTCAATGCCTTTGCATCCTGCCCTGGCCTAAATCCTTCTGAATTTTAGGATTTCAGCTGCCCCAATCACCTGAGACAATTGATCCTCAAGAACTCTTGAAGAAAAGAGGCTTCCATTCCTAAAACAGGGAAGTACTTCTGGAAACCTGGCTCCATTCAGGCCACAGCTTATGAATGCTATCTGTACTCATTCTCCTCAGTTTTGCTCTGGCAATAAAGGTTGATGGAAGAACTTCATTACTGAGGGTCAGAAAGGGCTTTGGTGGACCACACATTAGCATGCACCATTGTCCACTAATCATGCAAAGAATTACTTGAATTCATCAGTGCTGCAGTAATGTGAAGCCTCTGTCCTCCTTCTTCCTGCAGGCAGAACAAAATGAAGATACTCCTCAAATCTGGCCCCTAGATGATACGTTCCAGATGTGTGGGCTAAAAAAAAAAGTAACTAAACACTGTAGAGCTGCACTTCTGAAATGGTGGAGTGCTCTTCTCAAGGGTGTGCAGGAGAGGGGGCTACGGGAACCACCCCCTTCACAGCACTGGATTGTGCTCAGCACAGCTGGGAGAAGAGGCAGCATGTGGGAAGGGAGTTACAGGGCTGAAGACTTTATTGAGACGTGGTTGGTGTGAGGAAAGACAAACACTTGCAGAGACTGGTGGAGCTGTGCACTCCTCAGGGCTTTGGCCTGTTACTTAAGCATAGAGGAACCTTTTGATCTCTCTTTAGTGAGCTCAGACCGACTCCATGAATTCAGCAGGTACCACCACGAGCATTATTTGTGTACTTATGATGTGGCATGCATGGCCTTTTGGTTAGGAGAAGAATTTCCCTCTCACTGTGGTGTTGCTGGCTGCTGTTCTTACTCACAGGTTGTGCAAGCTCTTAAGGAAGATGTTGGACCTTCCACTGACCAGAAAAAGGTAGAAAGAAAATGTCTCAAGACATTCCTCTGCATGAGGAGATTGGTCAGGAGAACACCACCACACATCCCAGGAGAGTTGTTCGTCTGTCCTTTTACTTGGCACACACTACTGTATCATTTGCCAATCACTTACAGTGAGATTTCTGGTTAGAGATGAAGTATTTCAGCACTTGAAAATCTCACAATTACCTGGCTGCTTCCTCCTGAGTACTGCACAGGCTTCTTCAAAGGCTTCTGGGTTGAGCGTGTCTGTGTCTGGCAGCGCTGCACAACCACAGATACAATTTCATTTTGCTTCCTCTTCACTTCCCACCCTGTCTCTGTAGACTTGCACTGACACTCTTTCCCCTTACGGAATATGTTGACATCTTGATGTCTGCTCCCTCGACTCACACTGACACGGTGTGAGGGACTTTGTGATGACACCACAGCCCACGTTAGGCAATGGTGAAATAGCCCTGTCACAAACTATATTATGAAATATCAAAACTGTTTTAAAATGTGGTTTTCCACATATGATAAATGAAAAAAAAAAATCCTGAGGGCCTTGAGCTTACCTTGAGGACTGATGTGCTCAGTTATATAGGAATATGGATGCTTAAGCATTTTAACCTATGACAAATGTGAGGGAGGTCTTAATGCCTAGACATGATCAGAATTCACAGCTAGGAATGATCTTGACTTTGTCAACACAGCTTATGAGACTTGTCCAATGCAGGTACTTCAAAACTCTGCTTGGACTAGTAGTTGATACTAAATGGTTTGCTTTTTTCCTTGCATGAAGTGTAATGATCATACTTGAACTGGCCATAGTCTGGGCTGTTCCAGTTGTTGGGGTTTGTTCAGTTACCAATGATCTTTATGATAAAAACAGAAACAAGTACTCTTCCTTTCAGAAATGGTGGCATAAATGACTCCAGTGCCCCCAGTTAATTTCTCCTGAAAATGACTCCAGGATGCATTAGAAATTTCTGCTGAAAACAACTCTGATGCTTGAGAGGGTTTTGTCAGAGTTTATTAATGAAGGCCTTGCTGTATATGGTAACAGTTGGTTTCTCTGTTTCTTTTGACAGTTAGGAGAATCTAAAATAGGTCAAGTGGAGATGAGTGAGATTGCCCACGCTTTGCTTCTTTGCTGCTCTCTTAAACCACTGAAGACTGCAAGGAGTACAATATGACTAAAGAAAGAACAGCTTTAAAAGAGGTGCAGCTGTTCACGAATTTTTCTCGTTAGTATTTGGGACAGTCATTAGATCTGGGATGAGATAACTTGGACAAATCAACAAGTCAAGACAAATAGTTTTGATTTCTTTGTTTGTTTATGGAAAAAAACCACATTTGTTTAAGAATGTTGGAGAGGTGATTTTGCCTCTTAATCCAAAATGTGATTAATAGTAGGGCAGGCAGACATGCAGTTGGAATTTGACCACACAGGACAGAGTTCGTGAGACAAATTCAACCCTAGTTTAAATGCTACATGGTCTAATGAGCCTCAGTATCTAGTTATTTTCTTAAATGTCTGCCTCATAGACACCTCAGATCTGGAATTGGAAACTCCAGCTGTGCTCTTGCTGGTTCTCACAACACAGTGTAATTAGAACGTGCTGATAACTCTGTTGATGCATGAGAGATAAAAATCCATTCCACCTTATGCTGGTGGTAAAAATGTGGTTTCATCAGTGAAGAGGGCAGATAGGAATTAAAAACACACTGAGGATGACAGTATCATTTACACCAACACACTTCTCTGGTGTCACCAACATCAGCATGTGTTATACACTGCTGCTTTATATCTTGCATGGCATTGATCTCAGACATGAGTCAGAACTCCATGGCACTAGACACTACTGAGAATAAAAAGAAGTATCCACAGCCCAGGAAACCCTCATGTCAAGAAACTCTCTACCCACTGGCTTCTACAGCAGAAGCCTTCATGAGAAGCTTCTGCTCCTCTGGACTCAGGCCTCCAATGGAGCTAACTTTTCTTGTGCATCCTAGGACAAACTTGTCACACAGCTTTTTTTTTTTTTTTTTATGAGCAGGGGACAGGCCATTTAGTCAGGTTTTCCTTGCTAAGAATTTCATGTTACATATTGTTAAAGATGACTGAAATAGGTTATGTGCACATCAAAATGGGTGAACTTTTACCTTCCCTATTGCAAGTTATCCGTGACATCCTTGGAAATCATTGACTTCTCAGCTATTGACATTGTTGGAGGAAGGGGAAATAAGGTTCCTCTTGCAAGAAATGCTGACTCAGAGATTTCTCAAGAAAATCTACTTTCTTAGCTGAAAAAGAAAGATTCATCATTTGCTCGTCCTGCTGAAATCTAATTGTGATATTTATATTCTGTATTAATTTGATTCAGTAAAGATTTCCAACGTAGGCAAAGAAGCCAATCGTAATAATTTGTTCGGAAGCTTTTATTACTATTGTGTTTTGAATGCAGGTATTAAAACAGCAGAGGAGTAGCAGACACTATCCCTTGTATATTGCTAAAGGTGCTACCTGTGCAATTCCTAAAAGCATGAGCCATTCTAACGGGAGGAAACAGCAAAAATCCCATTGACTTCAGCTGGGTATAGGTTTCCTCTGGTAAATATGGGGTGGTGTTACTTGCTGAGGAACAAAGTCATATGCAGGGAGCAGTTTACTGTAGCTTTGACTTCTCCTTTGTGCTTTACAAAACAGAGCCTCGTTCCATATAGAAAAGTGACTGCTTTGCATTAAAAGCAACTTTTCCTTTTAAGTTGAACAAACCTGATTAAAGAGAGGAGACAGTTGGTACCAGTGGCTGTGACTTAGTGTGTATTTTTTTTCTATGTTTTCAAATGCTCATTACCATTCCTACTTCTTTTATAGCAATATCACACAATAAACATTTCTTTTCTGATTAAGGGATTGAAGGAGAACTGAATTATAAACAGTATTAATATAAGAGGGAATTTCTATCCTGTGCTCTGTAGGCCTGAGTTTATATGACCTTAAACAATCAGTCTGAAGAAGTCACATCAGCTGCTGTACACATTCCACATTACTGAGGAATTAAATTAAGCAGCTTTAATATCTGTGAAATGGCACAGGCCTGAAAGAGAATTGTTCCAATTTATGGACTTTGTATCTGATTTACTAGTGCATGTCTAGCAATTTCAGAGCCACCATTTGCTTTTAAGACCACCTCCAAAACATTTCTATCATTTACAGTAAATGCGCTAACATAATATTTTAATTAAACAATTTATTGATGCTGCCAGAAAGAGGAGGAGGGGGAAAAAAGAAGAAATTCTGCTATTTGCAAAATAACCTGATCTGTGCACCATGTTGTGATCATGGGTGATTACTCTTAAACATTTCAGCTAGCTATAAATTAACGAAAAGCTTCTCCTCCCCCCCAGTTTCCTCCTTTTTCCATCCCCAACCTCCAAATCATATTTTGGGCATAAAAACATGGGAAGAGTTTGTTGAAAGCTATTCAGCTATAGTATCAAATGATTGTGAACACTGCATATATTCTTGCTCCTTGAACACAGGCCTGATATTGAAATGATATAAAAGTTCCAGCAGCACTTTATATTGATATTGGCATTAAAAATGCTTTTTCCGTTCGTGAGAGAGGAGTTCCCCCTTAAAAAAATGAAAGCCAATACCAGGCCTATCAAAACTTTATCATCCTGTTACCAGTTGGGCACTGTATTAAATATTCACAGCTGAAGCTGGTTTTCATTAAAAATCCTTTTCCCTTCTGCACAGGGGATCACAGAGCTGACATGTATCCAGAATTCCTATAGCCCTTCAAGAAAGAGAAAACCGAGCAGTGCATTGACATCACCTGAAAAAACACATTCAGATTTTACCCCAGTTTCTTCCCAGTTTCATGTGTGCAGAAATGATGTGGGCTGGCAGGGGCAAAGGTCAGCCCTAGGAGCACCACAGTCCTTCTCACCACCTCCTCCAGTCCTGCTCATTGCTTTCCAAGGAGGAGGACCTCAGGGAATGTGGCACCGCAGTTCAGTGCAGAGAGGCCATTTGCAGAGGGCTAAATTATGATTTATGCTTTATGGCACCAAAACTACAGGCATGCTATCTGTGTGCATAATATAGCTTGCGTATTCCTAGTGAGGGGGAAAGAGCATTTTGTCTTTCTGAGTAAGGATTCATTTTAGGGACTGATAATCATGGCAGGTTTGCTTTCCTGCATATCTTTTCTTATATACATCTCTCATTGTGTAAGAGAGAACAGCTAAATACAGTGGGTCATAATATGAATGGAAAGCATATTCCTGTAGCAAAGAGACTTACAGATGCTGGTGTCTGGAGATGGGATTCTAAGCAATTCTTGTTAAGGTCAGTACTGCCTGCTAAGAAGCTGCTGTACAAATGTAAAGTGCATTTCATGTATATTATATTATTACATCGCATTATATTACCTATCATCCACAATTCAATTTGCTCCATTTGTCCAAACCCAATAACTGTAAACGTTGTGTGGCTGGAAAAGAAACAAGCGAGGGACCCAAGAGTGGTTGGGTCTGCCAGGAAATGATAGGCAAGGCAAACTGCCACATGGCAGAGCTGAGAACTGGCTGTGCCTGGGAGACTGGTCTTACCTTTGTTAACAGGGGAAAAAAAATAAAAAGAAGGACAAGTCATTTCATCCATTAGGGGTCAGAACCCTAATTTGTGCATGCCATTCAATCACCAGTTACATGAAAGCTACCATGTCATCTAACACAAGGCAGGATAATTATTTTAATGATGATAATTCAGTGATGTGAGAGCCACCACTACCTTTTCATGCTTTGTGATCTCCTGTTATGTACTGATTCACCCTAGTTCTGCTTAACTGTGCCTCAGAAGACAAATCTACTGTGGGGTGTTGCTGTGGCTCATGGTTACCTTGTGGTCCGTTTCTATTTCTGTACCTGTTGTCTCCTGCTTTATATTTAGCACTTTGGGCATTCTAGAATTTAGCATAATGGACCCAAATCAATGATGTGAGCCACTGAGCAGTAACACAGTGTGAATATGTAGAAATAATAATTGTGGCTTTCAGCAGGAAGGTGGAGTCATTTTTCTAGAGAAAAGAAACAAAGAACTCAGAAGAAGGCTGCAGCGTTTCTCTTCGTATCACTTCATCGTGCATGATTTACCATTGTGTTCTAGGGGACTGATTTTCAAAAAGAATGAATTTTGCATTAAATTCTGAGTATGGTTGCTGCAGAAGAGAAGATATTTGTGTATTCAGATGATGAGCTGGATGCATAAGTGATCACATCAATGGGTAATATGCACATTCAGTCATAAGACAAAATTTGCATGCCCTATAAAGACCTAAAAGTTGAACATCTGGCCTTTTCTGTGGCACCTCAATTTTTTATTAATGTCTTCCCTTCTTTGAAAGGTTTATTCCTAAAACTGTCAGATCATCACAGGCTTGATACAATGTTCGCTGCACACTCTTCATACACGAGCCAGGCTCAGCTGGGATGGGAATGACTTGAACTGTTCTGCATTACAGATGTGGTGTTTACCATGGGGTCCTTGAGTTGCACAGGACTGGACACACGTGAAAGGAAAGCTGGTGCTTGTTCTTCTGCAGGGCAGGAAGGACTTAGGATAGTCTGTATCTTGTCTTAATGGAAAAGCTTCATTGAACTTCTATAGCATATGCTTTATGTAGGATTGGTAGCCTAGGTAGGGAATAGAGCTCTTATATTTTCCAGAATGTAGGTAATTGTCTGTATGAACTATGAGGAAAGAATGCCTAAAATCAGGTAAAATTCAGTACCAGGCATAATTAATTTCCTCTTAGTTTTGTTCAGCCTGATCACCTAACTGATGTCCCACTCCTGAGCTTTCTGCTAGGTTTCCTGGTAAAACCAAGAGCTACACCTGTCCAGGATGATGCATATTGTGATATTATTTTGCTGTCCTATTATACTGGAAGCATGTTGATGATCCTAACCAGAAGGACTGATGTACCAAGTACTTTCTTCTATCTGTTCACTACTACCTGGCTACTGATGGTGAAGAGCATTGATATGTGACAGGTGTTCCCTCCGTGGGGCAAGTCTCCCACATCTTGTCTTTATTTTTGCAATTTTGTCCTTGACCCAACCACTTCAAGCCTCTAAAGAAGCTTGGATGTGGACTTTTCAGCTCTGGCCATGAGTTATAATAATATTCTCACACATCCCACTATATTAGTTAGGGGACTTGTGAAACAGAGGAGGGACAGAGCGTTATTAGTTGAAATTCCCAAATGAAGGACCAAACACTGCAAAACTTCCTCTGCTTTTATTTGGCCTCAGCAGAGGCAAAATTCTTGTGTGGCATCAATAAATAGTTATCTGCTAACTAACCAAAGATAGTTAGCTGCTAAATTCTAGTCACCAGACTTTCAGTCTGGGTGGCAATGTTGGTGGGGCTGGCTTTTAGATGCCCAGCTTGGGTGTGCAGAACTGCCCTTCAGGAAATTAAACCATGGTAGGCTTGAACCACATTTTTTACATTTAAATCCTAAAGAAGCTAATGCTTCTCGTGGGAAACCATGCTTCAAACCCTGCCAGCTGCCACTCAAGTCTAAAGGAGGAAGACGACTGTCTCCAAACCTAGGCATCGTTAAAAGCAGGTGATAGGAAAGATAAAGAGGGGGGTTACGAGTCATTCCCACCTAGGCAGGATCTTTACATGCTTGTACTTCTGACCCCAAGATCAAGTTCCAGATAGTGATGTATGTGAAGTTTAGTTATCTTTCAGAGAAGCCACAAGAAGCTTAAAACTGAACTTCTTTTTTTCCATGAGCATCCATCCTGTAGCAGCTCTACTCTGCTATGGTAGCTGCAGCTTTGCAGCACCTTTGCTGGAAATAGGCATCGCAGGAATTCACGTCGGGTTTCTGGCAAGCAGTCAGGATGAAATTTCTATGCAGACAGAAAAACCCTCCCTCAAGAAGGGTGCTCCTGGGAAATGAAAGGACAGACCCTCAGGAACTGTCACCTCCACTGATCTAAGGACAATTTGCCCAGCTGAGGCTTGGTGTGAAGTGTTTACTCATCTGCCTGAGCCCTGCAAAATAAAAAGAAGGTTAAAAATTAATCTTTGCAGATGGTAACTGCTGGAGTGGATTGACAGGGTGGTGCATTTTTTTTCTTCCAATACCAGAAATGTTATGGAGCAGTGGAGTGACCAAACACCAGAGTTTGTGTGTGGTGGCTTGACCCATACAACTCAAGGCACTGTCTGACTTCTGTGGAGTTAAATGCACCTTTTTGCACTGGCCTGTTTAATTTTGGCAGTATGAAAGCGTTGCTATCCTGATTCTTCAACATGACAGTGGCCATCATGCTACAGTCAGCCTTATATTCCCAGCTCTGCTTGTGAATATATGAATAATGTGGCATGATGGATACCTTTCCTTTAAAATGTCAAGGGTAGATTTACTAATAGCAAGCTATTTGAGTCATCTGGGAAATTACAGAAACCTTATGGTATATCACCCCTCTTATTAGTGGCTCCTAGTGCTTGATTTTGGATCATCACTTGCAAAGGATGTAGCCAAGTGCTGCTAGAATCAACTTGAGGCTGAACCTTGAATTTCAGGCAGATAAAAAGATAAATTCCTCTTAGAAGAGACTGCAGGGGATGGAATCTAAACCTGCTGGAGCTAAACTAGCACCGGAAAGTGCCATCCTGCCACTACACGAGAGCAGTTTCTAAGTAGTTGGGTAGTTACCTTAACAGCTATAAAAGGTGTAAACCTGTAGAGGGGACTGAAAGAATAAAAAGAGAAACTGCCCTGTCTCCTGCTCTGCAGGGAATAATGCAAGCTACATTCACAGTAACTGATCCTAGTAACTACTCTAAATGGAGAGGAAAAAGCTGTGGCTGAAATCTCTGTACAAATTACAGGGAGACAAGTCTGTATCTCCAGCTTGCTCTCTCTCAGTTTAATTCCTGTGCTGTGCAAATAAAAAAGATCCACCATTGCTAAAGACCTTTAAGCTCCTTTGTGTGACATAGTAAATGTGGAACTAAACAGCTTCAGGATGGAAAGACCTCTGCAGTAGCACCATGAGGCTATTACTGTTTCCCAGAACAATAAATTGAGTATGTGATAGGTGTGTATTGTCTTAACATGTCAGGCTTTACATGAAGGAGAGGCAACAGACCATCTTCTTTATGAGTACAAGTAGTTGTAGGAATGTGCTCACATCCTGTGCAGATAACTCCTGGCACATGGGCAGTGGTGGTTTGCTTTTCATGAGCCAGGCTGGTCTTGAGAGCAGAGAAGAATAAAGCTGAAATCGGTAGCTGCATTTCAGGCCCTCGGAGCATATCATGTGTGGCTATTAGGGCAGGATTAAACAAACATAATTAGAGAAATTCCTTCTGAGAGATGGCTCTGCAAAAGGACTCCAGTGCACACCTCTTCTGCGCCCTGCTTGAAGTACTACTGCTGCTCCGCTGCTAGAAGCAAACGCCTTTTGAAGGCAGTTCAGAGCCACCGTGCAGTCGCTTAGCTTTATAGTTTGCTAGCTGCATGTCATCTTTGAAGGCTGGGAAATTGCAGAGGCAGTGCCGTGATTCCCAGCTGAGTGAAGCAGACACTTGACACATTTCATCCCTTGCAATTAAGGGAGAGAAGCAGAATCAGGGGGGAAATTCGAGCAGCATTTTAGCAATAGGCCACTCCCTTATCAAGATGAACTACAAGCATCTCCCACAGATATATGCAGGACTGATGCTAAGCACAGACAGTAATAAATGCCTGTGAACTTTGCATGAGAAAGCCTCACAGACAGAAGACTTCGTTTATTGCTCTTAGTCATTTACACACATCCTTCTAAAGCAAGGAAGCTCAAAGGTAATCAAACCCTGTGTGCAAATTACCAAGTCAAATGTTGTTGTTCTCTTCTCTTTTAATATCTGAGCACAAACCTCCCAGTGCAAAAATACAATCTTGTGATAAAATGACTAATACATGACTAAAGCCATTCCCATTGTGCAGGCACAGCTCTGGGGATCATTTGTTTTTCATGGTAGATCCCTCAGACAGTGAATTCCTCTGGTGGTTGGGATTATATTAATGACCAGGACTGTTAGTCACCTCAAGGGAGCTGAAACAGGATGCCACTCTGGTTGCCATTATTAATTCTAAGTCCAGGTGTGAAAATTAATTTCATGGGTATTTTTATCATTTCCTTTTAGTTAAGGATTAGAGTTTCCGAATGACCCAGACTCCGGATGGAGACAAATCTGAACTGGGTCTGCCCAGCACTTCTGTAACAGTGAACTAATTCTAATGGAGTAGGAGGGGAAAAATGGGGTATAAGACTTTCCTTCCCTTGCGTGGTGAAGACAATTAATTACACTGATAGATATCAGATGTCATCAAGACATACATTTCTTTGCACCAAGACTCTGTAAGGCAACCCAGTAAATTGCAGGTTGTTTTCATTTCTGGGGAAGAATAACACATTTGCCAATAGCAGGAGAAAAAAGGAGAAGTTAAATATATCAAACCAAATCAAATGTAGCTGATTAGAAAGCTACAGTTTCCATTTGCTGGCACCAGTACTGTTTTCACATAGATTTTCTGACAAATGCTGCTGTATCTCCACAGTCAAGAAGACAGCTCCAGCAACCAAGCTTCTGCTACAGAGATCAAACCTAGCCATAGGTGGAGTTGGGCTGTTGAATTTGGGGAATGAGGGGGGAAAGGCCGAGAGGGCAGCTAGCTCCTCTTGGATGAAGAGGACAGGAGATATAATCAGCTGGATCCATTAGGGAGGGACAGGCTTGGAAGGGGGAAATAGCCCTACCACCCTCAATTTCTGCCCATGATTAAGTCTCAACTCCTGCCAGTTCAGCTGGTGAAGGTGTTGGCTCCAAATCTGTCCTGTGTTCATTGACACCTCTTCCTGCCAGAGCTTGATGAGTAATGCTCAGAAGATAAGCAGGTTAGGCCAGATTGAGGCAGATAATTAAAGGTTGGAGGTAACGTAAGATCCCTGTGTGCTCCTATATGTAAAGCTCATCTGGGGGGTTGACTTATAATACATTGCACTCATAACCACCCCTCATCCTGCAGCTCTCCTCATGTCAGAGGCATCTCTGTCGTGTGGGCAAGCATTCTCCCTGCTCCAGAGATGGACAGGGAAAGAGCCAGAGGTCCTGCCATGGAGGTGTGAGGTTTGGAGCTCACTTCTCATCCATGCAACAGTTGTCAGCTCCTCATCTCTATTTTAAATGTCTTTCCTTGCTGCTGCCTTGCAAAGCCTTTTGGACCTGCTCTCTCTCCCCTTGCACCTCCCGTAGCCATTTCTATCAGCATCACCTGAGCACACAGCAGGGGAAAAGCTGCCACTTGGAATTGGCTTCACTTTACACCTCCCTCCCTGTGCCGAGAGTGACCCTCCCTGCACAGAGAGCTGTGAGAGCCGGGGAGGGCTCGAAGCCAGCCCTCCTCTGTTATAATGAACCTTTTTAGGTCATGTAAGCCAAGAACCTTGTGTTGCTAAAGACCCCATCAGTTACTTTAAGCAGTTATCATATTTTACTGTTTACACTGAGGAAGCCCAGAGCATGGCGCTCAGCCCATTGCACGCAGCGCAGTTTATCACCAAAAATTAATGAGTCTGTGCCATCTCGTGCTTCAAGACATTAAATCATGGATTTGTTTAAAATTTACTGAAGTTCATAACTTCTAATAAAGGCTGTCCCAGCCTTCACAGCTGCACATCAAAACATCACGTCAGAATCGTGCCCTCCTCACCACTTACTGACGGGTGACTTTAAGAAGGAGATAGCACATAAAATTCACTTATTTTTTCATGCTGCCAGTGCAACCGTTCCTTACTGCTGAAACAACTTAATGCAGAGCAGAAGCAGAAAAGCAGCAATGACTTTTTTTTTCTGAGCTAAAACGGATACAAAAGCAGCATGCATATCACAGGACATTATCAGGACAGCTCAGTTAGGTACCATTGAAGGAATTGCTTTATTCTCCTCCCTTAACTAACACTGGTTTTCTGCTTCTGCAGGGTTTTCAAATTAATTTGAGCACCAGTTTTTAGCAGGTTCTCTATTTACCCTCTTTAGCTAATTTCAGAGCAAGCACCGCATCATACAACCCAACGTGATGACCCAAGTTGTAAGTGATAAATTCCAACATAAAAGCCTGATAAAAATATTTATTGCAATTTCATTTTTTATTTCTTTTAGATAAAACAGATTTTTTTTTTTAGCATCAGAATGCGTTTATTGATTTTTACAAGCCATTTATGAAAATTAGTAAACTAGGACATGCATCATGAAATAGGCACAACACAAATCTTGTGACACCAACCTTGAGCCCCATTTTGGAGTCACTTGCAGCTTTTCACTTGCATCTCTGTTCTATCTTCCCTTCAGAGAAAGAAATTGTTTCTGGATCATACAAAGCTGTTTGGAATACTTCTAGCATCTCATGAAAGTTATAAGCAAGCAATGAAAATATTTTGGTTGCTAAAAAGCTGTCCCTTCATTTGGACTCAGGGTGCACAGAACAAAACACGCACTCAGCTCTGATGCTGCCTCTTGTGACTGTCAGGCACTTCCAGGGGAATGAAATCAAAGCAGCTGCTAATACCTTGCAGTTCTTAGGGCTAAACCACAAACCTTCTCAGACGCAACACAAAAATAACCAAGATGTCTGTTTAAGCCTGCCTTTTCAAAATACTTTTTTGTCTAATTTAGCAGCAGAAACTTTCCATACAAATGAATATAAGTTGCATACGCAAGGTCTGTGCAGAACGGCCTCCTTTTGCAGTTTTGAAACATGGCAAGTCTGGTGGATTCGGTAACACTAATGCAAAACTGGAAAGTGAAAAGAGAAGCAAGCTTCATTAACAGAGAAAATTCTACATAAAATATACTGGAGCTGATAGAGGAAAGGAGGAGACAGCCAAGATGTTCAGCTGCAAGTGGAGTCCAATTTGATGCTCAGCATGAGTTTAAAGGGAAGATTTTCTCAGCCTTAAAATAAAAGAGCAGCATCAGATATGTATGGGGCAGAAAACTGTCGTCAGAGAAATGGATCATACCAGGCTCAGGAGAAGTGAGAGTAGCAAAAGTAGCTTATTTTGCTGCACCACATTTATAGACACGCTCATTTGAATGCTCCCAGGAGGACTGGCTTGATGCATCCAGACAAAATACACAAGCATCCTAGCATGCAGTATCAATCACCATGGTAAAACCTGAGCGTAAGGGAGATGGACCAGAAGTTAACAGGGAATTTTGCCGTTGAATTTTGGGGAGCAGACCTGATTTCCTGCCAGCAGATCTGCTGGTGTCTTTCATTGCTTGTAGGGCCAGCTCTCTGGCATAAACAAATGGCTAACATCAGGGACCTGATCCTACTTGCACTGAAATCAATATCAGTTTTGTCATTGGTTTCAATGGGATCAGGGATTCAATCCTGCAGCCCTTGAAGTCAATAGGGTTGGGCTTTTCTCTGCATAAGTAAGGTGGAGTTAATACTGCAGAATGGGCCTAAATTATATTGATTATTTGGAGTTAAGGCCAAGCATAAAAACAGGATTAGGGGAAAGACAAAGTCAGTTTAGAGCAGCATATATTCATGGCGTGAACTCAGCTGGAGCAAAGGCTGCAGTGGCACAGCCTTAGTTAGCCAAGTCCATTGGAAAGTATTGGGGGTGCAGAGAGAAGAACCTCACTGCAGAGATCCTACTTCATCTGCTCCTTCCAAAGCAGACCCTTGAGTCACTCATTCTTTATTAAAAACAAACAAAACATTGACAGAAGAAATTATTGTTGCGTATATACACGTGGTAATTGATTCTGCTTCTTCACTGCTGCTTCTTTACCCTCTTCTCCGACACAGGGCTGTTCTGTGTTTCTGTTACACTGCTGGCAAATCAGAATTTATTGTACATATGTTTGCGTTCCACTTAATAAAAAAATATACCTATATTTCCAGATAAACTTTGTTAGTAATTCATGAGGTTAAGTGACTATTTATGCTAATAAGGGAGAAATATATTCTCAAGCATAATGCGTTACATAAATTTGAATGCAAAATGTTCAATTATGAAGCAAATACAGGTAACGCAAATAGTAAATTACTTCCAATAAAAATATATAAAGAATGTGTCTTCAAAGAGAGAGAGGCTTTTATTTGCATCTGCGAGTTGTTTAAAGAGAAAAGAATTAATAAATACTGAATTACTCTTATGATGATTTAGCTGGTAATTCCCCAATCCATAACGACTGCCAGTAATCAGACTGTTGTTTCATACCCTCCAATATAAGGCAGGACTGTTTCCTCAGCAATTTTATCCCTACCAGATTATCTCGTCTGATTCTATTAATTCTCTCCCATAAATCTGCTAACAGTGATATGTGATTTACTTACCCTGTTAACTGATCTGAAGACTGTTAAAAGGATTTATCTAGCACTGCACCTAGGAGCAGTTTATGCCTTATCACTCTGTTACTCTGAAGAAGTCTTTCTGAAATCAATTTGGCTGGTTTCATAGTTAAATTCAGCGGACACTCTTTAGTTCTGCACCATAAAATAAGACACTAGATAAACAAAAGGAGCAGCAACTGTGCTTAATGCGTTGCTCTTGATACGTGTTTTAAGTTATAACAAATTACACTCCCAGTCCATATAACTCATAACCTGCACGTTTGCTTCTGCTAAATCTTGTGTGTTAGATACACACACCCAGACCTCAGCGATGGAAGTTCTTACATATGTTGCTGGCGTGCTCGTCCCAGTGCAGGACGATCCGAGTGTAGTTGGAGTTAATGTTTCACATCCCCCCTGCACAATTTGTCAGAAAACTCTCCCACAATAAATATACATCAGCTGGAAGCCTTATGAACCAGGTCAGCAGCAAACTGGGAGCGAGCAGGGCTCCAATGCTACGTCGTGGAGCAGAGATGCTTAAAAGCAAACCAGCGCAGGAGGCTGTGAGAGGGACCTTGGCGTTTTCCCTCTGCCTGGCTCAGGGCAGGATTGTTACAAGCAGCACTGGGAAAAGGGAGCAGTCTGGGGGAATTGGCCTGTGATAATTGTGGAAAAACTGAGGACTGAATAGCTCTAATTGAAATGAAAGTGTGTGATTGTTGTGGAAGAAACACTGTTAATAGAGGACTGTAAATGTTTAGACACCCATTGTGAATAGCCAAATAATAAAGAAAAATACTACTAAAATGAGAATTAGACGGCATAGGGAGAATGTTGCTTCTGAAGGTTATCCAAAAATTGCTAATAATCTTCTTTTTTCTCTGCTGCACTGAACAGTAGAGACATTTTGGTGCAGCAGTTCTGTGTAACAATCACACAAGAACAACACTGTACAACTAATAATTTAACTTGCTGTTCTGGTAGGTCAGAATTTCAATTAATTTGCAGCACTTGCTTATGTTGGTATCAATTAAGAGACAGTCCCCATTAGCTCACGCAATTTCATACTCTTTGTCTAGAGTTCAGAGTTTACTCAGGAAATTTACTCCTTTGCAAACGTAGCACTTTGAATCCTCACATCCAAACAAACTATTTTATGGAGCTGGAGCCACATTTCCACAGCCATCTATCACCTGGGCAAGTGAAATACTACAATTGTACATTCTGAAGTGCAGTAACCTTTAATTTAAAAATATTAGCACACATTTTATGTCTCTCATAGGTGCACATGTTAAGTGATATACAGTACCACATCCATCTTACTCAGGGGAAAAACAAATACAGGGAATTGGACTTTCTTGGGGGGATTTATGCTGTAAGCCTGGAAGTTTTGTTGATTTCAGGGCTGTGATGTGAAGGAACAGGAAATTCCGTGTGAGTAGTTAAGTTGTATTAACTTTCTTATGAATTGCAATCTGTAAGGTAAAGCTAGCAGATGTCCATGGCTCTCTATGCCTGGGTGTGTTTCAGGACTGTGCAGAACTATATTTCAATTTTGTTAATGATGTTGGTAGCATTCTTTAGCTTTACAGAATTACCTCTGATAATTTCTAGATGTAGTTATCTTCCTAAATTTGCAGCATGCCCTACCTTGTTTGGCTGCCAGGAACAGGACCTGCCATATGACTTTCAGATGTTAGTACTGGCACTCACACTGATAATGGCATAGTCAGAAGATGTTATCCATTCGTCAATCCACTAGCCAGTACTGTTTCCTAAGCACAGATTTCTTTGGCTATTACAAATGATGATTTTCACAGTCGGTGAAAAATTACCCAGAGACTTGCCCGCACCTACTAAGTAATACCCTGCACGCTGTTACAAACAGCAAACTCCGAGGGGGAAGGGACCAGGCACGAGGAGAAGGGAGGATTTGAAGTACAATGTTCAAGAAGCTGGTTTAATATATGACTAAGTGTCAGAAGTCAGGTTTCTGAGAATTACTTTTCAGATAAACAACTTTATAGCACTGCACTTAATCTTACTTACTAGAGACATCTCATTTATCACGGAATTACAAGTAACTTTAATTCTATCGATATTCCCATAAAGCCCGGTTGGAAAATCGAGCCTGGCAGCCCCGGAGGTTGCGGGTTTCCCCTGCCCGCAGCGGGGGGCGGCGGGTACATTGGGACCCAGCGCTCTGGCGCGGACCGCGGTCGCTGTTGGGGAGGCCACCACCCGCCGGCGGGGCCCAGCAGGGCCCGGCCCGGCTCCCGCGATTCGACACCGGCCGGGGACTACCTCGGCACTGACCTTTCGACGAGAGATGGCGCTGTCGAGGTTTAAACCGAGCCGCTCCGCCGCTCCGCGTCCAGCTCGCCCGCCGCTCCGCCGCCCCCCCGGCTCCGGCCCCAGCCCCCTCCCGGGCAGGGAGCGGGGGGGCGGACAGAGGGGAGGCTAAAGTAAATGCAATTAGTTCTAAATGTCTTAAATTAATTAGTTCGGGCCAGCAGGCCAAGTGCGGCGGGGGCGGGCGTGGGGCTTGCAAACTTGCAGGGCTTTCGCACCTCTTGGTACAAGGGGATGGAGGAGTCGATGCCCCGTCCCCGCAAAAAATAATCCATAAATGACAGGGCTGCGGAGAGCGGAGCGAGTGACCTGGTACCGGCACAGCGGCAGGTATCGGCGCCTGGCACAGAGGATTCCCGCGGTACGAGCGGCCGCGCAGCCGACTCCCCGCCGCGGGCTCCCCGCTGGCGGGTTCTCGCTGCCGGGTGCCCGCTGCCTGGTGCTCGAGCTCAGCGCTCCCAATTCCCCCTCCTCCCCGGCCGGAGGGAGCTCCTCCGCGCCCTCAGGTGCCCGCACCGCCCCCGCCCAGGCGGGGGCAGCTCCCGGGCACCCCGCCCCGGGGCAGGGCGCTCGACTGGAAGGTGCGCTGCGCACGGCCGTGGGGAGCCGCGGCGGCTGTGGCCGTCCAGGCGCGACGGCGGAGCAGAACGCGAAGAGACGGGTGGGAAAAGCGGCCCCGTCCCGCAGCCGCTTACCCGGTGAGTGCGGCGGGTGGCGGCGGCGGGCAGGAGGGGGTTAAGGCGTCCCCAGCTGACAGTCAGCTGATGGGGCCCTGATTGACAGCTCCGAAAAGTTTCCTTGTTTCTATACTATTATGCTAATGAGGGCTGGGATGGCGGCCGCCCATTGGCCCGGCCGCCCAGTCAATTTCCCATTTGACGTCAGGAGCGCTATAAAGTCTGCAATGCTTTTAAACTCTCCTGCTGGATGAAACCTTTAAAATATTTTTCATCTTCATGCTGTAGCTTTGGGTCGAGGTTTGGTTTTTTTTTTTGTTGTGTTTTTTTTTCCCTCGCGCTCTCTCTTTTTTTTTTAAGCTATTATTCTTATTTTGGTTGCGATATCGACTTTGATTTTTTTTTTCGCCTTCGCTCTCTTTTCTCTCCGCCCTCCCCCGATGAACCTCTCTTCTCGCTCTGCACTTTGCATGAGAAAGCCCAGAGGAAAAGCACCATGAAGTGTTAAAAATAACAAAACAAACCAACAACAACAACAACAACCAAAAATTTACTCGCAACACCACCATCTAACACTTCCAGCTGCAGTTTGCAAGCTGCAAGAGAGAGAGGAGAGAGAGAGAAGGGAGGGAGAGAGGAGGAAAAAAAAAAAAACAACCCTTTATGCAAAAGGCGAATAGCGAGAGCCCCTCGCTCTGATGCATCAGCGGCAGCGGAGACTCTGCAAAGGATAACGCGGAGCGGGAGCAAGAGCAGCCAGGGCGAATTGGAGCGGAGGCTGCGAGGGGCCGTGGTGAGAGGCAGAGGCAGGAGAGAGCGGAGCAGAGCTCGCCAAAAATCAAGCTGGCTCACCCGGTGGCAACTCAGAGCAGTCCCCTCGCTCCCGGAGCGCACCCTTTCTGGAGGACTGTCAGCAGCAAAAGGATGGCATCAGAACTGGCAATGAGCAGCTCCGACCTGCCCACCAGTCCCCTGGCCATGGAATATGTTAATGACTTCGATCTGATGAAGTTTGAAGTGAAAAAGGAGCCGGTGGAGACCGATCGCATTATCAGCCAGTGTGGCCGCTTGATCGCCGGGGGATCGCTCTCTTCCACCCCGATGAGCACGCCCTGCAGCTCGGTGCCCCCGTCCCCCAGCTTCTCGGCGCCCAGCCCCGGCTCCGGCACCGACCAGAAGACCCACCTGGAAGACTACTACTGGATGACGGGCTACCCGCAGCAGCTCAACCCGGAGGCGCTGGGCTTCAGCCCCGAGGACGCGGTGGAGGCGCTGATCAACAGCAGCCACCACCCGCTGCCCGGCGCCTTCGATGGCTATGCTAGAGGGCAGCAGCTGGCCGCGGCCGCCGGCGCCGGCGGCTCCGTGCCGGCCGAGGAGATGGGCTCGGCGGCCGCCGTGGTGTCGGCGGTGATCGCCGCGGCGGCGGCGCAGGGCGGCGCGCCCCACTACCACCACCACCACCACCACCCGCACCACGGCGGCGGCGGCAGCGGCGGGCACCCCCACGCCGCGGCGCCGGGCAGCGCGCCGCCCTCCTCCGCCTCCTCGGCCGCCGGCTCCGGCGGTGGCGGCGGTGGCGGCGGCGGCGGCGCCGGGGGGCTGCACCACCCGCACCACGGCGGCGGCGGCGGCGGCGGCGGCCTCCACTTCGACGACCGCTTCTCCGACGAGCAGCTGGTGACCATGTCGGTGCGGGAACTGAACCGGCAGCTGCGGGGCGTCAGCAAGGAAGAGGTGATCCGGCTGAAGCAGAAGAGGAGGACCCTCAAAAACAGGGGCTATGCCCAGTCCTGCCGCTTCAAGAGGGTCCAGCAGCGGCACGTCCTGGAGTCGGAGAAGAACCAGCTGCTGCAGCAAGTGGAGCATCTAAAGCAAGAGATCTCCAGGCTGGTCCGGGAGAGGGACGCCTACAAGGAAAAATACGAGAAGCTGGTCAGCAATGGCTTCAGAGAAAACGGATCCAGCAGCGACAACCCTTCCTCTCCAGAGTTTTTCATGTGAGTTCCCACAGCCTTGCCACCTTAACTAAAAGTTCTCCGTGTGAGTTGTTGTTGGGGGCTTTGCTAGAGCGACAACCCAGCTTGCCACCTTCTAGTACTTTTTTTTTTTTTTTTTTTTTTACCTTAAAACTCAAAACACTTTTAAAACAAAGTTGGTTTTGGGGTTTGTTTTATTACTACTTTTTTTTTTTTTTCCCTTTTTAAGGTGGGCTGGCTCCGCATTGGCCAACCTAAAGTTCTACATGAGTTTCTTTTCTGTTTATTATTATTATTATTATTATTTTATTTTTGTGGGGGCTTGCTGTTGTGTGTTTGTTTTTAAATTAAAAGATCCAACTCGCCACCAACTCAGTTCTTCATATGAAGCTTGCTCTTCTTTGAAACCTGCCATCCACATTATATATATATTTTTAAGTTCATGAGGGTTTTTCTTTCGAGCTTGCTGTGTCCAAAAAAGTCAGATTTTTTTTGCCATCTTGACTTCTTCATATGAGATTTGAGCTTTGCAAAAAGAAAAATTTTAAAAATACTAAAAAAATAATAAAAAAAGAAAAATACAAAAACAATGTGAAATTTTTAGACTCCAGCTTGCTGAGTTTCATCAGTTTTTTAGCGTTGTTGTTGAAAACTAGAGATATGCCTAGATGAACCTCCCAAAATCAAGCCTGCATCAACCATCGGTGTGTTCATGTGAGTTTTGGCCTTAATCTGCCAAACGTGAGACTTTAGTCTGCCATTAGAATCCCATACTCATCTCATGCATTACGCTTGCTATTTTGTCTTAGCAACAATGAACTATAACTGTTTCGAAAGACTATGAGAAAGAGACATTATATTAATAAAAAACCCTGCATGCTGGTCATGTATGGTATAATTATTTTTTTTCTTTTGCTTGGAAATGGACTTTTGGAGACTATTATGGCATGGCATTCATCCTTTTGTTTTATTGCCTCATCACTTTTTTGGGTTGAAAGCAAAAAAGTGCAACCTTTGATCTTCCTCCTCCTCTTCCTCCCCATTAAAGTTTGCATCTGCTCTAAAACTGCTTTGAGTTACTCAAAACTTCAGACTTCCTTTTAAATGCACTGAAGCATTCCCTCTCAAAAAAGCTGACAGAATGGATTTTCATAACCCAATGTGGCAAAAAACAAAACAAAACAAAACAAAAACAAAAACAAAAAAACAACAAAAAGAACTTCAGAAAGATGTTCAAAAGCGAAATTCACATCTCACTTGAGGGGGACATTGACACCATGCTGTTGCCTAAAACAGTCTAAAAATTAATTTCAAGTGTTCTGCCCCATTTTTTTTTTTTCCTTTTGCATTTGGTCATTGTCAAATGTGGAATGCTCTGGGTTCCTAGTATATAATTTAATTCTAGTTTCTGTCATCTGTTAGCCCAGTTAAAATGTATGCTACAGATAAAGGAATGTTATAGATAAATTCGAAAGAGTTAGGTCTGTTTAGATGTAGATTTTTTTTTTTTTAAGATTGATGCACTAAATTGTTTACTGTCGTGATGTAAAGGGGGGTAGAATTTACAATGGGACTGTTTTAAAAAGTAGTTTATGCAGCATGTGCTTGCAACTTAAATATAAGTTGGGTATATGTAGTCCTTGCTATACCACTGACTGTATTTGAAAACCAAAGTATTAAAAGGGGGAGGCACCCCTGTTTATATCTATAGGGGTATTTTACATTCAAAATGTATGGGTTGGGGTTTTGTTTTGTTTTGGTGGGGTTTTTTTGTTTGCTTTGTTTTTCTTTTTTTTTCAAAATTGAAGTATTTGGGACTGAATTGCACTAAGATATAACCTGCAAGCATATAAATACAAAAAAAATACCAACAACAAAACAACGACGACAACAAATTATGAACCTGTTTAGAACGCTAATACAATTTATGCAGTTATGAAGATGGCATTACTGCACAGTTTTAAAATGATGCAGATTTTTTTACAGTTGTATTGTGGTGCAGAACTGGATTTTTCTGTGACTTCAAAAAATTCCACAGTTTTAAAGGCAATAATCAGTAAATTTTATTTTCAGGGACTGATATCCTGTCTTTAAAAAAAAAAGAAAAAAAAAAAAAGAAAAAAAATGGAAAGTAAATCTTACCACAATAAATATAAAAAAATCTTGTCAGTTACTTTTTCTTTTACATATTTTGCTGTGCAAAATTGTTTTATATCTTGAGTTACTAACTAACCACGTGTGATGTTCCTATGTGCTTTTCTTTCATTTTCGACTCTATGGTTATATCAAAAGAGAGAATAATCTACAATAATAAACTGCATTTTTTTGATTCCGTACTCAGTTTCTTAGTCTGTAGTTTAAAGTTCAATAACTCTGAGAGCAGTACTTCAGCGTGCTGCCTGGCAAAGGGGTGATGCTGATACAAGAGCTGGACTCCATAATACTCGGGAGAAAGGAGAAGGGATAGCTTCATGTGAAATAGAAAATTGTCACCTGCTAGAAGTCAAGTTCTGATTCAGGTAGATGAAAAACGTGAGCTTTCAGGGGCTGCTTCTGACTTCTCAGGATTGCAGTGAGCTCAGTTTCAGTGACTCAGATCATCCCACCAGGTTATAGAAGATCTTCAAAGGGGAGGTCTGCTTAAAAACCTGATGACATAAGGCCCTATATTTTGATTGTTTTATGATGGAGTGAAGTGAAAGGGAAGACTTCACATCCTCTTATCATCTGATCCCAGCTAAGCATGCTTGTCTCTAGTAAGAAATGACACCGCATCAGGCTTGGCTTGTCATAGAGCCACTTAATGCCAGATCGAAAGAGTTTTTGCCGTTTGGGTCCATATTGCCTCCTTTTTTTCTTTTCTTTGTTTTTTCCCCCTTCTTCTTTCCTTTGCCCTGTGGTTTTCTTCTTCTTTTTTTTTCCCCTCTTTGTTTCTTTTTTGTTTGTTCATTTGTTTGAGTTTTTTGCTACAGGCCTTAGAAAGTCCAGAGAACTAAGAAGCAGAGAAAAAGAAAATTCAGAGGACTTCCTCCAACTTTTGAGAGTTATTTGTTCTAAACAATCTATCCCCAAGGCTAATGTGCTAGAAATGCTCAGGTCTTCAAGCCCCTCTTCACTGCAGTTCATGTCAAAGGGCATTCTGACTTAGAAAGTCTCCTTAAACGCTCGACCCAGTTCGCTTAAAGCCACCTTCCCCGAGAGCCTCCAATGTCTTTTTGCAGAGTCCTCTCCTGTTCTTTAATGGGATTATCTTGCCCAGTTTACTTGAGAAGCAGAGGCCTCTTCAAAGGATGCTCCAGCCCCTCTAGAATGGGGATTTTTATCTCTGGACTCAGGCTCATTAGCCCAGCACTTTTTTTTCTACTTCGTATTTTTTCTCCCTTGCTGTTGTTGCAACTGCTTCCCATCTGTAAGGTCATCCCTCCCGGTCACTGGTGGCACTGAAAGGAGAGGACCTGTTGCTGTTCTTCTGCTCTGCTGGTCCAGCCCTCTTCTTGGACTCCATCCTGCCCTGTGTGCTGGGGTCAGGATGCAGCCCTGAGCCCCCCCCTGCAGTGTCTGCACCCATGAGAACCTGTGTCAAATGGGCACTGGGTGCTGCTGGACATCAGCCTGCTCCCACAGAGGTCCCTGAGGAGAGGATGGACACCCAGTCCTGCCATGAGTGACAGCAGGTGTCAGTGGCTGTGGTCGCTGTTGCTGCACCTCGCCTCTCCCCTGCACTAGGGCACCAACCTGCCCTTTGGCGTCTGACCTGCTGTTGCACCAGGGTTTGAGTAATGGTTCAAGCTCCAGATTCTGGTTAATTCGAGTTCCATTTTCTGGTTAATGTGTAATCTGTGGGTAAACTGGTTGCTATTGGCCAAGCAAAGATTTATCTCCTCTCATAAAGACAGGGCTGTTTTTATTTCTTCTTCCACCTCCATTTCCGTGATTGAGCCTTTACTCTGATGCCCAGGGTTTTTTGCAGGGGGTGAATTAGAAGCTTTGTTGCTGCCCTACTGAGAGCTCTGGAAGGAGCTCTGCCCTGAGGAAGGGAAAGGATGAAGCCTCTCTTTGCAAAGTCCCAGTGAAGCCAGGCTGTAGCCCTTGAGGCCATGGAGCCTCAAGCCCCTGAGGCCATGGAGCCTCAAGTCCCTGAAACAGGACCCACTTCTGGTCCAGCCTCATCCCTTGTCCACTCCAGGTTTGCTCGCAGGCAAAGTTAGGAGCAAGCATTAGGATTTTAAAAGTATTAGTGTGTAGTGCAGAGCAAGGGGACCACTGTAGCCTCGCTGAAGTGTCTTTTTTTTTGAGGAAAAAGAAACCTTAGCACCCTGTTTGAACAGCAATGAGATAAATACTTCCTAGAAATAGACTGAGTGCAAAAGGGAAAATTCCCATCACACACCCAAGCTCAAAGGGGAAAAAAGGTTCTCCCCCAGTCTGGTCTCATTAAGACACATTGCTGTCTTGCTTTGAAAATGCTAAAAAGATTCCTTCCTTAGGCTGCACTCGAATTTCAGCCTGAAACACACCAACTGCCCAGGTGAAGGGGAAAAAATAGGTTCACATTTTAATGTTTGCTAAAACAAAGCAAGTATTGGGGTTCTCGGTATGAATCATTGCAGGGGAGCGCCCACCTTTGCCGCAGGACTAATTGGAACCGCTCTGCTCTGAATAACCTACATTCATTAATCACTCCTCGCTTGACTCTGGCCTCAATCCTGCTCCCATTGAGGTCGGAGGTACAATCCCCTGGGGATTTCAAAGGGGACTGGGACCCTGCTGTTCTCCTGCAGGTACCCTTCCTTCTAAAGCAGAGGGACACTGCCTGCGCTTGGCAATTGTGTGTCCAAAGGTGTGCATGGTCTTAATCTCCCCATCACTAACAGCCTCCTATTTCTCTCATAGTCCTGCAGTGCTTTCCCATTTAGTAACTACCTTACAACAAACTTTCACGTGACTGGTGCCAAGAGATACATGCACGGAGAGTGGCCCTTTCCTGGCCGAGAAATGGTGTGCACTGTGTCTCAGCCCCCTCCTCCCTCCTCATCCCACCTTACACTTAAGCCTTTTTTTATTCCCTACTCCTAAAATGAAACATAACCCTCTGCCCAGCCTCCAGGTTCTGCTGAGCAGAGACCAAGAGTATTTCTGTGTTTGTGCTGCAGCATTCTCCCCACTTGAGAAATGTCATCCTGGACCATATCCTAAAAAATAAAGGGGAGAAGGGAGGGAAACAGCCCAGTCACACCAGTGTATATTTATTCCTTGAACCATTTCTCACCATCTCTGGGCAGATGCTGTGTGAGAAACACCCGCTTGCAAATGGAGCCGTGAGAGCTTCTATTTATTAGAAAGTGTTCGTTACCCTTTTAAAACAAAAATGCCTGTGCCGAATCAAAATGCCACTTGAAAACTACCCCCACGCAAAACATGGCAGCGAATTTTTAGTTTAAAAAACAAACTTTCCCAGCTCTTTTATTTCCTTTCCCTTCTGAAAGCTTTCACGCAGCTGTTTCCTCCCCCTCCCTCTGTGTAGTGTGTAGGAAGTTCTTGATCTAGAATCATTCATAATTTTAATACCAATTTCTATTTGACATAATATACTAATATCAGATTGAGAGTGTAGCTGCTTCCTGGATTTAGGGAGGAAATGATGCATATATCAGAATTATCTGTTCAGATGCCAGAACTACATCGGTGTCATTTCAGCATGTGCTGCATTGAAAGGAAATCCTCTATATTTATTACTCCGATCATCAGAGGAGCTAAATGGACCCTCTGTTTCTGACACCTGTTCAGATGGCTGAATTTAAAATTTCACACAGAAAAAGAAAAACAAACAAAAAAAAAACCCTGACATGTTAGGAATTAAGATTTTTTTAAAAATAAAATTTCTTCCCTTCTTCTTTCCAAATCACTGTCTTGTGAGCGGCTGCCATGAGGCTTGGGCATTCCAGGAGTAGCTATGGAGAGCATGATAGATTTTGTTTGCTCAGCCAGGACAAAACCCAATCCTGCTTGTACATACACACACATACAAGCTGTCTGTAGTCAAACGCTTCAGGTACCTGCTTTAAGTGCAGGTCTCGGTATGAATAACACGAGGTAGCACACCTCAGGACGTGACAGAGGTGAGCGGTGGTTGAGAGAACGCGTCTGTTTGCAAGGTAGCTGAGCACTCAAGCACTTCACACCTTTAAGGCTCCTCTAATGAAATTTTCGGGCACGGCAGATACAAATCGATAGATTAAAATACTGTACCCTCTGCCGCATCGAAGTCTTGACTGCCTGAAATTGTGGGGGAGGACCGAGAATAACATTTGTCACTCTCTGAAGGCTGAGTGCATTCAGATTTCTGAGCTCTAAGCCAACACGATGCAAAAATAGTCCAGGATGTGACTTAACTTTTCAAGTGAAAAGCAAAAGGCCAGGGCTCGGTGTAACAGCAGATAGGCAGCTCCAGCCCCAGCTATCTACCACCGTATCAGGGTGACCCAGCACAGTGTGGGAACGTCTCAGAGGCCCTGATGCAAGTTGCCTGTATCTTGTTGCTCTCTGAAATAATATTTTTCTCTCGCTGTTGCTGTACCCACTTCCCCACCCCCCACCCCCCCCCTGCAAAATCTAGCTTTTAAACCCAAGAGAATTCGGATGCAGCAGAGAAGCGCACAGGCCTCTAGCTGTGGAACAGCAAGTTATGGGGACGGAGATTGCCCTGCCTCTCTCCTTGCCGGATCTGAGGCGCCGTTGGACTTTGTGACATGAGTTCCCTCATTTATTTGATTTTTCTTTTTTAACCCATCTCTATGAGATGTCTTGCATGGAGGGAATCAGAGTGAGAGCAGAAGTTTGTTAGAAGTGATGTTTCTGCACCAGGCAGAAAAAAAAATAACCCAGCAAAGAACAAATCGAGCAGTGTCTTCAAGTTTCCAGTGGGGTTAGGGAATGGCATGCCCGTGGTTGCTACTCTCAATTGTTAATTCATAAAGAAGCAGAGTCCTGAAAAATGTGCCCAGCAGCTCGTCCCCCGTGAAAACAGAAATGTCAGTGGCAGCATACGGAGGCGTTAAGGCTCAACACCATTTCAGCGCAAGCTCTGGCATCTCCCTGCCCCATGCCCCTGGGGTTTGGGTGTTAAAACTTGGGTGGCCTTAAGTGTGGTGGGGTGGTTCGGAGAGCACGGTTCCCAGCACCGTGGGGACACACGCTCTTGCCTCCCCGCCCAGCACCTGCCTTGACCGTGGGTAACAGCACACTTAGGGTGAATTTTGGTACCAGGCTTCATTTGCCCGCTCCACCAGCTTGAAAATAAACTGGGCCAGGGCGGGTGGGGTGTCTATATAAGGGTGTAAAGCCCTCCTCTTTCCCTGGTCAGTTTCCCATCAGCCCCCCTGCGGGCAGCCCGGCCTGCAATCATGGCCCACAGGTACAGCGGCGGGGCGGGTGGTACCGGGCTCGGCAAGAGGCTGCGCTGCGACCCGCCAGGTCGCCCTGGTCGCCACGTTGGGGGCAGAGGCTTGCCCCGGCCCCGCGCACACGCACACCCCCGGGCTGCGGTCACGGAGCTACTCACACACGGACACGGTTCGGAGGCTGCCCCGGCCCGGGGGTCCCACCACAGCCAGGGGCGGGGGAGGACAGGGAGCCGGGCGGGGAGCGGGAGGGACAGGGAAGGGTGACGGCAGCGTCCTTTGTTTGTTTGCTTGCCTGCTTGTTTGTTTGTTTTAAATTTCAATTCCTGGAGCAAAAGGGGAGTCTATGCGTAACTAAAGGATCCGTCCGTGCATCCAAAGCTTAGCTCCGATGTCACCCCGGCGGCTGCAGCTGGCTGACCGTCCCCTAGGTATGTCCAGAGCACTTCCCCTGGGATTGTGTTCATGTCTTTTTTTTCTTTTCTTTTTCTTATTTTTAAAAATTTATTCTTTAACTTACTTTTTCTTTTTTTTTTTTCTCCTTCCACCCCCATTTTGTTTTTGTCTTTGTTCTCTTTTTTCCCCCCTTTGCCTTTCTCTTTTCTTTTGCTTAATTTTTCTCCTTCGTTTTCCTTTTTCCTTCTTTTTTTTTCTTGTCACCTCTGCTCACATGGAGACTAATCTAAACCCCACTGCAATCTAAGGAATGACGTTTTGGATCAGGCCCTGAGATCTCTGCAGGAAGCAAGATGGGAGGGGGCAGGGATTTACATTTCCTAGCATTTAAAGAATCTGAATTACAGAGAGCAGTGCTTTCTGAGGCTGTTCCCCAGATCTATGTGGATGCATCTCAGATTGCATGTATGATTAAGCCTAAAAAGCCTCAAAGCAGGCACAGTCACTTCCCAGCAGCCTGAACCCTGATTCTCCAGTTTTGAAACAGAAGTTCATGCAAAAGCCTTGACAGTGGGCTGCCAAGATGCTGAAAGTGATGGGGGTAGAATCAGGTTTATCAGCTCCTAAGGCTGTGGTGCTCCCCACTGCAAACAGCTCCTTCTCATTCAAACACATGGAGCTGTTGTGGTAAAACATTAGTGATAAGGAACATGAGCCCCACAGTGAACCAAACAAGACCTTGTATTTCCCCTCCCCTCTGACAACTGCTTCCAAATTCTCTGATGAAATGATTTTAATACGTAGGAAGAGCTGCTGGAGCCTGCAATGTGATTCAGTGTTATGTGGAATAGGATGAACAAATTTTCCTTTCTGTAGGGTTTCCTCCTGCAAAGTCATTGTAGAGGAGGGAGTACTGTAAGATTAAATCTGGTTGAAATACTATATTCATGTCACAGCAGATACGGTCTCCAGACTGTGCACAGTCTTTCAGTTTGCTTTATTGTGAAATCCTTTTCAATTGCACAGTATGGAGTAAAAAACTTACTGAAGTATAACTTTCTTATACCAACTCTGTCAGATAAACCGAAGGAAAGCGATCAGCCATCTTAAATTAATACATCTGCTTTGCGTCTCTGGCTGCCTTCACACTATCTTACTTTCTTTGACTCTTTCTTTATTAATAAACTGATAGTTAAATAAAGTGGCTAAATGAATCAATGCACCTTGCTGGTGAAAGTGGGTTGGTGCCATTCTCTTTCAGGTCTCCTGTGATGTGGCTGAAGGGTTGTGGTTTTAGAGCAGGGATGGCCACAACAAAAGCTGAGACTGATAAAAGCAGGCTGACCACATTGCTTTCTGGATGCTCTTCAGGTGTGAGGCTTGAGTACCTATTCCTCTCGGTCCCATGCATTAATAACAGGATGGATTCACCAATTGGCATGAAAGCAGAGGTCATCTTGAGGAAAATTACACCAAAGGTCTACGGGAGTCATTTGCTTTAAGAGATCCTGGGCTGTGTGCCAAGTATTGCATTTAAGGAAGCACCATCCCTTTTCTCAAAAAAACCCCAAGCAACCAAAAAAAAAAAAAAGTAGAAAAGGAAAGTGTTTTCAGTGTCATGCAGGGACCATTTCCATGAGCCTGTCCCACCTTTGGGTGAAATGTGGGAGAGGGCTCATTCAGCTGGCACCAAACATGCAGCAGAGTTTTGTTTTCAAAGCTGCAGAACTGATCTGGGAATCAGAGTGCTGCAAAAATGCCTATAGTTTGTCTTGCCTTTTTTCTTTTTGTTCAAACGGCTCAGACTTGTGGTTTATCCTTGCTCTGAATATGCTGTACAGATAGAATAAATGGATGGAGCTGAAGCATTCCTGCAGGCAGTTTGTAGAAAATATATATATATATATGCCTGCATGTGCACACTCAGGGAGAGAAACTGTGAGGGACACAACAAAAATATCCATATTTAAGAAATGTGGATTGACTTGCTGACTTATCTCACTTATCGTACAAAGACTCGCCTCTATGTGGAATTTTTTTTTTTTTTAAATTAGGTTTTAAATATGTGTTGACAGGATGAATTTTTACAGTGTGAGTAACCGCAGGGAGAAAATGACAGCTCTGCTTTTGTTATTAAACCACTGTCTGGAAAATAATGGAACGTGTACAGAAATTGATTATTATTTTGCCAATTACGTCGGTGCAGCTAGTAACAATCATTAAGAAAGAAATGCAGAAAGCTGCACACTTTCTGGTCTTAGGAGCTGGTATTTACTGGTAAGGCAAAAAAAAAAAAAGGGGGTAGTTTTAATTTGTCAGTAAGAGCCTCCTGTTAGTAATGTGAAATAACGACTGGATGTGTGAGCTAGAAATGTTTTGCTTCAAACCGTTCATTTCTTCTTCGCTCACTCCCAGTCGATAAAGAGTAGAAGAGACTTTCTCAATTTAATTTTGGATTTGAATAAGTCCTATTCTGTACCACAGTGGCATGACAGACATGTTTTACAGTGTTAAAAATTCCTTTTAATAATATTTTTTTCTAATATATTTGCTAAATTAGGTACCCGAGAGAGTCCTCTACAACGGTGATGTGAAACTCCCTGTTACCTGAGGTCGAAAAAAAAAATAAAAAAGGTATGTTTTCATTTTCATTAGCAATTTGACATATTTCAGCAGGGGTGGCAATCTTACTGCTTTGTTTTCTGCTGCTAAGACGGTGCTTTTTGGTCCAGCCCCAGGGAGCTGGTGACAGTCTGTGGTGCAGTTTCCAGGGCTTTCCAATGAGGCTGGCTTTCAGGTGCCTACAAGAACCATTTGCAATGATGAGGCTTTGTACTTTTGTCAGCCAGGCAGCTCTCCCGTGTCCCACAACTCATAGATAATCCTTTGCAAATGTTTTCTTTCTTTCTTCAAATGCTAGCGTTCAGACATTGGCTACGGGGATTAAGGATGGGTCTTCTGAAGATCTCCCTCAGATCTTGATGAAAATCATGAGGCTGTTAGACAACTTCTGTACTTACAAATTACAATAGAGTTTATTTCACAGCAGTGCTTTCCTCTGGAAATTCATGTTCATTTAGTCTGTCAACATTGACTAAAAAATACACTGCTAATGAAAATGTGGGAATTAAGCTTTCAGTCCTTTCCCCTGCTACACTCAAACAGACACTTTATTTTTTTCTTATTTTTGCTGACCTTGACTATAAAAAATACTAAGTGGCTTCAGTGAGCACCAAGGTTGCAATGACAGATTCCTGTGTGAATTTTTTTCCTGAATCCTCCTCCTTCAGTTTAGAACACAGGCTGCCATACAGCCTACCACGCTTTGATCAACAGGTTCATGCTATTAGAAGATAATTGATTTTCTTTCAGTTTCTGGAATTAAACTTATTCTTTTTTTATTTTTTAGTTATTTAAAATTCATGTGAGGATAGGGAAGATGTAATTGTTACTCTGGACTCTGTGTCATATAGCACCAAGAGAATTTTTGTTCGTGTATAGGCTGCAGGAGTACTTTTCTCAAGGAGCACCAGAATGGGTTCATTTTTTATCCTGATGCTCCTCTCGCATCCCTGAGGAACACCCAGGGTAGGGTTTTGCCTGCAATGCATTTTTTTTTCCTTTGTGTTTCACCACTGTAAATGAGAGGGAAACCAGACCACTTGGATTTCTTGTTGTTGTTGTTGTTTTTGTGAGAGTTTAAAGCACAGCATATGATTTTTTTTGCAAGAGCAGAGCCAAGTTGTGATTCAACATAAGTGAATACCTTAGGCAGCACCTTTCCCATCACCTTGTTTCTAGCGTAATGGTTTTAATTTCAGTAATCCCACAGGAAAACTTTCGTGATTCCTGTAATTTGTATATGTGACTGTTAGGTTTATATAAATATTAGAAGTGATAGATGTTCTTGTTATCCATGTAATACAAAAGCAAAGGGTGTCCCTGATGGACACACAACCTCAGGACTTGCTTAGCCTGCTGCTCTCCAGGACAGTTCCTTGCACCTTCCTTCCAGTATTTTGTAGTTGCACTTTCATGTGTTATGGAGAAAAAAAAAAAGATCAACAACAAACCAATCTCAGAAACCCAGCAGCAGAATCTGTTACCTTTAAGCAAATAGCTGTTGGGTCTTGGAAGAGTTAACGAACTTCTATGGCAAGGTTCAGGCAGTTCTGACCCTATGGTAATATTTCATCTAAGGTTACTGTTGGGAGAGAAATCAAATTTCAGCTGTGAACATGATTGACAGGTGAAAGCAAGAAAGAGAAAGACATCTGGTCAGATGGGGAATTTGGGAAGGAGAAGGACAATTCAGAGAAGTGTCTCTGAGATATTAGGAATAATGAGCTTAGATATGAAAACTTCAGTCCTCCAACACTGTCTGGAAGTGTACTTACTTGGTATTCATGGTGGTGGCTTGGTTAGGGGAATTTAGGACTAGACGTTTCTAGTGGTGGACAGTAGTCCCCGTGGTCTAACTTAGTAACTTGACTCCTTTGAAGAAATCATTATTCTTGGCATACTTCTAGCATTTTAAGGCAATTCATTTTATGAGTGTGGCTGGAATGTTTGGTGGTTGCTGGTTAAGAGGTTCTCACCATAATGTCTCTCACGAGTCAGATGGCAGCAGGGTTCGTCGAGGTCAGTCCATGGTGTCACTTCACACCCTTGAGTCTGGGGGTACTGCTGGGATTTTTCACCTAAGCACTGCAGGATAAAATTTGTGTTTATGATATATGTTGTTATATCAACAAAAACAAATTAGTTGCTATCCCATAAAATAACCAACAAGACTACATTGTGATATTTTACAAGGCTACTGTTGTATTCCAAGGGCTATGTGTTGGCCTATTCCATCTTCTAGCAGCTCCAGCAAATAGCCCTCCTAATACACATGTTACCTGAAGCATACTTTTTCCTTCTTCAGTGTGCATCCATCCTGCAGCATCATGGAACCAACAGGAACAAAATCTCTCTGATACTTTCCTTATCAGCATGATGATGTTGAAAAGTAGCTTTTGGTTCTGGCTTTCTCTTAAATGAAGTGTGAGAAAGATAATCTGGTGGGTTTTATCATTGTATGTAGTAATGTGTCAAAGAGCCCCTGAAGGACTTGTGTCCATTGCAGAATCTAAACTGCATCCTACCTCCATCTCAGGTGAGCAGAAAGGTCCTGGGTGAGCTCCTGGCCCCACTGAAGGCTTTGGTAAAGTCCCTGTTGAATTCCCACTGTTCTGCCACAAAGGGAATGTCTACAAGAAAGGTTGTGCTAATAAAAAGCCAGCTCTGAACTCATACCGTGGTAGCTGTGCTGTGAATTCCCTGGATGGATGTTCTTATTTGGGAGTAAGGGTAGATTTTCCTCACCCAGTGTAGCTTGGGCTGCTTGCAAAATAAAATAAATGAAGCAGGAAAATCCACTCTTGCTGTAGAGCAGGAGTGTCCACCCAGGGAATGGAGAGCACTGTGGTATAGTTTACTACATAATTTCCCCATATGGATGAGCCCTAAAACTAAGGGGAGAATAAGGAGCAGTAAAGAACAGAAATAGATTTTCTGTTCCTTTTCCAGTTTACCTCTAAGACCTTTCACACAGGGGAAATCATGGCACTCCTAAAGTATACATTTACTTACTTTTCACTGCTGCTCCCCCATTCAAACATGCATTTTTGAAAGAGATTTGTGCTTTGTGCAAGACCTTTTGCATCCTCATACCGTTCAGGTGTATTTTTGATGTGCAATCAAGTCAGACTGTAGCTTGTGACATCATTTTTCTTTTCAGGGCAACAGCCTCTGATGTCCAACTACCTGACTTCACTAGACCTTGTCGCCTGAGTTTTATTCTCAGAGGATGCATCTGATTAAGACTGAAAATTAAAGTGGATTACTGCAAAAATAAGGAAATTTCTTTATGCATAAGTTATTTTTAACTTACTGCTGATGGATTAGTGCTGCCTTTAAAATGTCTTTATTTTCCAAAGCTGATAGCAAGCTAACTTCCACAAAATATTCTTGGCAAGTTTCCCATTGCAGTCAATGGGAGCCTTGTATGTATTTTAGAAGCAGATGTGCTATATTAAGTCTAAATGAGGATCTTCTGTTTCAGATGGGATGCAATATATTATTCTTGATAAAAAATTGGATGGTAACCTCTCTCCCCCTTCCTTTTCTCTCCCCAAACACACTTTGTACAGGTCATTTTACATAGGTAAAAAACCATTCTTGTGTATTTAAAAAAAGCACAACTTCACCATGCCTCAAACTCTTTTCTAGCTCATTCCTATGAATTTAAAGTATAAAATCATCTTGAGTCTTGATGAGTAAAGAAAAATTGCGTGCTCTGTGACATCTTTTTCTCTCCCCAGATTCCCAGCAAAGTAATTTTAATAGTTTTCCCTGTGCTTAGAACAAGCTCTGAAATATTTTCCTGTGATGTGCCATTTAGTTTTGTTGTTTAGCTCTAATAGAGGATTTGAAGTTAAGTGCTTAAAACAAAAAAAAGTAAAAGAAACATTTTTAACGTCTCTTCTGGTTTTTCTAATTTGTGCTACTTACAAAATGATTCACACTGTACCAAAATACAGGAGATTGATGAGACAGGAAAAGTACTGATTTAACATCCCACATATAAAATGACTTCTCAGGCTTCCACATATAGTCCCAATGTTTAGAGAGTGAAGAAACCAGGAGCTGGGAGCTATAGTCTGACTCACTTGTGAGACTTTGACCCAGTTATTTGATTCTAGATTCAGCAAAATACTGAAGCACTTTAAACTTGTTATCTTAAGTTTCTTCTAAGGGTCTGTTACCATTGAGCTCTTTATATCTCAGTTTACAAAGTTATAAACCTAGATAATTAATTCTTACCTTCTAGGCTTTTGTGGGAGTTAAAATAAAATAGCTGTAATGTTCCTTGAAGCCTTTTAATGAAAGCTGGTGTCTTGAAGTGCTTGTCACTCACCTGAGTTCATACCCTAGGGTGAGAAGTCAGTGGTGGTGTCCCATGCACCGTCTCTGCCAGGATGAGAATTTAGTCTCCCAAGTGTGCCAGGCCAGGACTACACAGATTGAGTGCTTCAGGAGCTGGCGATTTTCTGCCTTACACACAACTTAGTGTCACCCTGCTGCTGAATGAGTTCAGGATGTAAGCAAAGTCAGGGCTCAGTTATGTGCCCACTCTCTCTCTTAAACATAATGTATCCTTAATACCTATACCTGCACAGACCTATATGAAATAACTCTTGTGCACCTGCAAGACACCTAGAGGTCAGGCTGCCCTTGTAATTTCTCCCCTTCCTGCCATTGCCTTTATTTCCCAATGTTTGAGCCATTACCATGCAGCAGTTGTGCAGCTTTTGTTTTCTTCTGTCCTCAAATGATTATTGTTTGCCTCCCACTCCCTCGATCTGTAATGGAGTCCTCAGCTGTAAATTTGCTAACCGTAAAGATTTTTGCTTGAAATGTTTTGAAAATGCTGTGGGAAAAGGGGAAAAAGAAAAGGGGGGGGGGGGGGGGGCAAGTCTATGAACAACACGCTGTGCCATGCTCCAGCATTGTGCTTCCACGGGAAAGATAATAAAGATATTAGCACTCATATAATTTCAGATAGGAAATGAAACCAGACACGAAAGAAACAGTAGCTCCAGCTGTTGAGTGGGAATCAAACTAGCTGTGGGAATTACAGGTACTGTCACCGGAGACAGCCTGACTTCTGAGGAATGACCTCAGGTGTAGGAGCTTGCTGTGGCCCCTTGCAGATATTAACACCTAATTAACAATCTGTGAGAGCATCCTATGTCTTAATCACCAGTGAGGTGAGAATGACAATCACAAGGAGGAGAAGGAGAAGGGAAATGGTAATTTTGCCTCTGCACGCTTCATCTAATAACCGTGGTTATTCAGATGCGGCTAAATGCGATTTCCTTTCAGTCATTTCTGCCTGTTGGAAGGCACTGGAAGTTCATTTGCTAGCAGGTAGGCAGCGGAGGTGAGAATTGAATTGATCTGAGATACTCTGAAAAATTGACCCCGAGGTCATTCCTAGTTTAAATTGGTAAGCAAAGCTGAGCTTATGTCCTCCCTTTCTGCTCTCCCCTCTCCTTGCTCCCCCTCTTTTACTGCTTCTAGGCATGCTAGTCTGTACTGTGTAAGTATTTAAACATACTCTGGTGGTGGGGAACTTTGTTCCCTCAAAGTTAATCAAAATAAAGACAGCTTTTGTTAGTGGTAATAGGTAATTAAATAGCTGGCTTGGTGTTGTGCAGAGACATTGTGCAGGGTTATCAATGGCTCCCCAGCACTTCTCCACACAGACCAGTCCATTGAGGTCACCAGGATTAAGACCCAGGCTAAATTAATGAAAGGAAGGAGGGTGTGAATCCCTGTAAATGACTAGCAAGGACAGGCTGTATAAGGAGAAGGGTGCACGGTAGCATATCCAAAGTTTCTGGGAGTAAGAGCTCTTTCCCTGGAAAGTGGTACATGTTTTAAAGAGGAGGAAATAAAGTCTGGCATTTCTGTCTCATGCCCATGATTTTCTGGCTGTGGTTTTAGGCAGGAACAGCTGTAAATGTGGATGGGCACAACGAACTTACCCAGTTTCAGGTCCAGTGTGGGTTCCTAGGGCCAAATTCTGTTCCGATTACCTGGTGTAAACTCTCAGGAACATGGAGGAGCTGATTGAAAGGCTCTGAATTTAGGCTTCTACCAGGCTGGTGCTAGTGAAAAGCAAGCAAGAAACTCAAACAGACCAGATTTGCTCAATCCCACCAAAACTGTGGCAGGAGAAGCTTCCCTGGGCTCTGTGGTAATGCTCCAGCTTGTCTTTGTATCACTTGGGCAGGATCCGATAGAGTTTTAATGTAATGCCTTTAATGGATGCTTTTATGTGTGCTTCCAAACAGCTTCCACTTCCAGACAGTTTTATAACAGAGTTAAAATGAGGGGCAGGCAGGGAGTGAGGAATACAGACGTAGGCTCGTCTTGTAGACCTTACTCTGCATTGGTTGTACCTGCAGCACTGCCTTGCTGTGCTTAGGAACAATGTCTTTCCGTATCGCTTGGACCCAGATTATATTCTAATAAGGAGAGAATGGCAGAGCAGAGTCAGCATTCTGTTAACCACTTAGCTTCCATGGAAACTCTCCATCGTTTTGTTTGCCACGACAAGAGATAATCTCTGTATTTTCTGTTATGCTCACTTCTTCAGCTCGTTTTGCTTTGTTTTCACATGTTGGCCTTGCACTAAAAAAATATAACTTGACATCTTGTTTCTTCTCAGCTAAAAAGGTATCAGTTCCTGGACTTAATGTCAGCTGTACCCAGATCAAAGGCAAGAAACATAAAAGTTGACATATATTATTTATTTCCTGGTTTACATCAACGCTGTTTCTCTCTACCCTTTTTTGTTGTTCTTGCTGATGTTTTGCCCATAATGTTGTGCTCGCTTCTCCAAAGTGTTTGTCCCCTCCAGACAAATATTCATCTTAATGCAATCCATCAGCAGTTTACAAATGCCAGCTCGCTTCGGCACTTCCCCAGTACCCGAAAATCCCATTGTTTTTGCAGGACTCTATGGGTGTGAGAAGAATGCAGGATTGGGCCCTTGGGAGGGAATCTGGGAGCTGGGGACTTTCTCCCTCAGCCCTAGAAATGCATGGGGTCGGCTGGAGCAGCAGCCTGGGGCGCTGGTGCAGGAAGTGAGAGATGCTGCATTCTCTCCCTGCACTGTGAGCTGCTGCAGACACAAGGCAAATACAAGGCTCTGAGGGTAGCAAAAGCTCAAAGTTTTTTTTTTTTTTTCAGTTGTTTGGCTGTGGTTTTTTAACTACTTTTCCCCATCTTTCTTTCCTGCCTTTGCAGTTCTGAGTGAGTAGTACAGGATCTGACTTTTAATGGCAGCCAGAAAATCATCTGAGATTGTTCAGAAACGCTGCTTCAACCTGTGCATTCCTCTCACTGCTCAGTTTAGTGTAAAACTTTCCTTCCTTTCCTACTTTGTCAACAGCTGTGGCAGGTTTTACTTCCTAAGTTACAGAATCAGCTGAAATGCTGAGTCTGATTTTGCCCCCTACCTTCCCATGAGTTTTGTTTTTTTTTTTCTGCAAAGAAAATAATAATGCTTGAGAAAGATCCTTGGGATTTCCCCCCCCCCCCCCTTTTCTTTCTTTCTTTCGTTTCTTTTGTTTAGTTTGGTATTATAATAAAGCTTGCTGACAATTGTCAAATGTTCATTCTAGCAAAGAAGTGCTGGGAGGGTCTAGCCCTGCTGTACAGCTGGCAGCAGTAATTTGCAGTGCTCCTTAGAGCTCGGCTATTCAGAGGATGTCTGTCACTTTACTGTTTCTTTAAAATTTAATTGAGATCAGGCAATCAAGTGTCTCCCAAATTTATTTTTTTTCTTTGCCTCTTCAGGCTGCAATAAAGCCACTTATAATTTATAATCAAAGTTTGGTGTCATTAAACTAAACTGTAAAACCGACTTGAGGGCTTCGGCCATAAAGTAAATATATGATAAATATTACAATGGGGCTTGAGTGGCACAGCTAACAGCAACACAGTGAATGCATACACACTTGCATATATATTTTATATTTTTTAGGGGAGGAGGGTTGTGTGTGTATACATTTAACTCCAGAAGATCTAAAGAATAGATAACTAGCATGTATTCTTTCATGGCAGAATTGCAGCTAAGACAGCTTTATAGCCCAAGCAGTTATTTTAAATGCAAAACGAAGTGTTAATTTATTAAATTCATTTATGCATCAACATTATTTTTATGTCTTTCTTTATATTTTCCTGTAATACGGAGCAGTGTTGAATTCATTCTGGTTTTTTCTTTCTGTCTGTTGACTGTAGCACTGCTTTGCTTAGATTTTTTTTTTCTAGCAAGGCAGCTCATTTAGAAAGAAATGTTTATGTGAAGTGCTTGTCAGTTGGCATTTTTACTGGTGTGCTAACCCAAAGGTAAAATATAAAGGCACGTCTTTTCCTTGCTGGCTTGTTGCTACTAGAAGGGTTCCTCCCTTGTTAGCTTGATAAATAATTTTACTAGCGGGAATCTGCTGAATTTTTATGCTTGCTGTCTATTTTCTGCTTGCTGCAAATAAATTCCAGCACTCAGAGGGCACTAAAACTCCAAACACATGGTATTTTCCCATTTTGTTGCTGGTTGCCTAAAATATTTATTTCATCCTGTGTTTTTAATTAAAATCTTTCTCCTTTTTTTTTAACCAAAAAAAAAAAAAGGAAATAAACCCTCAACTTTTGCAGTTATTTCCAAATGAAGATTTTTAGTCCAGATTGTCCTTAATATAAAGTCTCAAGTTTGAATTGCACGTTATCACAGGTACACAGAATGGGTAGTGTTAAATCAGTCATCACTCTCAACTACCTAATAGTTTTCAGATTAAGTGCAAGGATTATTTATTGATGGATCCATTTAAGCTTTTTTTTTTTTTTTTACAATTTATTATATGCTTTTAGTTTTCCCAGTTTATAATCAAGAAAGGTAATTTTATTGCAAATTAAATATTCTAGTTCAGTGAGAGAAGGCACCAGAAGGGTTTAGATGTTTAGATTATGGGCTACTCTGGCATATACAGCAGTAAAAACAGTTTGCAAGAAAGTAAACTGGGGAGGGCACAGTGGAAGAGGCCCTGGTTCACTTTTGAAACTTTTTAAAAAATAAATTAAGCTTCTTTGGTTGTTTTTTCCTTTTTTTCTTTTTTTTTTTTTTTTTTTTTTTGGCAGATGTTGAACCTTAATGCATTTGAAAATTGAATGTAATTCAAGCAAGCAAGAGATAACCCCAAAAAGCCTCTGCTTCCCCCTCATAGCAAACTCTGCATGGCAGAGGGTGTATTGGCTCTGTTGCATATCTGGAGGCTCACTTCTCCTTGGCAGCACCTCCTGAATCAGTGTCCTTGCGTTTCCTGAGTTTAGGGGGTGGCTTTGCAGACTTGAGTGGATTCAGGAGCTGCCTTTTTTTTTTTTTCCTTCAGTAATGCCAGTGTTTAGATCTGTCTGAGGTCATCCCGCCTGCTATGCCCATGGGTGCTGATGGGAAGGAACAGATGTGTTGGGGTTTTTTTCTTTTTGTTTTGTTGTTATTGTTTGCTACCAAGAGGATTGCTTCCTGTGGCTTCTGTGGGGCAGTCCCACATCTTCCCAAACAGCTGCAGGGATGTAGCTAGCATAGCTTCCTTATGCATCTGCAGGGTTCAGGGGGGTGAGCAGTTGAAAGTCTTGAATGCAGGCAAGTTACACTGCTGACCACTGTCCTCACCATGAAAAGCCTGGCTTGGTGCAGGGGGGCTGATCAGCGTGCCCTGTCCAGACATTCCCTCAACCAGCAGCAAGCCACATACCCTTGAAGATGCCAGGCAGATCCACTCATAATGTTAGGATTATTTACATGGTTTGAGCACAAAGCAGTTCTCAAACTTTGTCCCGATTTCTGACATTCTTACACTGACCACTCTCCCATTTGTTTACTTATTTCCATAAGAAGTAGTTGACAGATGTGAGTGGTATAAGCCTGTGGTGCAGCCTGGCTGCTCTGCAGGCACCAGCCTTTTCCTTTATGTGAGCACATCCCAAAGCATGTAATTGGGTGGTGGGAAGAACTGATGCACCAGCACTCAACAGCTAAAGGAAAAGCTTGGGCAGTGGGCAAAATTACCCTTGGGGGTCTTAGGAGGTTATGTGATCCATCCCTGCACCACAAGGCAGGGGCAGACAGACTTACATGACCCCTGACAGCTATTTGCATAACCTGCCTTTAAAGCCCCCCATGGAGAGCTTGACATCTTGCTGGCAGACCTTCACCACTGTTCCTTCTCAAAAGCATTTCTCCTTGTCTAACCTGTGGCAGAAGCCCCTTGCATCCTGGGCACCACAGACACAGAGCACAGCCCTTCCCTTTCCTCTTTGCACTGACCCTTGGCATATTTGAAGGCTGTTGCAGCCTCCTTTTCTCTAGACTAAACAACTCCATGTTTTTCCCTCTTTCTTCGTAGGTTAAGGTCATGACTTGGTTACTTAATATCTTGTCTAAAGAGTCCACATACAGTAAACTTACTAGAATTCAGTTTACCTGTGTTGAAAAGGACTGTGAGGATGCTGCCTGGAGGCTTTACAACATCTGAAAGGGGAGTAGTTTAATTCTTAACTCTGATAATTTTTCTTCACTGGGATGGAGGGTAGGGAGCATTTCTTTACCTGGGAGTGTTAACTGCTGTCTCCCTATGAATTTACCCTGGTAACAGACAGAGTTTACTGACAGGCTTTAGGAAATGAGTTTTATAATTTTATGTGTATTTTATATTGTTTAATTTACATGTAATTTATATGATTTTATATGTGAGTGGGAGATAGTATGAAGCCCTGTGGTTGCAGGCAACAGCTCTTTTCAAGGTGTCACCTGAGTTTCACTAATTTCAATATCAGCTGAGCAACCACATCCACCCTCACACCTCCTCCATTGCTGGGGCTGCCAGTCAGTTGCAGTGTTTGAAGAGCTTCCAGCTTCAGTGTAGGTTTGGGTAGATCCAGCTTTGTGACAGAAGGAAGTGTTCCCCAAAATGCCACAGCTGAATATGGACTTCAGTTCTTCAGCCATCTGCACTGACCCTGGATTTGTTCCTGGCTCTAAATTGGAAAAGACATTAGTGCCCTTCCAATGAAGGTTTGCTTTGCTGCTTGGAAAAAATGAGAGGAAACAAGGGCTGCTAACTCTGCTTTTCTCTTTGTGTTCTGCCTGGGAGATAGGGTGGAGAGATGTCCTGGGGCAAACTTGAAAGAAAATACTTGCAAGAAAATACTCCCCAGGGATTTGTTTTCTCAGACTGTGGTGGTAGAAACTGCCTTGCAGTGGGATTAACCAGCATGGCAGAATACTAGGGAGCAGCTCCTGGAAGTGGTTTTAGGTTTTTTTGGCTTCCTGACTGAAGCCTTAACCAAACCCTGCCTTGAAAGGTGCTGACAGGGATGCAGTGGCATGCACTGCCACTTTCCCACGTAGACCAGGTACCTCTTCTGGAGATGAGATGTTACAGATTTTTCTATTAATGGATAAAAGTTTATCCCTGAAGGAGGGTGATACTTGGGGTATATACCTTCACAATATAACTTAGTGAGGGGAAGATAAAGATGTCCCTTTGAGAGGTATTACCTCTCTTGCTTCCTCTGAGGTTCCACCTCTGCTTCGTATTGTATGGCATCCCCTTTCTTATAAAACCTTTCTTGACATCTCTTATCTCCTCAATGATCTGTCTTAACTGACTTAAAAAGTTGTCTCTTCCAAAAGGATAAACTTTCTGTACACCATGAAAGTGTTTGCAAAATCAGGAGAAAACAGCTAATAAGTCAAGCAGACATGTTAGCCCCAAATATTTTCTAGCTCTAAAGGAAGATCTCATGGAGAAATACTTGTGGAGCTCAGTTCTGCAGGAAGTAAAATGAGAGTGACCTTGCTGAGCCATTGGCTCAAATCAGAGATGTAGCAGCAGAAGTGAAAGTAGATGCTTCCTTCTCCAAAGAATGGAGTGAGGGACCAGTTCTTACCCTGGGGAGGAGAGAGGAAAATGTATTGTCTTCCTTTCAGCCGTTCATTTTTCTTTGCAAAGTGATTAATGCATTCCTATAGCAAATTTATTGTATAGCCTGATTACCACTGCATAATAAATCTAAACAACTGTGACTGTCGTGGTGATAAGGCTGGCATGATTTTTGTCTCTCTTAAAGAAGGTTTATAAGTTAAGCTTAACTTCTAGCTTTCTGCATTTCTGGGATAAAATTTATTTTGGCCATTACAGCTCTATCTGTTTGAAACTGCACCAAAAGGAAATAAGTTGTTCAAAAGGATGGTTTATTATTGGGAGAGTTTTACCTTCACTCAATTTGCAAAAGAGACTGAACATCAGCATTAAAATGGAAATGGAGCTCAGGAGAAAATAATAACTCAGTTGTTTAAAAAAAAAAAAAAAGTTGTAACGTCTAAAAGGGACCTTTCAAATATCAAGGATGGACAACCCGATTAAATTAACTGAATTATATTCACAGCCGTTAACACCTCAGGCTCAGCTTTTCTCAGGCTACCCAGAGTTTGCTGAGGGCTTGTCTCTGCCTGGATGAGAGGCTTGCAGGGAGCTGCAGGAAGCAGAGCTTGTGACTAATTAAAGCCATTTTCTCTGAATTACAGGGGAATTGGTACTCCAGCCCTAGTGCTGAACCAGGGCCTGAATGAGTGCTGGGTTTGGGAGGGATCTCCTAACCCTGTGAGCACCATCCACAGCCCAGGCGCTGCTTCACTCTGGCACTAGGGACCTAGAGATTGGTTGTGCCTCTTTCCTTCCCTCTGTTTGAGGATGCTCATCTTTGCTGAAAGAGTTCATGGATGTTCTGCCTGAATGGTTATGGCAAGGGCTACTCTTGTGAGAATATCCAACCTTTGGAGGGCTTGATGTGAGAAGAGATCTTGCACCCAACCGTGTGGGTGTTTGTTTGGGCTCTGCTTCTTCCCTCAGAGAGAAGGTACCAGTGCAGGATAACAGCAGGGTGTGTTAGTTCCAGGGGAGCTCCCATGGCCTGGGTTTTCTTCTCCCAGCTGTGCTTATCTCTTTCATTCTCCAGAGAGTCCTGCCCACCACTGTGGCTCTCAGTCTCTTCTTCAGAGCAGCACCAGGGAGCATTCAGGCATCTTTGTAAATCTTGGTCCATTCTTGCTTTGTTTTCCTGCTGGTCTTTACAAAACCTGGGAGCAAGGCAGAGTGTGTAGCCAGTATAGTTGGTAAAAAAAAAAAAAAAAACCAAACATCTGATGGCCAAGCTGAGTGACAGCTGTAAGTTATAAGCTGCAAACTGCTTCCAAAAAGGTGCAGGTGAAATTTCTTGCCTAGTTGTATGAATTTTGTGATGGAAACAGATCATGAGTCACTGCAGACTTGACTAAAGCCTATTGCAGCCAACTTCCAGGATACAATGCATTTGGATCAGAAGATCCAGAGGAAGTTTTTCCTTTTGTAGTGAGGACATGTGAAGGTGATAAAGGTGACAATCCATTCTCTAGCCGCTCAACCCCCTGTGTTATGTCTTTGTGAAGGAGGTATCTCAATTTTCCACCTTTGAAGACCTCCCGCCTCACAAACGTTTTGCTTCTGTGGATGTGTTTTTGATGGCCATGCGTAGAAATCATCCCCAGGGTGGTTGTGAGGTGGTTGGAAAAGCTTTCAATTTCCAGTAGCCAGGCGACACTATGACCATTTGCAGTCAGCAGTGTCCCTTGATTTAGACTGGCATTACTGGAGTTTAGGTCTGGGGATCTGAATTCAACGTCTCTAAGACATTAAGGCTTTCAGCCAGGACTGGCACTAAATGGTGGTTTATGTTCAAAAAGTTGAGTGTCTTTGCCTGATTTTAAGTCCTTGGACTCCTGACATTTTTTTTTTTTCTTCTTTCACTTTTCCTCATATTACATCATACACTGTCTTGAAGCCAGTAGTGTTCCAAGGGTCTCTATTTAGATATGAATAACTTCTTTCTAAATAAATATAAAAGAAAGTTACTTGGTACAAGCTGGTACAATCATGCAGGGGGCAGAGGGGTAGGGAACCCTAAAGCTTTTGCACAGGCTTTCAAGGGCTTAAAGGCTTCTTTTTTTTTCTTGCCCTGGATATGTTGAACATCTTGAAAATAAACCAGAGTGTTTCAAAAGAGAAGATAGATGTGTCTGTTCAAATAGGCATTGCATTTGGAATTGGTGCCTCTGGTTGTTAAAGAGAATCCTTCTTTAACATCCTCATTAAGAACTGTGACTTACCACCAGTTTTATGAAGATCAAGTCATTTACTTTTAAAGTAAATTAAAGCAAATTTCTCTGTGGTGACAAGTCAATAAAGCGATGGAAGGCTCAAGTTTTTCAATCACCCAACATCTGTTCCTTGTTTTGCTCTGGATGTAAATGCCCTGTGTACAGTAATAGGTGAACAGAGAGAGAAAGCCAGCAGCTGTGATGTTGGGAGTTTGGGGGTTTTGTTTGCTGGGGGAGTGTTTGTTTTTTGTTTGCTTGTTGTTTGTTTGGTTTGGTTTGGTTTTGCAAGCTTTGCCCATTTTTGGAAAGGGTAATTTTGTAGCGTTCCGTGGCAGCACATCCAGATCTCCATTGATGGGGAGCAGTGACAGCTGATGGCACTGATGCTGTATTTTTTTTTTTTTTCTGGAAATGCAGTAAGCTGTTGCAGAGCAGTGTAAGTGGTGAGCCACTTCTCAGAAGCCCAGTCAGCACAGATGAGATCCCCATCTTTTGTCCAAGGCACCCACAGCACAGAGGCACCTCTGAAGCAGAGGGTACTCAGGTGTTCTTTGAGCCGTGGTGGGAACTAGGTTGTGTAAAACCATTGAAACCACTTCCATGTTGTACCCACATCGAACCTCTTTGTCTTGACACATTGTCTCAGAAGCCAGCAGATGAAAACCAAGGTATTACACCCGTTTTACATTTCAACAAGTGCAGGATGCTGCAACGTGTTTAAGTGTTCTGGAGGGTTTGGCACTCAGTGGTGTGAGAATTGGCTCCCTGCTGCGTGCAGTATTCACATGTGGATTTGTGCTGCGTGGGAAACGCTGGCACAGTGGAAAAGAGAGGGGAAAGCTCTGCTGGGAAAGTAAGAGGGGGCTGGTTGTTATTCACTTGGGGCAGAAGTCTTTTTCCCAGTTCCTCTGAAGAGGGCAGTTTTTCTTGGACAGCCTGTAACACTGACTTTCGGAGTGGTTGAGGAGGGCAGGAAGTCATTACTGGATGTGCATGAAAATTAGAGAGCTCATATCATTTTAGAGATACATAAAAAAATATCAGTGAAAGTCCAAAGGTCTTTGCTGTTCAGACTATCCCACGCTCTCACACATATGGTTATGGACATCCTCTTCTGAGGTGTAGGTATGCCTTTTGTCTTATGGTGTCATCTTCCACGTCCTCAGGTTCAAGACCTTTGGTGGGAGTGGTTTGCTCTCACTCAGATCTTTATGGGGCCAGGAAATGGGCTGCTCTGCTTGATGGGAAACAGGCAATTAGGTCTCACCAAATTCAAGGTACCTGGCTGTGGGGAGCAGGCAACATCTGCCTTGCTAGCTCTTCTAGAAAAGGGCTGAGAAATTCTTTGCATGTTTCTATGATTCTGCACTAGGTGAGTAATATTGCAATTATGTCACCATGTTTAAAAAACCAAACCAAAAAAGGTTCTGGATCATAAAAGAAATAATAACATTTAGTCCATTCCAGGAATATTTTTTTTCCTAATTTCTGCCTGTTTTCAGCTTAATAACTGAGTATGGGAAGGTGTAATTTTGAATAGCTTTCTCTGATTTCTTCTTGTCCTCATGAAGTGATGCTGCAGTTGGTCAATGGATGAGGCAGGTGAGTAAGCCAGCCAAGATGCAGCTATCTGGAGTATGTCAGTCATGAGCTGTTATGCAGGGGAAAAAAAGGTGAGAGTGTTTGGATGTAGGGGTTCTTCCAAATTCCTCTTTTCCATTGTTTCAGTGGCTTTGGATGGATCCTATTGGCATTATGCTTGAGCTCATGATGTGCAGGCAATGCATAGGTCTATCTTGGTAGGAAAAGTGCTGACTCCCAGTGACCTGCAGTTGTCACAGTGAAGGAGACCATTGTGGGAAGAGTCACAAACCACTACAGGAGCAGTGATGCTGCTCCCACTAGGGACATCCTGGCAGCTTCTTGCACCAGGGCCCTGGCAGCCTATATTTTATTTTCTATGTGTTTGGTGGTTTTTAGATACCAGATAGAAACCAAGGGGATCAGGCCATCCAGGGCCAACTTCCTTCATTGTATTGATGATAAATAGAGATGACTGGCCAAGTGTAGCACAGATTGACTTTAATGGAGAGCTCTGCCTTCCGCCTGAGGCTAGGAGCCCCTATTGTTCCTGCCGTGAAATGACCTCTGAGAGGTTTCTCATCAGGAAAGAGGTCTCCTTGAATTGTACAGCCTTTAAGCAATGAAGTCTTAAAGAGTCATAGAATTATTTTGGTTGGAAAGGACCAGCAGGATCATCAAGTCCAACTGCTGACCTAACACCACCATGTCCACTAAACCATGTCCCAAAGTGCCGTGTCTGCACGTTTTTCGAACGCCTCCATGGGTGGTGACTCCACCATCTCCCTGGCAGCCTGTTCCAATGCTTGACCATTCTTTCAGTAAAGAAATTTTTCCTAATATCCAATCTAAACCTCCCCTGGTGCAATTGGAGGCCATTTCCTCCATACCAGGTGGAGATCTGTAGGCCTTGGCAGTAACTCTACATCCTCATGGGTCCCATGGAGTTAGAGCTTCTCTGCTGGCGTTCCATTACCAGCGAGGAGTTGCAGCAGCAGCAGTGGCCGGTTTTGCACTCCTTGTCACCCTTTCTGTTATGACTGACTTACTGATTTGGCAAGGTCAGAGGTAGAGACATAGATCCTTGGCTCTGACCCTGGCATACTCCTCTGTATCTCTGCACACTCCTGTTTAGGGCTGGTTGCGTAGATGGAGGGGAACTCTGTATGGACCTCAGAGCCTGATCCTGCCCACTGCATGCTACTCTTCCATTTCTCCTTTCATGGTCAAGTCAAGCTCTCACTAAACGTAGTGGAAAAGCTTCTTTTGACTTTGATGGTTGTCCTGAGCTGTTACCAAAAACACAGAAGAGGTGTGCTAAACCACAAATGAGTTTTCCTCAAAGACAGCCTCGTTTTGTGAGTAGCTGAGCATTGCCTGCGGTATGAGATGCACTTGCAATTTCTCTCGGGGTCAGTGGGAGCTTTGATGCTTGGCTCTTCCTGGGAGGTGCTCAGCCCTGGTCAGGATGGTTCCTTTCCCTTTTTTAACCATTCAGGGAGCTAGTGCTGAATTACATTCATGTAACTGTTTGAATTCCCAGGTCATACAGTGTATCTAGATATCTGCTCAGAGGTGAGTGTGAAATAACAATGCCTTTCACTTCCTGGGTGCCTTTCATCTTTCCAAATATTTATTAATTAGCCCTCAAAACACCCCTGCGAGGCAGATAAGAGATGGATGGATATGACTCCTTTCACGCACCTGTGGAACCAAGCAGCTGTCTGGCTGCATAAAACAACACTGCCCGCAGTTTGGGGCAGATTAGGAAGTAGATAACAAACCTGTATCTTGTTGAGGGTGCAGAGAAAATTTAGCTAGGCAGAATTTAATTACCTCTGTTGGAGCTGGGCCAATAGTTCAAGGTTCACCTCCCTCCTTTCATTGCTTTCACTGTGGAGTCTGTGACTCTGTCAGGTTCTTGTCCTATTCAAAAGATCCTCTTGCACCCTGCTCTGGCTTGGGTGAGTGTAGAGCTGGGACCAGAGAACCCTTCCTGGGTCTCTGAACATGTCTTTCCCAAAAGATTCATCCTGGTACCTTTTATCCTTGCAAGCAAAAACCTCTACCTTACATTGAGACTCCCTCTCTGCTCCCTGGGCAATTGGAGCTGCACAAGACGAATTCCCTTTTGTTTGCTTTTGCAGCGTGTCATTCTAGAGCATAAAAACGTTGAAACTAGAACTCACATTTTACCTATTTTGTGTTAATGCATTTTATTAAATCTCCAGACTCTCTTAAAAGCTTCATAGAGAGCAATTTATTGTAAAGCTACACTTACTGCATTTTATGTCCACTGTAATTGCATGTTTCATCTAATTCAGATTATACTTGTGTATAATGAAGACAAACCCAAGATAGGAAGAGATGAATTATTAATCAAGAAAGTTGTTGGGATTAAGATTTTAAACATACATACCAGCTATGTGTGCTATTTAGAAACAGATCTAAAAGGATTTATGCAACATGCTTTAACCAAATTTTGAAAGGAAAATGACCAATTTATCAAAACTTGAGGAGGAATTGACCAACAAATCAAATCTTGGAAATGGAAGCGATGGCTATGTCAGGTCTGAAAAAAGCAAACATCCAGTATGTCAAATGCTCAGTGTGGTCATTAAAGTGACTGCATCTGCTTGCTACAGTCATGCAATTAAACACTTGAAATCCTTCACAAATAGATTAGCTGTGCAGGTGTACACACACACGTGCCTCCATATACGTACACAAAGTAAACACATGTCTCTCCTTGAAGTGTTTTGAGCCACACTAAGAGCATGCAGCATTTGCTGAAGTTTCCTAGGTGCACCTAGGATTTCAGCTTGAAATCTCTCAAGATTCACATGCTACTAGACCCGAACAGCTCTCATGATTCCAGCTCTTTTAAAAATGATAATTGTTAGTGTAGCCCAGACTCAGATTTAAAAGTGATGAGCTGTGCCTTGTTCTGAAAGCTTTCTGGGTTTGTGTGTGTGTGTGGTTATTTTTCCTAATTGTACACTAGCGACCACACAAACTCCTTTTGGCTAATTCAGAGGATCTTGATCGACAGCTTGGGCCCAAAGCATATTTTCAAGATCAAGACTATAAAAATCTCACTATGGAAAAATCATCATTTGCCTCACTGACTTTGATTTACATCTGTGTTACAGAGCCATGAAATTTAAAATAAGATGACCTAAATTGTCCTGTAATAATGTGGGCATGAACATATACTCCTAGTGGCAGAGTTTCTCTGTCACTACACCAAATGAAATCTAGTTTTTAGTGCCAATCAGTTAGGCATCATTAACCCTTTACGAATATTATTAGCCTTCTCACAAAGCCTTTCATCATGTAACAAATGTTTTCAAACTAAACTTCTTGAGGTCAAAGAATCCAAGCCAGCGAGATTTAGGGATTTAGGACTTTTTTTTTTTTTTTTTTTGTCCTCTGGAATAGTAGGTATGCACTCTCCATCACACCAAATAGAAATTCTTAGCACTGGTTTTAAAAAGCTTGCAAAAATGTAATCTTTAAGTTAAAAAGCAGTCCTTCATAAGCTGTCCCCAACTTCTGCTGGAAATATGTGCTACTCCCCCTCATTCCTTTTTTGCTGTACAGTAGAAAAATTGCTCTGTACATGCATCCTCCAGGATCCAGGAATGAAAATTGCTTTGCATTTGCTATTACATTATAGCACTCTCCATTCTGATTTTTTTTCTCAGTTCATGTTGTTCTTTTTGCAATAAGTGTATGTTTGAATTGAATTGAAGAGTAGCATATTAAAGAACTGGTTTTCATAGCTGTTTATGTCCTTTCATCCAAAGAAGTGTGAGAAAAGCAATCAAGGTTTCAGATTGACATGCTAAAGCAAGAACTATCAGAGAAAGCATCTTGCTGCTGGAGTGTTGAATATTTGCATACCTAGTTTGCTCGAATTAGTCCAAACTAAACCAAGGTATTTATAGAACTAGCTCCAGTCTGTGGTCAGCCCTATAAAGAACAACTGATTTAGTTTCAGGTAAAGTGATTATTAATTTGTTCCCTTCATGTGAAAATGTAGCTTCTGTAACCCTGACGCAGTGTATTATTCAGACTTTCCATCACTCTGTTTTTCAACAGATGGCATCTAGGTGACTAGCAGTCTTAGGAGTGGGATTGATGATGTGAAATAGGAGCTTAAAAAGTAATTGCAGAGACAGGAGGAAAAATTAGAAATTGCTATCACTGTAGGAAAGGCAAAACAGCCTCACATGGAAGTGGAATTCTCAATTTTCCATCAAAAGTGGTGTTTGATTTGTATTTATTGCAATACAAACAAAGTGATGTAGGCAGTGGTATTGTATTCAGTAATTCCTCTTGTAGGCATTTGGGATGAGCATGAAAGATGTGAGTAAGAAGCTGCATGACTAGCTGCTCCTTTGCTCACACAGAGCACCACATGCTTGAGCTAGGATTTGGGAAAGATGTTGCTTGTGCAGCTCAAGTAAAACATCCTGTGGTTTGGGTTCTAAAGAGCTCACATTAGCATTTTGCTGATGAATCGCCATGGCCCATCAAACAACCTGGATTACTCACTCGACCTGAACCTGTGTGAATTCAGGCTGGGTAAACAGTCAGTCAGTTTGAAGGGAAAATCAGGAGTACATTTTACATGACTGAAAGATGTTCAAGTGCTGCTGCTGAGTTCAAACAGTATTTGTAATGGACTTGCACAGTCGTAATAATGAAGAGAGTAATTTTCTTTGCGAAAGTGGCAGTGGTAGTATAAGGGGACAGCATCACAGGCCACATCATCACCATTGCTGAAGGTCAGCAGAAGTAAGTTGCCCCATTTTGGCTAGGACATAGTTTAAAGCACCACTTTCCATCTTAGCTCTGAAGAGCCTTTTCAGCACGAATCCTGCATCATCAGTGAGTAGAGATACATGGTTAACTTCAGGTATTTGGTGCTGGGAGTCCTACAGAAATTCCCATGGGAATACATTCATCTGTGGTTGCTGGATGTGTAAGGGAGTATGGTGCAGTGATGGTTTTGAAAGCAAGCATTGATGCCATGGTTTGTTTTGGTTTTGGTTTGGTTTTTTTTCGCTCTTCCCAGTGCTAGCTTTGCTGCTTTTGTGGCCCACAATCCTCATGTAAATAACAACTTGAGCTTCAGTCTCTATGATTCCAGTAAGACTCAGTCTAAGTACGGGCTTAACACCTGATAGAATTAGGATCTAAATGCACATTTTAGTAAGACTAATGCTGAAGAGTGAAGAGGTTATTTGTCTGTCCTAGTGGAATCCTTTTTGGCATAGCACATTTTACAGCTCTATGTAAATTCACAGTGGCATATGAAATACTTTTCCCCATCACATACCATTTTTTTCCACTATCTTCTCCTAACCTTTACCTTAATAGAAAAGAACATTTGGAAAAGCACACTTAAAAATACATACTAAAAACTTACTGCCTGAAAACATAGAAATTGTTTTAGCTAAAACTTTTGGAGGTTTAAGGAACTTCAAAAAGAAATTTGGAATCATAAAAAATTCTGAAGGTATTTTTACTTGTTTTTTCTTGTTGCTCTTTGAAAAATGAAAGTAATGGTTTTAAAATACATGCACTGAAGAGATGAGGGTTTTATTCTGACAGCTTGTACATCAAGTTTCAGCATGATAGGGTTTGAAATGGTGAAAGTTAGAATTTGATAAAACAAGATTGGGGGGGGTGATGTCTGCTCTCTGAGAGATTCCTGCATGCTGCATGAATTTAGAAAAAAAAAATCATGGAAATGGAGTGGATTTTTGAACTGGATGCAGCTGTTAAGAAAATAAGAGGGCAAAATGTACTTAGATATTGTAATGGCAGGAATTTTGCAGTAGTATCGTTGTTGAAATCAACTTATTTTCTGCAATTCTTTAATATTTAGGCACAGAAAAGCACGTTTTGGATGTCTGATTAGGTTCTTGTTCAGTTTTCCATTTTTGTACTCTATGCATTTCCCAAAAAATACCCAAGAAGATGTCAAAGTTTGGTTTAAGTGTTTGTAAAAAGTTTTCCATGATGCTTGACAACACTGGGTTGAAATGCATTGCCATCAATAAGCAGAACAGAAAGATGTCCTGTATTGGCTATTATAATCTCAGGTCCAGTGTCCTGGGGCTTGCTGCAGCATGCTTGTGGAGCTCTGGCAGCAGCTAGAGAAGGAATTGTGGTTTTACAGGGTGTGAGTGGTTCCTCAGAAGAAGCAGTGCTTGATCATGGCTGAGGAGACAGTGCATGAAGTTTAAAGATTTAGGGCAGGTATTTCAAGCAGCGGAGCTGTGAAGCTGAGCAGGAGCATGGGGCTGGAGGGGGAGTGGGGAGCAGCCCTGCTGGGAGCCAAGAAAAGTCACTGCTTCTGACTGGTGCTAATCACTTGGGTGGAACAAAGGTCAGGGGATGTGCCCTGCCTTCAGCTCTGGTTGAGAAGAAGGTGAAAGTCAAGTGAACCTGCTCTCCCCTCTGAGGTGATCCGGTCTGATGGGTTGGGACCTCCCCAAAGAGGGGAAGAACAGAGCCTGAATTTCGGGAAGGAGAGGGAAGGGGCTGGAGACGTTGAGGTGATCTTCATATTCCCTTCTTCTCAAAGAGCTTAGCAAAACAAAATAGAGAAAGAAAAGCCTCCAGCAGCAGGGAGTGAACGGCTGGAATTTCCTTAATATTAACTGAGCTTTAGGCAGCAAGCCTTAACGTGGAGAATTATTTTTAATTAATAGCTTTTCCCCTACTTTGGAGCTCAGCGGGAGGATCTTTGCATTGCACAAGGAGGGGAGATAGGCGCAGTCCTGGTTTTGTAACTGATAACTATTTCAGGCCAACTGCATTGCCTGGAATAACTTTGTATTCAGAAAAAGAACAAAATGTTACATCAAAAGATACCTCCTTCTGGTTCTTGGATTTAAATTGCCTCTCTAGATAAACCCACAGCCTGGCCAGAAATGAGTTGATGGATTTTTAAGAGTCTCCTGGCCAAATTATTCTCTCTCCCCCTCTCTTCCTCACTCTCTCACTTCTGTGTTATCAGCATGGCATTTGGCTCTAAGAGGAGACCTTTCAGGATGCTGATGAGTGACAGCTCTGCCAGGGACTGAGGGCTTGGGGCTTGTGCTGGGCAGCAGGGTCCTTTACCCAAGCTAGCCAGATCCAGATGGAAAAAGAGGCAGGAAGGTGTTGTGAATTTGTATTACTTTAACACAATGGGTTTGTTCAGAGACAGTTTTCAGGCAATAAATGGCTCCTTTGTGTTACTTCCCTCCCTGTGGTAGCTTTCAGAGCTGTATATGTGAATATGATTTTGCCTGTGTATTAACAAGCAAGAAAGCTCCTCGGCTTCAGGCTCTCTCCTCCTCCTCTTCCTCTCCTCCCCATCTTCCAATACTCTCAACCCCAGTGCAGATTTCAAGCCAAATTACCAAAATGGGTAACAAGTTTATGGCAAACAAATAAGCAAAACACAACAAAATAATTCTTTCTGCTTCTCTTGTTCTGAGGACTGTAAGAAGCTGTAGTGCATCTTTTTATGAGCAGCTTCATGGGAGTCAGGGCATTTGCTTGTTATCCTGTGGCACTGTAAGAGGGTGATCGTCATGGACTATAAAGTAACATGAAGTCTCACAGCCCCTCCAGCTCGGTAACACAGTGCCTTGCTCACACAGGAGAGAGGGATTTATAGCATTGCCTGGTATTTTTTTAACATATTTCCCCCCCCTGCTTTTTATTTACAACCTAGCTCAACAGTTCTTGCTTTGTCCCCTTTCTGCCTCCGCTTCTACCTTAATTCTGCCTGTTCTTTTTGGTGTATCGGATCCCAGCGAGGTACAAAGAAATGTCAGTTTAGGTGGAGGAGCAGCATGGATAAAAGTTGAACTTTGAGGTATGCTCATCCCCTTTCAAGCCCTACCTAAGTCTTGCCTGAGTAGAAGCAAGTGAGGGATAAATATCTGGTTTTCTAGGCTGTAAGGGAGGCAAGGACAGCTAGGAAGGAGAGGAAAGGATATGAGAAAGAGTGTGTTCCTTGTTATCAAACTTGACAAGCTATTTTCCTTCTGAGTTTTTGTTAAAGCCCAGTGTCTTTCTCTTATTTAAATAAATATAATCTCTGAAGGAGTTTTGAGTTGCAGCTTTTCAAAGCAGTGGGGTGTAGTTCCATTTTATTAGCTGTCATTGAAGATCTGATGCAGTCATGTCAGAGGCTGTAAATGCCTTGATGCTGTCAAGCCAAAGCAGTTGTGAGTGAGGGTGGGTGCCTGCTGTCCCTGGCACTGCCTTGTCAGTCAGAGTCTTCCAGCTGCTGGGGCTCACAAGCAGCATTTCCCAGATTTTGGCCTAGATTTGGTAGCATTCATGGAGTCACCATGCCCTGGTGTGGCCGAAGCATTTAGTAAATACAGAATTAGTATTTACCAGATGCAGAGGAAAGGTTGTGAGTGATGCAGGCATTGCCTTAATTATTAAGCAGCTTTTGGGAGACATTGTCTCTCTGTTAGCATTGGAGCCTGGTCCTCAGATCCCTTCCATTTGCTCTGATAAAACGATGTGGCATTGCGTTGCTGACCACAGATCGGCTTTGGTATTATCTGTTCCTATTGAAACAACTCCCCCAGAAGCTGCAACAATGAGTTAACCATCTGGGGTCAGGAAGAGGACATTAAATACAATCAGCAGCTCTTTTAATCTTAGGAGGAGAATCCTCATTTGCTTGAAAGTGTGTGCTGATCAAAGTGTGATAGGAGCAGGGATGCCATACAGTAACAGCTATTTCCCAGGAAGGTTTGGTTTTGGTTTTTTTTTTTTTTCCCTCCTCTTTTTAAAGGCAGAAAGGAAAAGTGCCAGAAATTTTCAACTGTTGGAACTTTTCCTCTTGTGGTTCATCTAATGTAGTGTCTGGAATCAACTGCACCTGACCAGCACTTATTATACATGTTAACTATCAGCTAACATAATCTGAAGCCCTAGGAAAATAGGTTGTAGCACAGATGTAAGACACTGAAGGGAAGACAGTAATTTTTTTCCTGTAGATGGGAAATGCATATGTTGCCTCACTCACTTGTCATTACTGAAACTATAGGTAGAGACAAAAATAGAAACTACTGACAGCTTGATTTCTTCATGCTGGCACTGAGCTAAAGTGGAGCTCTACAAGACCCTATAAATATGCAAGCGAAGGGAAATCCTACACAAGTGCTATCATACTGCTATAGGACTGAATAGAATTAGCTTTATTTCAACCAAACAGTATGGACAGAGTCTGCTTTTCAGAGCTTCCCTATCTCGTGAACAATGCAAAATGTGAACCAAAGGCAGCTAATCTGGCCTGTTTACTGGGAACAGTTCCAAAATATATTGTTGGAAATGACTAGAAAATGCTTTGCACTGCACAGCCCTTATGGTGCAGCCCTTTCTTCCTTTTAAAGGGAAATGTCCTTGTAGAAATTAAACACTGTTTAAAAAAGAAAAAAAAAGAAAAAAAAGAAAAAGGAAAGGGAAAGGGATGACCGTGGTTTAAAGCACTTATTAAAATTTGGGGAGGATGCAATGTGCATTGAAAAGGCTCCCCCTCCCCCCACCCCCAAACCTAAACCAACAAAAACAAGCCAGCCCCATGAATAGCTCTTCCTAGCTTCCTGCACGTTGAATATGTATGTTAAAGGACAAGGAGCCAAGACTTGCTCCGTTTTGCTTTGCTTGGACTATTTTTGCTCATTTGCTGTGTGACAGTCAGGGGCTATGCCAAGGCGAGGCTGGCGAGCTGGCCATGGCGGAGTTCTGCTGATGGTTCACAGTGGTGTGCAGAAGCAATATGTACCCCGCTGTGGAAACGATGCGTCCTGCACCTACGAGTGTAGTGTTCAGAAGGTTTGCACGGCAAGAGGAGGAAAAACGGCTGCTGGGGCTGTGAGTGGAGTAGCTGGGGTGAAACAAGAGTCAAGCAGAATTCAGGGAAAAGGGACCCCCAAACCTAGGAAGGACTCCTTAAGCATGGACTCCTGGAAGTTTGCATGGTTGTTCTTTTGTACTGGTATGGACAGAAGATATTTGTGCCATCTCCTGAGCCCTGCCAAGTACAGCTTCTCTCCAGAAGACTCCATAATCCTCTTACTTTCATTCACATCTCTAAAGCAGCTACATCACCCTGGTTTTTATAAGCTGCTGTTGTAACTTTGCTTGATGATTTAGCAGCTCTCACTTTTTTTTTCTTTTCTTTTTTTCCAGAGGTGGCAGCTGATTGTGAGCTCTTTCTTCCTTGTTAGAAATGAGCAGTGTACACAACTACAGAGTAAACATTTCTATCTTCCTCCTGGTCCAAGCAAAAAAACCTTGACCCCTGTGCTGGTGGAAGTGAAACGTTTCCAAAACACACAGGCAACTGGAGTTGCATCTGTCTTTCAACCCATCCAATTTAAACACAGTTATCCAGGAAACCATGGCCAGGAGAAGATGGGAGGTTTAACTCAGTGACAATTTGTTGGTTGATTAACGTGTTGTTTTCTATTGCCCGTACCATGGAGTGCTTAGAATCCCACAGAAGTTTGAATTGGAGTGAGATTCAGGGGTCTGGCTTTGCTGTGATCTGGGATCATTGACTCTAATATCAAATCACATCACCTTCATTAATAACTCTACCACTGACCCTGCAACTCAAGCAGATTTCCTGCGATTTCCTAAAATCTGTAGTTTTCATTCTGTCAGCTACAAACTCTTGTGAGGCAGTGTGATTCCCACTAGCTGAGGATTTCAACCTGTCCCCCTCCCTGCTTCCCAGCTTTTAGACTCTAAACTGGTTCTTGGCTTTTTTTTGCATTGACATATTCTGCCCCAAATCGTGTGACGCAGTCAGTGCTGTGCGATGAGCCCTGGTGAGGGCAAGCAGCTGAGCAGGGCTGGCTGCCCAGGGGTGCAGGATGCTCAGTGAGAGGCTCTGCATTACACTCAGACCTTTAAAGGGCAGCACTGCCCCTATCTCTTTAGGGTTTTGGGTCGGTTTTTTTGTTGTTTGTTTGTGTTTTTTTGTTTGTTTGTTTTTTGTTTTTTTTTAAGAGGTGATATTTTCTTCTCTTTTAGAGAGCTGACCTTTCCGAATTGCTCTGATTGCTGTCAGTATTTGCAGCAGGGAGAACAGAGATGGACTCACTGTGCTGTCCCACACACCAAACTTGCCTCCATCCCTGCCCCAAAATCTCTTCAGACTTGCTAGACGTTGAGAAAGTGGTGGTTTAATTTTCTGTTGCAGTGCTAAGTTAGAATGGGATTAAATGCTCTCAAGGTCTCTGGACTATCACTTTACCCAAAACATCCATCCTGAGCATTCAAAGAGGCATAGAGACTCTGCATAGCTATTTATTTTAAATGCCTGATTAAAATTTCATGAAAACAGGAAGTCAGGGGAAAAGAATAGATTGCAAGAACGACAAAATCCGGGGCTTTGTCATTTTTAGCTCAACAACACACAACAATGAAGAAAAAACCCCAACACCCAGCATGTTCAACTGTAAGTAAGGGATATTTTCACAGTCGTACTGAGGCCATTAATAGCATATTTGTCATTGGCAGGGGAGTTCATGAACTAAGAATGAAACTGATTTGTTTTGCTTAATTTATTACACAATTTTGATTCTGTTTATAAATTGTCACCTTAAGGTAAGCTAAAGCTGCTGTACTTAAACCCCTCAGATGTTAAGATTTTTTTAAAATAATCTAGTTGGGTTTTTTTTCTATCTTGGCAGCAATAAATATTGCAATACCACATCCTTAACTGTGCTGCAGCTCTTCTGTCCTGGTATCTTCCTGGCTTTTCCATTCTTAAGCATATCTAATCCAAATAAACAGGGGAGGCAGGGACAAAAGGCTGTTTTTTTTTCTGAGTATCTATCACATGCAAAAGATCCCCATGGTTTGTCTGTCCTCTGTAGAGTGTTTTTCTTGTACATAGCTTCTGTCCTTCTTTTACAAGGAAATAGCTTCTTTGCTGAAAACATGAATCAGAAGCAATGTTTAGACAGGCTGCATTACTAAAGGATTTAGTCTGTTGAAGTCTTCTTGCCTTTGTAGGCTTTGAGTACCAGGACCTCCGTTCACACGCTGCAGATGCCCCTCAACCATTTTCCAATACTCTTGTCACCTTCAGTACTCATAGGTAGTCCTGGGGCACTTACAGACAGTAGTATCCCATTCTACACTCTAATGCCAATCCCATCAAAAATAGATGGATGTTAAAATTCTGTATTAGCCCACGGTGTATGTAAGGTTCCCAGCTAGGGCACCAGTTGGATCTGGATATGTTATAATTGTTATAGCTTAACAGCAAAATAAATTTTCCCTTGCTGATGTCAAGTGAATCCTCTTAGTGTATACATCACTGCCAGTGCATTGCCCAGTGTCCCCTTACAACTTGTGTAATACCACAGCTCCTTGCTTCTGCTTCACATCCAGTGGTCCTCTTGGTGCAGATACTGCTGTTCAGCCACTTAAAGAGCTGTAACACTACCAGGGAAAGGAAGGAAGAAACAACCGAGTATGATGTCCTAGAACGAATATAATGAACCTCAAACCTTGGAAGTCTTCCTTTGTGCATCATTCTTGCTGCAGTCAGTCAGAGTCTTGTGGATTCCTCTATTATTTCAGGTGTAAAAATCATACAGAATTTTGATGGGAATTATTGCTGGAGTTAGTTAATTGGCTGGCTAGGCCTGTCTGTGAGTAGAGGTAGCAGGGAGCCCACAAATGACCTTTTGCCTTATTAGCTCAGTCCCTGGCCAGCTGGGCATTTGGTATCCTGAGGTGAAGAGTTTTTTAAATTAGAGTTTCCTGGCTTTGGCACTTTGCAGGACTGCAAGTACCCCCTTGTTAACTCATCGTATCGAAGGGAGGGAAAAAAATCAGCTGCTGCAGAATGTCCCTTACACTTTAAGAAAGCACAGCAATAATTGCTGGGAGACTTTTGCAGAGCAGAATACCGTGTGGCTGGGTCCACGCCTGCACACTCCAGTTGTCCCCTCTCCGTGCCAACATGTCACAGGTGCACGCCACAAGGGACAATGCAGCAAATGTAATTGGGAGGCAGGTGGTGATAGCTTGGACTCCGTAACACATTCATCCCAAGGTGCACTTGTGCATCTGTTAGAAAGTGAAGTCATTATTTATTTATTTATTTATTTTTAATTCAGTTGGTTTAAGAAAGATTCCAGACATAGGAAAACAATTCCTGTTCCTTAAATACAGCAGGGAGAAGGTTACCAAAGGCCTGTGGAGAGCGGGAATGATGTGAGGTGGTGGCTGCTGAGCTCAGGGGAGAAGCAAGGGGTTGTAGGTTTCCATAGAAGTGGGTCAAGTGTTTTTAAGGAACTCAGCAGGGCTTTTTCCTCCTTTGCTATCGCTGTAATATCAGCACAAGCTTTTCCTTTTCAGATCCCAGCCTTTTGTAAGCACATCAGCACAGTGTGCTGTGGCCAGGCTGCTTGCTTGCATGTGCTCAACCTTCTCTGCATCTTTCCAAGAGTCAGAACCCAGCCTCTCATCGTGGGAGCCTTTGTGTTTCTTCTCTGAGTCCTCTCAAACAGTGTTTATTCCCTCTCCAAAACAATGAAAGGATCCCAAATGCTTGTACTCCTGGAGAGAGTCTGAAAACAAATCTTGCAGAGCCCATCTGCAGCAGTCTCTGGGGTGGAGTATAACAACAGCTACAGCACAGCTTACAGAAATCCCTCTATAGGAGAGGGCAAATAGTGCCAGTTCTGGGTGAAACTGTGGGGAGCAGGATTCAGATGAGCACCCATGTGATCTTGCTGACGGATGAAAACGAACAGCACAGTGCTGCAAAAATGCACGTAGCTTTTGGTAGCCTTTGGTGGACAAAATCCTGCTTTTGTAGGAAGGATATGTAAACAAGACAACATCAAAATACATCACACGATTTCAGTCTCAAATGCTGCATAATCCCTAGCAGAGTGTTTCCCTTGTTGCTTCTGCTCCTAACTCCACTACCTGACTCCCCTTTTAATCTGGAGTTCGGTCCTGCTGTGATCTGCAGCTATCTGGAGCGATTTGCATGTGAAGCTGCTAGGGGGTCCCTTTGCTCCTGTCGCAGCCTCTGCTTGCTCCTTTCTCAGTGGTTCGTAGACTTAGTTCTCCCTCCTGCATTTCAGAGCATCTCCTTGTCTGGCAGCATGGCCAGGTTAGCTGGAAGTAGAAGGGTTGGATAACCCACAGCAAACGTTTCTCTGTCTCCCAGAAGAGTGCTGCGTTAAAAAACAGTTTGCAGAAGGGAGAGCCCAAGATCTGGTTTCATTTTTGGTGCAGCTACTACAGTTTCTAGATGTAAACCCTTATCAGTGCATTACTTGTATGGCTGCTGATCAGCAGAGATCCTGCAGGCAAGCTCAGTATTACTGCTTCATCAGTGCTGTTCTGACTTCTAAACCTTCTGGAGACGCTGTAATTGGGTACTTTGAGTGGCTTGGCTTCTTTTATAGCACAAAGTTAATTTTTTTAGACTGGGGTTTGGAACTAAAAGAAAGGGAAATAAAATAAAATTAAGTGAAAAATAAAAGTATCAGTAGTTAGAAGAAAAAAAATAAAGTTCCTAATAAATTCTACTTCTCTTTCTTGGAGTGATCTAGGGCAGCTGATGGAGATTGACACTCCAAGTTACATGAATGTTTGAAACATGTAAAGAATCCTTCATAAATTCAGCTCTGTTTGCTATGATACACTTTCCAAATTGGGATACTGCAGAGCAGATTGTGAAACGATGATTTGCATGACTTGAGGATTTTTCTCCCTGTGATTAAACACAATAGCACTTCCTTTGGTTCCCTTTTCAAATGCATTTCTTAAAATGTATTTAAATGTATGGATGGATGTATTTAAAATACAGGCTATTTTCACAAGGGTAAAAATACCAGGCAAAAAAAAAAAAAAAAACCAAAACAACCCACCACCAACGTTATTGAGTGCTGTGTAAAGTACAGCTAAGCATCTCTGGAATTGCAGCACTCTAAAAGGTGGAAATAAATGTTAAAATTACAACTAAGAAAAATATTCAATATACCTTTTCTTTTTGGCAGGAAAGTGAAAAGCATAGAGTTTGGTTGGCTCATTCTTCCTTTTGCAGAGGATTTAGTGTTGAGCTTTTGCCTGGCTACATAATATACTGCAATGAAACACACAGAAATCTGGGATTAGATGTGAGTTGTAACACGGAGTAAATTTTATGTTGAAAAATTTAGAGCTTGCCAAATGGTTAGCTACATGGACAAAAGACTAATGTGAATAGGTTAGAGAATTATTAGCCTCTAATAATAGATGATATAGTATATATCAAGTAATGACTACTTACTATCCTGCATTTATCTCTTACACCATGTCCTTTTTAATTGCCTACCCTGCCACCACAGAGGCCAGCAGCTGGTGCAAGAAATGCTGCGAAGCTCATGCCTTCTTCCCTCATAAAATGGAGATATACTTCCAATCTGTGCCCTTGTAGTTATTAGACATGGGTTTCCCAGGAGAAAAAAAAGCAGTCTTTTTTTTGGACAGTGGTTCTTAAGGAAGGTTCTCTTGCTGAAATCTTTTTCTTTGTGTTTCGAGCTGGTAGAGAACAAAACTGCCGACTGACCCTGACTGTGGCTTTTCCCTTCAGATTTTAATTCCTTCTGCTGCTTGTCTAGGTGAGGAGCAGATAAAAATAGATTGTTAGATGAGGCTGTTGCTTTTAATTATATTCATAACGAGCATTTGCCATCCTTAATTCAATAGTGCAGTATAACTGGGGGGAGGGCAGGGGTTTTTTAACCTCGTTTCCTAAGGAAATGAGGCATACAGCATCCCACCACTTACCCACCTGTACCCAGTACTCTCCTAACAACCTGTGAGTACTTTGCAAGCAGGTTTGAAAGGGGAAAGACATCTCAAACATTATAAAGTCCTGAAGAAAATCGGAGTGCAAGAAAAAGCTCTGCACCTGGTCTCTACATTCAGTCTTCAGTCATGCTGAAAGCAGCCCGTGGCCAGTTGCCTCCTGTGCATGCTTGGGAAGAGCTGGTTCAAAGGAGTTGGGCACCAGGCTTGCTTCTGGAACTTGGCTTTGGGATTGGCAGCACAGGGATAACCAGAAGAAATCACTTCTTCTGCTCACAATTTGTTTTCTGGTAGAGGCATACTTGCTACGAAGCTCATTTTGCACTAATTCTCCCCAGAGGAATGTCAGTGCAGGCAGCCTCCTTGTTTTGGTGAAATCAGGGCAGAACGAGGAGCTGCCTTTGCTTTCAGGGAGCAGGACAAAGCTCAGCTGAAAGTTTGCTGCTGTGCTCTTGGACCTGCGGCGTTGCAGGGGAACTTTCCCCTGCTGTGCCCCCAGAAGAGCAGCTCCCCTCCTGGCTCTCCTCTCTCCATCTGCTCCCACACCTACTGCTCTTGGAGCTGGCAGTGCATTAATAAAAAATGTAAGTTTTATGGGACAAAGTAAATAAGGCAATTCATATATCATTCCTAAGACACACAGAAAGGAGGCAGAGAAAAATAACCATCCAATATTTTATATGAGGATATTTCCATGAGTCAGCTCATTTTCGGGTTTCTGGGCTTCCAGCTGCAAGCTCTGCTGTGTTGGCTTATCTTCTACTTGAGACCTGGCATGTGCCAGAGGTAGCTTATAATTGGCTGTGTTTCCCCTTTGTAAATGATAATAATAGAGCCTTTATCGGCAGAGAATGGCTAAAAATTTGGATGTCTTTAATTTCATCACAACTCATAATTTTTTTCAGGCCTAATATTACACAAATAGGTCTCAGAGCTCCTTGTTCTGGTTACAGAGCTGACAGCAGAGGGGATGATTTTTGTGGGTGGGATATTGAACTGACCTTCAAATATTCCCTAAGCAGTGGCCATAGAGCTGAATTTATCCTTTAACCCTTGTGGCACAGGTTTCATTAACCTCTAGGGCTTATGGAAAGTTGCAGTTGCTGCTGCTCAGCTTGGCTGAGAAAAGCTGATGCATGACTTGTGGCAGCCCTGGCACTTATTGCAGAGCAAAAATGCAAGGTATTTGCAATGTATTTTAATTCATGTGAGGTTTTCAATGAACTCACCTCAGCCTTCTAAACCCCTTCTAAAATTGCTTCCTGTGGATTTCAAAATGACTAAATTTAACTGGAAAAAAACCCACTCCAGCTCATTCAATAAGATTTCTAAAGACAACTATGCAAGCTTTACAGAGAATGAATTTTAAATTTGTGCATGGTAGAAGTATTTGGTTGATACAGGCATAGGAAGGATGTTGCAAGATTTATTTGGCCAGTCACAACTTGAATTTTGAATAAATTCTGTCAAGATGTTAAAAAAAAAATAAATATGGAAATACATAATGTGATATATTCGAATCACAAATATGTTTGAAGGGAGCTGCATTCTGCTCATGGATGTTCTGTGAATAGAAAAGATTTCACGTGTGCTTAATATATTCTTTTTGGGGAATTAATTGTCCACCAGCACTGACAACTGTGGGGGATGGAGGAGTGGAATGGGAGCGATTTGCAGTTCTTAGTGGGAATTAGTGGCATGACTATATTATAACAATCATAATTAAGCTTTGTACTTGAGCAGTGCCTTTCCTTGGGGAATCTCAAGGCACTCTGTCAAATTTATGGGGAAATCCCAGGGAAATAAGTGATTTCCCTACAGATCTGCAAAAATTCAGTGGTAAAGCTGTGAGCAGTCCCCAGGTCTCAAGGCTCCTGGACACTGGCTCCAAGCAGGCAGCAGGAGCTGCTTTGTTCCTCTGTCACAGCCTGGACAGGACTCGGAGCTGGGAGCTTGCCCGGTGCCCCGTGGCACAGCCCTGTGTGTGCTTTTGGCCACTGTGGCTGCAGGGGGGTGCTGGGATTGGTGAGGGTCCCTCCCCTTGCCTGGGCTGGGCAAGGGGAGCAGGCTGTGGGCTGGGGGATGTGGAGGGTGCAGGCAGGGACAAGCAGCACACAACATAAGGCTCTGCAGCAGCCTGAGGTTAAATGAGCTGAAAATAGCAGTGGGACAGCGCTCTTCATCACTCTATAACCTTAAGGAAGTCCTGACTCCTCCAGGCCTCAGTTTTCCCACCTGTACAGTTAACATGACTGCACTGCAGGAGGGCTTGTGGAGGTGGACTTTGTATGGCAAAGAGAATGACAGATTCAGGAATCTTAGCTAGGGATGTGGTGCATTCACCATTGTTTGAAGTTGTTCATCAAGGTCAAAGTCCTTACCAGAAAACTATGCTCTGCTTTATCTCCATGTTTGGGGTTCACACAAAAGCTATACAGGGAAATTATTTATTTGTCATGAAGGAGGAACTGATGAGGTGATTACAGAGGTCTGTTCCATTTAAAATCCCAGGGTTAAAAATCTGTGCAATTTAATGTTCCTAACATTCTTCGAGATCTTCAGAGACAAGGTCCCTTTGGACTTAATAGGATGAATTAGCCTCCTCGAGTAAGCTGATTTGAACTTTGCATGTAAGACAAGGAATATATTACATTATGAGGTGGTTTGTTCCCTTGACTAGTTTCACCAGTCTGTTAAGTCTGGTGAAAACCCCCCAAAATCATTTGACTCCCTAGACAGAGCAGAGCTGACAATGTTTTTCATCTAAGTGCCTGCAGAGGATGACAAAGTCTTTAAAAGACAACTGGGTTTATATTATTGAGCATGTTTAAAGCAAGCAGTAAAACCTTAAACATTGATTTGGTGGTTTACTGGAACCAATAGAGAGATTTAAAAATAGTGGTTACATGCTGAAAAGCACAACTCTGGTGAAAATGCCCATATTTGTGCTGAATAAATCCTCTCCCTCCTGAGAGCAAGCTGAGTGTGGAGGGGAACAGTTATTGGCCTCTGTTGTTAGTTAGGTCTAGGCTGCGTGTTTGGCTTGATGATAGGCAAAAGGATAGTTTTGGGGGTGTGTGAAGGAGCTTGTCAAGAAGCAATGGATCATGCTCCTTTGGATGGTAGTACCTGGTGGTTTAGACTGAGCTGAGTTGTCGCTCCCATGTAGAGAAGTCCTTCCCCTCTGCCCCAGGACTAGGGGTCCTGGTGGTGACATCTTGAGGGGCATTGCTCTCTCACGGTGCTGCTGGCATCTCCACAAGCCTTGGGGCAGAGGACCAAGGGTATCCCACCAGAACTGGGACAGTTGGCAATCCTTGTTCTTGTGCAGACTGTGTGAAATGCACACCATTCCCCAGAGCTTACAGGCACAGTTACAAACAAAGCAAAGATGGCAGGAATGACATTCCCTTGCTAATTATAGTATGGTCCCATCTGTATATTTGGTGTTATGTCACCAACTCCAGCCTGCTTTTTCTAGAAAGAAAATACTGCTGTAGGTCGAAGCTCAGCACAAAAGGCTACAGGCCTCTAGTAATGTTATATTTACTTGTTTAAAGGGGACAAAATAGCCACTGCTCTCTTTTGAAGGGCTGTTGGTTGGAAATCTGAGAGCGTGTTGGCTAAGGTGCTTTCTGGGTAACTCAGCAGGCCATATCCAAAACGCACTTGGGTGTGGGCAACCATAGCAGAGTATAGTGGCTGCACATTTCATTGAACCCTGCTGGCTCCATCAGCAACTTGTGCATGGCAGTGATGCTGTGAACCCAGATCCATCCCACATGGAGAAGGTGGGAGGCCAGCCAGCTTCCTGGCCATCAGTTCTCTCCGCTTGCCTGCAGACTTTTTGATGCCATGGATAGTCTGGGAAGATTTTGGGCTGTGGGACGTGTGCATCATCTCTCCAGCAATTCTGCCAAAAGATACGAGCACAGAAAACATCCTTCTGGATTACTCCATGGGATGTTTACATTCAGTCCTCCTGTGGCTCTCGTGAGTTCTCCTCGGAGCCCAAGTACAGTCCTGGAGTTCACATCTTTGTTTCTGAAGGTGGAGTTTCCTCACTCCTGCTTATAAAATCAAGATCTGTGGTTGTGATTTAAGACCTTAAGTTTGCTCATAATTGTGTCATGATTCCCTTTGGAGGAGCCTGTGAGGTGCTTGATTCTTGCACGTTGTGCTTGTGAGGTGTACTGGTGAGCCTAGTGCTAAATCGTATAGGAATGAGATTTTTAATTAGGGTAGAGATGGGAGCCTCCAAACCTCATGTGATTAGAGAGTTCTCATAACTTTTACATTTATTATATAGCCCAATTAGCATATTTCTTATTTTAATGTCTGTATTGCCCTATTCAGTGTTGGAAATCCACAAAAAAAGTGCACTTTGCTAAAGCTTGGAAGCCATGGAGTGAAAAGAGCCCAGAAACAAGTAAAAATGAGTGTTCCTTGTTTCATTCACTGTTTTGTCTAAAAGCAACGAACAAAAATGTAGGCAAACCAAGGAAACACCATAAATAATGACAAGGAAAGTAAAATCTGAAAGCCATTAATCTTACTGGTTGCAACAGAGATAAAATGAATTTAAAAAAAAAAAAAGTTGCCTAAGATTTGAAACCATCTCAAATGCAGGCTTATATGAGGAGGCACAGAAGCACCATGCACGGTTACATCTCTCCTGGCTTGCGCCAGAACCTCTCTCCAGAGCTGGAAGTCCCTCTGCATCTCAAGGGCATCCAGTGGAGCTTGTGTGGTAGGAGGTGAAACTGTCATCAAGTGGCTGTATAGGTGCACAGGGGCCATGGTGTCTCTTGAAGTCAAGGAGAATTTGTACCAGCAGAAACAGACTTGGGTTCCTTGTCATGCAGGAAGCCGTTGGTGGAGTAGGAATTTAACAAGTTCACAACTTAACGAGTCCCAGCCTAGTGTCTGGACTACCAGAATAGACTTTTTTCTCAAATACCCCCAAACACTCAATGCTTTTGTCAAATTTCTGTCTCTCTATATAAGGTGTCAGCCTCAGCTTAACAATGAAGGTAGTCCCAGAAAACTTCTCACAAATAAGCAAGCTATGCTCCCTGTTATGAAAGCAGCCTCCTACTGTCTTGTATATTAAATCTGTGCTTGTAGGGCGCTGTAGAGGTTAAATCTTCTATGCCTGGCATGATAAGTTTTCATTGCTTTAGTTTTTTGGAACTTTCTCCAACTTTTTGAAAGGCTTAGGGCAAGCTATGAAGGCTCCACCTCTTTCTTGGCCCTCTAACCTGTGAACAGTTCAGCTGAGGCTAGGGGATTTGTGTATAATGATTTTGAAAAGCTGTGAGTATAAATAGAAAGGAATTTGAGATGTTTTTCCCCTCTGTAACTCAACACTCAATAGCTTCCCCTTCCACTCTGCGCATAAGGTGCTGTACCAAAACCATGGAAAGAATTTGTGTAGCTTCAGATCAAGGAAGTTCAGAAGCTAGCAGGCCTTTCTCTCACTTGCTCTTTTTAAAAAATCTGAGAATATCACCTTCTCTGGGGAAGAATATGGCCAGAGAACCTTAAGAGATTTTTCACCAGATCCTCCCACCAGAAGCATTTTCCCTGGTGCAGAGCCTGTTAGGGCAGCACTCTGACCTCCTCTTACACACAGTATGGAATGGGTAGGAGCCTGGAATTAATGTTCAGACTGGCCTTTTTCCTTTTCTCTGCCTTCTTTCTTTTCCTGGTAACAGTTACCACTGAGAGAACATGTTCAGCCTGCTCTGTGCTCGAAACTCAGCCTTCCTTCTTCCACATCTCGTGGGTGTATGAGGGTGTGAAATTGGGTTGCAGTACATCTCAGCCCAAGCTCTATGATGACATGTCCAGCAGCCAGGGGTCAAACCTTGAGATAGGCATCCTGAGCTCAGAGATTGCTGTTGCATCTGGCAGCAGTGCTCAGATCTGAGGAGCCCTTGGTCTAGGCAGCTCATTGGTGACAGGCTTGCTTTGAGGTACCCCTCAGGTTCCTTTCTTCTCCATGGTTTTCTTTTTCTTAATTTGTCCTGTGCTTTAAACCCTCTAAACCATAAATATCTATGCTTACTCTAACAGAAATGCCAGCTCTTAGCAGGATTGGTGCAAATGCTCTGTAGCCCCTGTGATTTCAGGACAGTGAAGGTTCTCAGTTCTGCACTTGTCCCCAAAGCCTGATTTGAAGCCCCTCATGCAGCTCCGCAGTTGCGCTGGCCTGGGCACAGACGGAGGGCGGTCACAACATACATTCATGCACGTTCATTGCCAGGCACTTGATGTATGGCTTCATTTGTGAGGCGTGACTTCATTTTGCACCACGCTATTTGGCTATGCAGATTTACAAATCAGGACCCAGCATTATTGCTTAAAGAACCCTCAGTGCTCTCGGTAAAAACCTGAGTAAGTATTTGTTATATTTAGAGGCAATTCTGCTTATTGTCTCTTCATACCAGTAAGCTTTTCACTGACCTAGATTTTGCTATTCCATTTTCCATGTGCTGTCCCACGTTACATTTGCATGGCAGCAAAGGCTTTTGTCTTTCAGTGTTCTCTTGTACTTGCTATTTTGTCCACCAGCCAAAATCACGCTCTCTGGCCTCTGCTGGTGTGAACAGCTTCACTGCAAATGATTGCATCGTTGAGGGTCCTGGCTTCAAACTAGAAGTAAAAAGCTATTGTAGGGGAATCTTCAGCCTTGAAGGTACCTGGAGGATCAGCCAGCAGCAGAATAGCCCACAAAGATGAGAAAGTTACATGGTTTGCAGCAGTGGCAACTTAAGAGAAAGAAAAGGAACATGGGACAGAGTCAAAAAGAGGCTTCCTTTCACTGGAAGGAAGTAGTCCTCTCCCTGGATATATATTACAACTGTGACTAAAGAGACAAAGCTACGTTTTGGTTTTAATTCTGCTCTCAGCTTTAACATGTCATTAGAGAGATACCTGTATTGACAGGAGGAGTTGTCAGGCTTTTGGGCAGTTGCTCTTCTCGCATTACATGACTATGGTGTTTATTGCAGGGGTGCCTTAGGGCCGAATTTGCACACGTTGTGGCTGGATTACACGGGTATTATGCTGCTCAGAAACACTTTGCTGTGTGTTCCTGCTGAAACCCTGTGAGCTGGACAACGTAAACAAATTCACATTATCAGGGAAAACCTGTTTTTTAAGTCAGCTTTCCCTGCAGGCTGTGCTTGGCCAAGGGACACTTGCTGTACGTCTCACATCTCCTACATCTCTACTGTGTTCAAAAATGTTTTTGCTAGCACATGTTTAACCAAAACCTCTTCCTTTTTGGAAAAAAAAAAAAAAACAGGCATGTTTAAAAATGCATTTGATCTGAGTAGCTAGCATATTTTTAAACAGGGCTGTGTTATGTTTAACAGCATGTTAGCATATGTCAATTAACTTGTTTCCAGGGAGTGCTGACAGAAGTGCCCCCAGTGCTGCCGGCTGCAGGGCACCCAGTGCTTGGCTAAACTGGCAGAAGAGAGCGTGTGCCCACACCTCTGGCCCAAGTACTGACCGTTTGTGGGCAGTATTAGGATGGCAGAATCATTGAGTTGTAGAATGGTCAGGTTTGGAAGGGACCTCTGAAGATCGAGTCCAACCCCCCTGCCAGAGCAGGATAACATAGGGCAGGTCCCATAGAAAAACATCCAGACAGGTCTTGAAAGTCTCTAGAGAAGGTGGTGTTGGACTTTGCACTGTATCAATGACTGTGAAAGTGTCTCCTTCTGCTGGCTGTGGTCTGGGGCTAGCCACCCACAGTAGGGTACCCACTGGGGCATCTCTGTCAGCACCCCAAATGATGTCTTCTGAGCATGCACATGGGTTGAGAGGATTTTGCTGCACGCAACGCCCTTCCAGACAGAATAAATAGAGACTTTTTCTCACACTGTCAGGAGATCACACTCCTTCCCTGTGCCAGATATAGATGAGATGGAGGAGAAAAGCCTCACGTGCATGTAGCCCCTAAATCTCCTTTGTGCCCAGCCCAGGTGGTGAGGATGGTTGTGAGTACTTTGTGTGCCAAGTCGTATCTGTGGCCATGCAGGCTGCTCACCTCTTCTCCTCCAGTCCATGCTGGCCAGTGCAGAGGGAACATTTTAATCCATTTTAAGAAGCAGCAGCAAGCTTTTTCACCAGGAGGCTGGCATAGGCTGCTGGATAAAGCCCTGGAAGTGTGTGAACTAATTATTCTTTTCCTGGCAGGACCTTCTTCTGCATACTAGTCATGAAATTGTGTGTGATGAGAAGTGGGGTGGGAAGTGCATGGCTCTGGTCTCAGCAGAAGTGTGCTGGAGGGATGCACATGGCTTTCCCACGAGGATGTGCAAGTGTCCCTCCATGTGTAGTGACTGCAGAACTCGGGCAGGTGTTCAGTGGGGACTCATCTGTTGCTGCACACATGGTGGGTGGGGGAAGGATAAGCGTGTGGACATGCAAAAGGCAGAGGAGGTGGCTTAGATAGGAAGGAGGTGGAGAGGTTTTTGCTGATAGTGCAGGAGCTGTGTCGTTCTGTTGTGTATTACCAGTGAGCACAGAGGAGGAGGTGCTGGAGGGATAGGAACTGGGTGTCTTCTGGGAAATCACTCTGATGGGGAGACGAAGAGAGTCTCCTAGGCATTTACCCTGGGAATTTCTGCTGCAGTGGTTCGTGTAACTAGTCCTGGCAGGGCTGGTGTCCCTTTGGCAGGGCTGGTGTCTCTTGTTTGCAACCTTGTGCCTGGCCACTGTCAGCTGCATGTCCCAGTGCTTGTGTCCAAGCTGGACCCTCTATTTGGGTGCAGCCCTCAGGCAGACAGACAGACCCATCTTTGCTGCTAATCCTCATCTGGGGAATTTGGACAATCTTCCTTTTCCAGTTTGATTAGTAAGCACATGGATTATTCCCTCATGTTCTTGTACAGTGTTAACAGAAATACCTAGCATAGACAGCATCCAAAAATAGGTCCCTTGTCCTGCCAATGTCTTGCATATGTCCTTAACTTTCCTGCCCTGGGAAGGAACTCCTGACAGGAGTTCCTGTCAGAGTTTTTCCATTCACATCACTGGGTGCGGGATTTCATTCTGCATTATAGGCCAGCAGATTTTAAAGGGCCTGTCCATGGGGCCCAGTCAAGCTCTTTGCAGGGTTGGAGTGCTTTATATTCTTAGCATGGACAAAATGGGCATGAGGGAAAAGCATGGTTTTTAGCCCTCTGCTAGAACAGCATGACCAGACGTGCTGCTCTGCCTATGGTTGCTCAGGGTCAAGTTGTTACTGGCCCTGGACCATTTCTTTGGGGTGCTGCACCTTCCTGCCACACAGCTTGGCTGCCGTAATTGTTGCTGAGAAGCTGACCCATGCCGGCCGAAACACGTTTTTGGAAGTGGGGTTTTATAAATAGACTCCATGGACAAAGAGTGTCTGCTCTGTGTGGTTATGGGGCCAGGGAGAGGAGCTTGGGGCAAGGGAGGGAACCCAGCAGCTCCTGGGGAACCGGCACAGCCCTTTGCAAAGCAGCGAACGCGGTGCCAGCAGAGCCTGCGGCAAACCCTCGGCAAAGGGAAGAATGGAGAGGCCATGACCTGGGGTGTGAGTGCTCTTTTCTGCCTGTGAGACTGGCTCCCAGACCTTTGCTCATGCAAACCCTGACAGATCCTGTCTAAATGAGTAGCTGGGAATGATGTGCTCCTTCTCTGGATTGGGCTGGGGCTGAATTTCACCCAATGGGCTCAGACAGCAGGCTTTGCTACTGAGTGTAATTAAGAGCACCAGAACCTGACGGTGTGGGATGAGCCCAGCCCTGGTGGTCAGGGTGACTGACACTGGATCATTTGATTTCTCCAGAGGTGTCATAATTTTTTAACCTTATTATTAATTACAAGTATATTAATCTCTGAAAAGTATTAATAGTATTTCAAAATATTATAATTTTATCTAACCTACTGGGGAGCTGGGGGGAGGCACTTTTGGATGAACTGAACAATATAGAGAGTGTGCTTTATAACCAGATGGATTTTCCCTAGCTAGCTCCATTTCTATCTAATATTGGCGGAAGATTAAAGATACTGAATCAATGGCTGTAAAAGCTCACATTAAAAATTTGCAGTAAATGAGAAGAGGAAAATTACATTAGAGGCATAAATTGTAGCAACTGGAATGAGTGCAACTTATTTTTAGTGTTCTACTGACAGGCACCCTTAAAAGTCTTTTTTTTTTTTTTCCCCAAAATGTTGGTGGTTTTTTTTTCCTCAGATAGAAAAAAAAAAAAAGATTAAAATGACCTCTAATATTTTGAAATATAGAACTAATTACAATAGAGAGTGATCCTGATCCCACTGAAGTCAACTGTAGCATTCTTTATGACATTGCAGGATAGTGCCTCTATTAAGAAATAATAAGGAAATGAGATACTTTGAAGAGAGGGGTTTAAAATGAACTGGCTCTGTTGGCCTCTTTTGTAAAAATACCTTAGAGCCACTTTTATCAAGTCAAAAGGCTCATTGAAAAGAGAGAAATTAAAAGATGCCGCTCATGGAGCCTGGCAAAACATGGAGATCGTAATAAATATCTCTCCAATCCAATTATAACATTCAAATCAAGGAGAGGGGAAAAAAATAAATTATGAAATATAATGAAAGCTTTCTTTCTACTGAAAATGTACTTGGAGGTGTCCAGACCTAAGGGAATTTCCAAGTCAGTGCTGTAGCGAGGAGAGAGGAAAAAAAAAAAAAGGCATGTAAATGAGAGTGAAATAATCAAAATTTTTTTTGATGGAAATAAGTGCAGTTGTTTGATGTAATTTTGACACAGAGCATAATTTCAGCATCAACACTGGAGTTTAAAGGCTCAGTGTGCCTTCATGAGATTTCTATAGAGAAAAGCTGCTCAACAGGAAACTTTAAATCAGACTTCGGTATGCACGTTGGACCCCTCCGCCAGAGAAAGCCCTGGATTATGTTTGTTGTAAATAGAAAAATAGAGATGACCCTTTTTCAATAACTTCTAGGCACCCTTTCCACTTGACAATCCAGCCTGCTTGTGGTAGCTAAATCACAAGAAATGTGATGTTTTTGTGCTCGCAAAACCCAGCTTTGTTTTGTGCCTCTGACGCCAGCTCAGCCGTTGGAAGCTACACACCGTTTGCAGCGAGTAGGTTACTTTGGGCTCATGTCCCCACGTTTATTGCAGATGTAATTCTTTAATATTGTGGGGATATATTCCAAACAATTAAAACAATTAAAGCAGGGCATTTTATTCAATCTTGTAGCCTGCATGAAATAATATTTGTAATTTTGGGTTCATTTCCAAATGGAGGTGGATTCACACACCCTCACAGCCAAGCTCAGCACAAGAACCGACAATTAAATGAAGCCTGAGATCCAGTCCAAAGGAGGCATATACTCAATTTAATTTTTAAATAGCTTAATTAATAGTTTCAGTTAAAGCAGAGAAGTGAAAATGGGTCAAACTATGTAAACATTGGTTAGAAAAACACACTGTCCAGCCAAGGCATTGTAGAAGTGCTTTTAAGAAGAATGGCCTTCGATTTAATTTAAACACGGTTTTCAAACTTAGGTAAAAGCGCAGTTCAGACAATGCACAAGCCACAAAGAATTACAAAGGTATGCTGAGAGTTTATTTAGTCTTTGCTTGTTCTGAGGCTGTGTTTCACTCTGCAGTCATCATCTCCTCCTCGCTGTCAGCATGTTGTAGCCTCTCAGCAGCTCAGAATTCACCGAGAGCAGCCTCAGTGTGTTTTGAAGCCGAGTTTAATAGCCAGTGGGAACTGAACGGATGCTACAAAACGTTGTGCACAAATATTTGCTGAGGTTTTGAAATGAATTGGGGTAGACTCTGCTGTTGCAGTCTTAGTGTTTGCTTTCTGCAAACATTCAGGTTCAAGTTCTTATTGACATGGCTGTGATGGATGGGATCCCTTACATAAGCCTCAAGGCCAGGAGGGTGCTCCTGTGCCTGAGCAATAGGGGAGTAGAGGCAGTACCACGTGTCTCATCTGACCACTCATCACTAACTAGCAGCCTTTAAATGATGGGAAGAGACACTTCATGATGTGTTGGTTGTCTCCTGAATTCCCAAGGGGTAAAATGACAAAATTTAGACAACTTCTCTCAGTTCCAGAGAACATCTGTATATAGAGAAAGGGCTTTCTTTTACTTAGATTTTTTTTTTTTTAATTTTTCTTTGGTTCTGAAAGCTCAGGTGAAATGAAGTCTCCCTCTCTGGAGACTTTCAAAACTCACCTGGATACATTCCTGTGTGGCCTACCGTAGGTGATCCTGCTTTGGCAGGGGCGTTGGACTTGATGAACTCTGGAGGTCCCTTCCAACCCCTAAGATTCTGTGATTCTGTGTGTTATGCAGTATGTTTGAATATGTTTGAAGTTTCTACTTCAAGTAGAGGACAGGGAGTTCTTTACAGTCAATTTCCAGCATCTTAAGTTTTTGGTTGGAACAAGTGAAGGATTTCCATTTTTTTGGGTTTTCTTTTTGCTTTAATCTGATTAAGTTAATAAAAAGTGAAAGACAGAAGAATGAAAACCAAAAATTATCGATGGTAAATACCAAGACAGTTTCAGGTTTGGCATTGCAATACATTGCTGTAGGAAGCTGTCCCTGCTGTCCCCTTCATCAGCTTCTCTTATTGCTATGATAAACTTTGTGAGTTTGAGCATAAGTTTTGGTCAGGTTTTACTACGTGAAAATGTTCCCCAAATTCTCCTCTTGCACCCCAATGTATGCAGAGCAATTCATGCAGCAGGTGTTGGCAACATCTGAAAGTATCATCTTCATGCTCTATGCCAGCCATCCCCTTGGGAGCATGACCTTGGGTTTTGAGGAGAAAGTCTGCTGACAGTGGCTTTTTATGGAGTTCATGGTTGGTAATTGTGACTGATCATTGTTTCAACCTTCCTGATCTGGACACCTTTGCTACAATTGTAAAGGACAACATATTCTGTACAGTGGAAAGAAAACCATCTGGTGCTTCTCACCACTTGCAGAACATCTGTAGAAGTAGGGAAACTTACCAAATATCTTCACAGTGAAGAACTTTTTTTTTTTTTTACTGGGTGTGTTCAAAAGACAACAGCAGACAACATCTTTTTCACGGGAATTTGAGCTGAAGAGCAGCCCAGATGACCTGGGCTTCTCTAGCTTGTCCATAAAGTTAAATGTGTCAGAGGATCCTCTGCTAGGCAAAGGAAAGATGCAGGTGAGGTTTTATAAATGGCAGTTGGGCAATTAATGTTAACCGTCAATATCAGAATGGCTTAGATTGCATGATTAACTAGTAAGAGTTTGGAGCTGGCTGGTAATTTTAGATTAAATAGCCAGGCAGCCAGTGACTTGAATATTGATGAATATCCTGTGTTTTATTAATATGCATTCTCTATAAATTAGAGGCTTGGTACACAAAGAAGAAACCTAATGTTCTTGCTATTTTTCATTGCCACAGGTAGAGCTGAATAATTCATAGCAATTAATTTATTTCACTGATTTAGCCTTTTGGGGCGGAGGGAAGTTGAGCACAAGTAGTCTGCAGGTAATTTTTTTCACGTTTATTTATTATAAATAACTCACCAAACACATTTGAAGTATAATTCTTACTTGGAGAGATTTTTTTTTTTTTTTTAATTCTTAATTCTTAAATTGGAGAAATTGGGAGGAACTTGGGCAGAACTGCAAGCAACCCATCAATGATTACAAGAACACAAATGAATTGTAAATTAAAAAAAAAAAAGGCACAGCTAATTGCAAATACAACCCAGTCAGGATCAGCCTCACCTTGATTTGTATTGACTGGTGCAGTGCCAGTTACACTGCATGTTTCTGCTCCCTGTTTTGACTGATTGTAGTTCTTTAGGGCCCAAATTTTCTTACAAACGTCTTTATCTGTGCAGAATTTGTTCAGAATATGTCTGTATTTTGTCCCTAATGCATATAGAACGGAAAAGCTAAAATGCTGCCCCTTTTGAAATCAAGGGGAGTTTTACTATGGAAGACTTTGGAAGATCAGGGATTCCACCTACTGATGGAAATATTCCTGCAAATATTTTCTGTGCACAGAGAGCAATAACATGTCCAACACAAATGACATTTTGTATTTAGGCAGGGCTTCAGAGTATCCAAACAGAGATTTAAACATGGTAGGAGGGAGACAGTGCAGCTTTTTAAATATGAGCTGAAATGTTGCAGCACAGAGATCATTTGGCGGTCCTGCAGCTCGGGGTGGCTGCAGTCCTCTTTCAGTGTCACACAGTCATATCCAGAGCAGGTAATATCAAGAAACACATGAGGAGGAGGAGGAGGCTGTATGATTACTGCCTCTCCCTTTTGCTGCTCCTTCCAATGCACTGCACAGCAGTGAGAGTTGCATAGCACGCAATAAATCATTGCCTCATTATGCTCCTTCTGTAGGTTTGTGTAGGGCACCTACTCCAGTACCAGCTCCAGAGGATTATTTGTTCTTCCCAGAAATTCCTCTCACAGACTTCTGTTTTGATTTGCAGAGGGGAAAAAAAAAATTCACCATGTCTTATTTTGAAAATAATTTGTTAGTGTACACAACAGTTCAGATTACAGAACGAAATAAGAAAATAATTTAGGCAGTGCCTGATTTTAATTTGTAGGTAGATGATTTTGTCAAGAGGAGGCAAGAGGTTAAGGAAGGTTTTCATGTTTTTGGGACTTGTCAACATGAAATATTAGCAAATGAAACAGTCTTCCTTCCCTCCTTTCTTCCTCCCTCCCTTTTTGCCTGCCTGCCTTTTTCCTTTCCTTTTTCCTTACTTCTTTCTTGTGTACACAGAAGCTGCTGATCCCATACCTTGCCAGATTATGTTGAATTGTTCTGTTGTAAAAGAAGCCTAAGTACCTCATTAAAAAATACTGTGAGCTCTTCATTCACGTTCTCGATATGTCTTTAGCCAGCCCTAGTCTACAGCTGGTGCAGGAGGGCATTGGTCTGATTGATAGAATAAGGGGGTTTGACACTTGTTTTTAATTTAAGCAGACAAATCCTCTTAAGAAAAAGTGTTCATTAGTTGGCCTAATTTACTAACGATTCAGCATTGCTGATTTTAATAAAACAGTATTTATTTAGCATTGCACTGAGCAAGTGCTGGAATAACCTAGATTGTGTTTGAAGGGCTAGAGCTGAGAGCTTAGAGAGCAGGTGGGTACACTGCAACACGGCTGGGTTTTGCTGCAGTGTGACAATGTGATCTAGGATCCGATCCAGGCTCCTTGGAAATCAATGGAAATTCTACCCTTGACTTTACTGGGCTTTGGATCCTGCTCCAGTTGTGCCAGAGTGGTAATGAAATGACTCCAACTTGGGGGAAGAATTTTCTGGCTTAACATATTCAGCGTTTTGTGTTGATAGGTTTGTTTATACAAGGGGTCCTGACTTCAAGTTTGAATGATTTTCACAGATGCCTTGCTCTGATCCTCCCTCCTAGTCCCAGTTCCTTGAAATGCAATGAATTTCTGGTTTGTGACATCTCAACTGAATGATGAAATTTCGTAGGTGATTATAATGTGAAACTCAAAATGATTGTAAGCTTGCTCAGAATGCGACCTGCCTCCATACAAAAGGTCCCTGAGCTTTCTGAACCTTTTAGCAAACCTGGATGTGTTCAAAGCCATAATGAAACACGAAACTAAGTTTTGTGTAAATTAGGATTTTGTTATACATACTTCTGCACCATTGTATCTCAGAGTCCTGGATGTAATTCTTATTTGATCCTAAACTCTTACAAAGAACCTAGGAACAGAAGATCTGCTGAGGTCAGGACCAGAAGAAAGACTTTTTCAACACCCACTGCAACCTGAGTCCCCCATAAACAGTTAGGACTCAGCGAGAATTGTACCCAATTCTTTTTGATGGAAGTACAGTGGTGACCTTGTAGATTGATTAAAGATGTGACATTGATTGACTTTGAATGGAGCCACATCCACCCTTCTTCTGCCAAAAAGGCAGTGGCTGCAATGTGAAGCCTCAAGAATGGGGCATTGCTCTTCCAAGTACATGGAAGACATCCAAGGGTAACGGAATAATGCAGATAATGGGATAGGGTTTCTCCCCCTCCTGTCCCTCAGATATCATATAGGTAGATTTTAGCTATCCAGACTCAGGTGTTAGGAGATTTTTCTTTGATAGCTATTTGAAAGATGAAATAGCTAAGGAAATGAGTTCTTTTTATAGTTATGTAGGATGTGTGGTGGTTGAGAAAGGACTTGGGAGGGTTGACTTTGCAGAGACCTTTAATGGTGATGGGGGGATGCTGCTGTGAGTGCCGGTGTCAGCAGCCACCTGGAAGGGATGGGGTGTGTGGGAAAGAACTTTATCCCTTGGGCAAACCCACCCTTGATGCTTTTACATGCTGTGACTTTGGGGTGTCTGGCTTGAGAGATGCCAAAATGGCCCAGTTTTGCATACAAACAATACATACTACCTTAGCAATATCTGGTTCTTCTCAAGGCCCTTGGAGTTGGCACTGAGAAATACTGGCCTCAAAAATTGTGACAATCCAGGCTACTGAACCTGATATGAGCTATCAGAAACCAGAGACAAGGGAGCATTCATGTTGGAGAGGGCGTAGGAGCTTGGAAACTACAAATCAAAATAATTCATCCTTTTATGTGTAAATCTCCCTCTCTTTGATACACGAATTGAGAATCTGTCTGGTTTCCCTGTAGCTTCTGTAAGCAAGCAGCGTGTGGCTGTACCCTCTAGAATGCTATTTAAGCGTTATTTAAAGTGCAGACCTGTTAAGGTCATGGAGGCTCATCTGTATGCTAAAACTGAACCCACCAAACCTTACACCTAAACCCAGCAAGCAGGGAGGTCTTGAGTTCCACGTTTCCTTCCTGACAAGGGTACGGCATGACAAGTGGTGAAGCACCAGAAGTTCAAAGTACTTTTTCAAGGATAACAATAAAACCAGAGACAGAAAGACATCGAGTCCTGCTGCAGGTGGCTGCTGTTTCAAAGCAGTTTTTCTCAGGCATGACACTGCCAGCCCATTGCATGGGGATATGCAAACTGTCAGTAATAGCATCAGCAAGTGTAGATCCTGTGTAGATCTGAGCTGGTAGAAAGACTGAAGAGTCATTGCAAGGAGCCCATGCGAAAGGAATTACTGTATCTCACTGAATTTGCAGTGGGCATACTATAGAATCATAGGATTGTTTTGGTTGGAAAAGACCTCTGTGATCATCCAGTCCAGCTGTCAACCTAAGACCACTGTGGCCATTAAAACCTGTCCTAAGTGCCACGTCCACACCTTTCTCAAACACCTCCAGGGACGGTGATTCCACCACCTCTCTGGGCAATCTTTTTTTCAATGCCTGACCATTCTTCCTGTAAAGAAATTTCTCCTAATACCCAATCTAAACCTCTCCTGGCACAACTTCAAGCCCTTTCCTCTCACTCTATCATCTGATACTAGGAGCTTTTTGATGCAATGTGATGTGTTTTGCTCCTACTCCAGGGTTGCTTTCTTCTGTCTGAGTACCTTAATCCAGATTCTGTTGAAGTCAATAGCTGTCATGCCTTTCAGAAGGATTATGCCCCTAAATAGCTACTTTAGGAAGTGTACTTTGCTTGGTGATAACAGAAAGCAGAGGGTGGATGATTAACACCAATTAGGATTATTTACAAGAACCTAGAAAACAATAGGTCCATAAATCATTGTCTTATCAATTGTGGTTCCTCCCCAGTAATTTAGTCATCTTGAGCAAACTCTGTGTTTCACCGTTCCTGGAGATCTGACTGATGTTAGCTGAAGCTTGTGGAAATGTTCAAGGTACAATATGACCTAGGGAAATAGCAGTGTTAGGAAAACACTCCTAGTGGTTTTCAACATTTTTATGTTATAAACACCTGATGATTTTTTTTTCTCCAGGAGTATTTAGTGAATTTAAGATGACTGACAACAGCCTTGTTTCTCTTGGGTTACACTTCAGCTCTGTCTACATTAGCATCTCAGTTTGGAGCTTGGGATGGTTTTGCAGTAATCCCCTGGTTGTCTGCTTTGTGTTGGGCACTGGTCCAGCTGCAGAGCAGCTTCAGTGTACGCAGATTCCTTCCAGAAGAGACCCAGTGGGGAACTCTCACCAAAAGCAAGCCGGGGCTTGGTGGGACATTCAGCTCTGATCCCACATCACCGCAAACTCCTTCAGGGTGTGTGTAACCCTGCTTTGCAAGAGGAAGGCTGTCAAGCTGCCCAGAGCTCCTGGAGAGGAGCTTGTGCTGTAGAGAGAGTCAAATGCTGTATGTGACACCCATTTTGCTAGTGGCTGGCAGCTCTTGTGACTGCTGCTCCTCTTTCTTCCATCAAGACTTCTCCTGGCTCATTATCCTTTTTGTTTATTAACTACCCCATCTTCTGTAGCTGTTCCTCCTTGATGCTGTCCTTTTTTATTTCTACTTTTATCACCTTTTGTGATCCCTTTTCCAATTTCCAACCTTAGTCTCCCAGAAGACCTGGAGTGGTGATGCCTGGATGCAGAGGAGGTCACACTGCTTATAAATCTGCACCATGAGGAGACAGTTTCTTCAGCAGCAAGAGGTAAGCCAGGACTGCTGGTGGGTGTAAGGAACAGAGAGGAATGCCACACACGTTCAAGAAGATGAAGGCAGCATTCTTGAGGATGGAGACTTTGGAGCAGTATCACAGTCTTGTACAGAAAGCTTGAAGAGTTCTTCAGGTGGGAACACATTGCCCAGCCAGCTGCCTCTTTGGTTTAGTCTGTGGACCTCTGGGGTCTGCACACCAGAAACTGAAAATTCTTGACTTACCTTAAATTTCCTCTCTGTGGACTTCAGATGTGATAGCAATGGCACAAAAAAATTCAATAAATCTGCTTGGCCATAACTTTTTCAGCCTGCTAACTTTCCCAGGACTACTTCTGCTCATATTACTGGAACTTAATTACATGAGGCTTAATTTCAGTTGCTTGGCCAGCTTTAAAAACTTATTCAAATGTGAACCACAAGGGCAGAATTTTGGGATCCTCTTTTGTCCTCTTACTTTATGTTTAAATGAAGAAACTGTGCCTGTGAATCTCTGCTTTATTATACCTGTTCCAAGTCAGTCTCACTTCTGGAGAGGCTTCCCAGACTTTCAGCAGTTTAAGGGGGAGCACAGACTACCCCTTCTGTTACAGTTTGGTTTTGAAAGTGTGCAAACAATAGATATTTGTCTTCTGCTTATGCATTTTCTTGTAAATAAAATGTATTGAGACCAGAGATGAAGTTACACTGACTTTACACCAGAGAAGAATTTGTATTGGCATTTTACACAGAAGTGTTGTATCATCTGTATGTTTCTTCCGTGGATCTTGCAACATTTAATTGCAACAACAACAAAAACAAAAAAGAGAAGGGGAGGGAGAACCAAAAGGGAGAGAGGAGGTGAAAGGACACAGATGGGGAATGGTGAAGCTGGAGGATAGCACTGTTCTATCAATGCCTTATCTGAGAATTCCTGTGATTAGGACTTACTATTTTTCTGACCTCAACATTTCATTATAACCTGCTGCTTAGGTGATAAGTAATAAATGACCTCCAAATTTTGTTGCGTTTGCTCACTTTCTTTACATTTTGCATCAGTTTGTCCCCTTCTTTATGGTCTTCTTTCTGTTAAGGCATGAAGACTCTGTTTGTGCTGGGGTTGACTTGTTCTTCTGGTATCTCAGTGTGGTCATTTAGGTAGCAGTTGTCCCACAGCAGTTTGTGGAGTAATGCTTCCAGCTATCACATCAGGATGATCAAGGATACATTGCAGCTGATGTGCAAACATTGATGTATATCTGGAGTTGGGCACCCACCTCCAAGTCAGCAGATAAAAGCTCTCCAAAGAGCCAACAAAAGAGGGCTTTTTTTAAACACCCAAACCCACTAGTGGATTATCCCTAATGCGTTGGCAGCCTGCCCCTTCCTTCCGCTGCAGGAATGCTAACCTGGCTCTGCAGCTCTGCTTCTGTTTTTATTACAGCATGCAGAAGAAATAAAGTAGAAGACCCATTTGTAATAGTTCATGGCACCTTTTTTTCCCTCTGGAGCCTGGGATCATCTTATTTACCTTGAGAGAGGGAAGTGTAGTGAGCAGCACATCTCTTCGGACAGTGGTCTTGCCTCATCAATGTGGGCATGCAGGAGAAGGTTCCTTGTAGGGGTTGACTGTTGTTTCTAGGAGCTCACTGACTTGATAGCTTCAAGGGCTGAGGGTTCAGCTTCTTCTGTGTGAGAGAGGAGAGGAAATGACCTTCACCCAGCTGAGCAAGGAACAACAGGAAACCCTCATGGCCTGAAGCTTCTGCCATTTCCCACCCCACAGAATCCGGCCCCCGGGGACCGTTTTGATGAACTGTCAGAATTTTTGTCTGTATTTAGCTGCTGCAAATATATTAGCAAAGTATGTTGATGATTCATGGTGAAATGGTGTACACTGATTTGAGTGATGGACTAGCCATTTTGTAATGGATTTGGGAATTTCCAATCAGATTGTACTTAGTTTTATCAAGCAGGAAGCTGGCAGGCAGTGTTTTAATCAACTGATAGCATCACTTGGCAATTGGCATCCAGCTAGTGAACAGAGTATTTCTCAAAGACCAGCTTGCTAAGTTGCAAACAGCCACTCAGATCTTTTGGTTGTACCTCATATTTGTTCCATTTAGCTTGTTACTTTTCCAAATGCAACTTTCAGCTGAAAGTGCAAAAAGGTGCAGCACATCAGGTCCTCTGCTGCTCTTTCACCAGTGTGGGAGGGGGAGTGGATGAGCAGGAGACGTTTGTTCCATCCTCCAGGAAGCTGTGTTGAAACAACCTCCTGGATACAGCACAGAAATCCCAGAAACCATGCAAATTCAAGTTTTTGAGCACTCGCTTTGCATAGATGTGGTAAGTCTGTAACATGGGGCTACACCACGTGAAGTATTTCCTTTTTCCCTTTGAGTCAGCCTGTTTCTTGAACCATTATCTACTTTATCACCAAAGACATAGCCTTTGTTCTGTCCTGTGCCAACAGACACCAAGAATAGTTTCCCTTCCTGATAAAAGTTCCTCAGTCTCTTCATGACTAAGGAAAGGCCAGCTGCTGTTGAGCATCTTCCCTATCAAACCCTCAGGTGCCATAGCTACCTTAATGTCCTGCTCAGGATTTATATTCCAGCACAATAATTGAGCTGTGCAGCCATCTCCACCCATGTGACTGTACTCAAGCACAGAGTCAAACCTGGGGAGCTCGTTTGTTGTGCCTAGCTCCTATATAGTAGTTACTGTGCTTAGCAACCCACCTCCAATATAAATATATCTGCTACTCTGAAGAGCAGGCTTTGAAAAGCACCAGAAGGGATCACTCCCCCATAAGAATTTTTTTTCCAGCATTGCAGAGCAGACTTTCAGAGAGAAATGCTTCTCCCAGTTAAGTTTCTGATCCACAGTGGTCAAGGTTTCACCACAGGCTGACCAAGCTCTCGTGCAGCTTTCTGCAATGGGTCACGAACTCCCATTTAAAAATGGATTCTATCTGAACTGCTCTTGAGCCATGCAGGCGTGGAGGGAGTCAGACAGCAGCCATGCATGCAGCTGGCTGCAGGGCTTCACCTTGTGATTTCTTTGCACAGGGGACCTGTAGCACTGTGTTGGGAAATGGCTCACTGTATAGTCCTGATGGTTTAAAACTGGTCAGACATTTGGGGCCCTCAGAAGAGGCTGATGATTGAAAGGATGTAAAACAACCATGCTCCCCAAAATAATAAAAATGAAAGGGAGGTGTAAGGAGCAGAGAGGAATGATTCATCAGGAAATTGTACTCTTGAAGTTGTGTTGCAAATCCTGGGTGAGGGAGGAGGTGCATGTGAGCATGTAAGGGCCAGATCCTAGTTTATCCAGATGAGGTAAAGATACAATGAAGATTAACAACCAACCCTGTAATTTCAAGGAAAATTTTAACTTCCATATTGGACATTGTTTGCTGGCCATAACATGAAAATCAGAGGAACTGAAAAAGATTCCTGTCTTCAGTCAGCACTTCAGCAAACTGCCACCCACTGCAAGAACTGAAATTTAAGGTTTCCAGTCCCAGAACCACCAAAAGGACGTGTGAAGACAAAGCTGAGGAAAAGTCTAATGTCTTCTGTCCATGGACTGGAGAGCATACAATTGCCACAGGGTCATTTTCTGTGTCAGCATTCCTGTTTGTATGTTTTCCAGGTTAAAATAAAAACGTATCTTGCAAACACATTCAAGAAGTCAGTTTTAGAGCAAGTTAATTAATGTATCTAAGCTTTATCACAGAGTGTAAATGAGTGGGGAAGATTCCCCAGCCAGATATCAGGAGTCTGATCTGGACTTTCTCACTCTTTGGGTTCATTTATTACAATGTTTGCTCACTTAAAAATCCTGATGATGGAATCACCTCATTTCTGAGAGCATCTCCAGGGACAGGAGGCCCCATGCTGTCTCACATTATATGCCATTCAAGCAGTATCTCCCCAGTCTTATAATCTAGGAAAACGGAATGGCACTTTTCCTTTTTGTGAATAGTTTTTGTCCAGTTCAGTGTACTCTTCCTCATACTATGTGATCCCATGCAGGTAGGCTGCTCATCTGTGTCCTATAGAGAAACAGGCTGTGATGTATGTCTTGCCTTGCTCTACCTGACTGCCTCATCCTGTCTCACACTACCTTATATTGGGATTCTTCCTTCTGTGTCCAGGCTTTTATTTGTATCACCTCCCTATCCATGTTTTGTGCCTGTAGGTGCTACTCTGTGAACTGATGAACTGGAGCAGAGAACTGATCCCACTGGAAAAATAGCTGAAAAAAAAGCCCAAGTTTTAGACTGTAATTTCCCTGGGCTGAATCACTGCATTTCTGTGCAAAGATCTGCACCAGCACAAGGTCAGTCAGGATGGATACTGTGAGACAGGTCCTCTCCAGCAAGCATCAGCCTGTTGCACTACCTTCAGAATTTTTCTCATCAGTTTCAGGGATGCTGGTAAAAACCTTAAGGAAATGTTATATGGTAAAAACCTTAAGGAAATGTTATATGGTCTTAAAGCGTTTTGTCGAGCCATTCGTATCCACACAGTCAGACAGGGCTTCAATTTTTAAGACTCCTTCCCTGTTATCATGGAAACTTGCTAATTCCCAGAGGAGCCTGCTGGCAACTTCATTGAGACACCAGTTTCAACCTAGCAAAGCACATGCAGCTTGCATCAAATCTCAGCATGCTAATCTGTGGAGTGAAACCAGGTTTTCTAGGACATGGTTCTGTTGCTTTAAATATTATTTTAACATTCAAATCTAAGGCCGAGATCTCAATCCCAGCTCATCCAGTTGACCACAAAGACCATAATCAATTTTATTTTGTATGATAAATCCCTTCCAGATTACCACTCCCACTGGCTGTTTCTTCAGGTGGGTATTGTGTGCCAAATTCACACCAGGTTGTTGTGCCTACTACTGCACCACAACTTTGCAGTAGGAAAAAATAATCCTGCCCATTTTCAACGCTTGAGGAGAACAGAGAAAAAAGAGACAACATCAGGAATAAAGCAGTTCTGACAATTTCTTATTTCCATTTATTCAGAAAAAAAAAAAAGGTAATTGAGACTTAAAAAAAAAAGAAAGAAAAGCTCTTCGTGACTTTAAGTGTAAAATCCATTTTAGTAGCAGGAAGCTGTTCTATGGTTAGAGCAGTTATTTTTATTGTCTGTCTGGGTATAGTTTTTAACTGCAGGCACAGGATAAATCAATAGTGTCATAAAGCTACTCTCACCCTCTGCCCTTTCTAAAGGGACATTGTTCAGTGTCTGTGCTGGATGTGACACAGGCTGCTGCTTTGATGTGCGGAATTGCGCCTTGACCAATGTGCTGAAGGAGAGCTGCGAGTGGGGCACGTTTGCATAGCTCTTTGTCCCTAGCATCTCAGAGAAAAGCACAGTAAAGCACAGATGCACACAGCCAAGTGCACAGAAGTTCTTGTTCAGCAGAGTGAAGGGGGGACTCTTCTGGTTATTCTTTTGCAAGTGGTATTTGTGATGAATTTCTCCTCAGGTGACGTATTTCCGAGGCTATCCGAGAGCAGGCAGCGATCCATAGGAAAGTCCCCACAACTTACACCTGCCTGTCGTCTGCTCCTTAAGTACAGTGAGGAAGGACATAGCAGGATCTGATTAGGAAGCTGAAGCTAGATAAAACTGCCCTGGAAGTGTGCCTTTTTAATAGCAGGAGTAGTTAAGGGCTGGAACAGATGGGCTAGGAAAACGTGGTGAATTTAACATTACTTTCGGTCTCTCAAAAGATCTGCAACAGCTTCAGCAGAAGTTACGGTTTTGATGCTGAAATGAGGGGGTGAAGTTCTTCAGCTGCGTTACATAGGAAGCAAATCCAGGTGATTATGCTGGTCCCTTCAGCCTTGCTAACCTATTAAATCCTGGTTTGGGGCCCTTCACACTTTGGGGTTTAAAGCAGTCTGGTAGGTTTTCTGGATGGTTTCTGCAGGGATATGTGTTACAGTGCTGAGTCTGACAAACTCCATCTTAAATGGCTGTCCAGAATTGACACACTTTGTAATTTAAATGTAAGTCACTGCCTCTGAATGCAGTTCCAGATCCATTTCCCTGAGCAGCTGAGTTCAGTTTGTGTGTTCTGTGCAGTGGGGATTGTCCTTTGCAAAGCAGATGTGCATCTGAGCTGAAAGATGCACCACATGCTGCTGGATACCCCAAGAGCAGTCTCCCCAAACAGAGGGACCATGGAGAAGTGAACCTTTATGGATCAAATTCTTAAGAAATTTATAGTCAGCAGTGCACATTGTCAAGTTCATTCATCTCTCCTCTCCTTGCTTGTGCATTGCAACTTCCCCAGGTTGGCACTTTTGACAAATGCATGAAAAGTGTACTGGTGCTGCAAGTGGGAGGTGGAGACAGAGAAAATCTGTGCTCTGTCTGTAGGACTCTGTGCTGAGACAGCTCCATTTTCACATCTAGTCACAAGCTGGTCGGTATTACCTCAGTATTTGTTTTGAGTATGGCTCTCAAGAAATGGGACTGAAGTCTGGATTCAGTGAGATTAAAGAAAGTAACCCAAAATTAATGCAGGCAGTTTCTGAAGGTAGCACCACTTGTGTGGCTTAGGGATCAGCAGGCAGAGAGACCCCAGGAGTTTGCATGCTCCTGGTGAGCATGACAGTTGTTGACTACGAATAACGTTCATCTGGGTAACCTAATCTTTGTTTTCCTTCTCTCTGCAAAATGCTTAGTGTGGATTTTGATGTCTATAAATACTGATTTGGGTTTTCCTTCCTTCCCACCCCACATTTAGTCAAAAGTGAAGCCACTTCAGCCCAGTACTGGTTGCTGACCCTTCCCTTCGGCTCTTCCCCACCGCTGTGGTGCCTGAGATTGGTCAATGTGGCCCCTCTGGATGCTGGCACTTGGGAAGGGGAGTATCAAATGTTAGGGAGCAAATAAGCCCCCAGAAGGATAAACGGTTTAGGGAAAAACCCACTTGAACTTCCCAGATTCTCCAACCTTTTCATAAATAGCCAGTGGCCTCCTGAATATCAGCAAGAAGCAACAACAATAATAAATTACAGTAAATATCATGCTGCCATCAGTGACAGCAAACCAAACCCACTGCTGTTCAGAAAGGAATTGGAGAAAATTTTTCTTAATCTCTTTTTTGTGTTATTCAGCCAGCTGCAATGATTTATATTACTCTAAAGAAGTTGCTGTATGGAGTTGTTTCTTAATCATCTGTCATACCATCTTGCTATTACCCACGTGTCTGTGCTCTGGCAGGGGCTCCAGAGCTGCTCCTTGCAGGAGTTTCACCGTCAGCTGTCGCTGTGTCGCTGTGTCGCTGTGCACTGGCTGCACATGGGATGGGGTCAGGGCCCTGCTAGCTCACCCTGGGAATAAACTGATTTGATGCAAGGGACCTCTCTGGGCCTTTCTGCAGCACCCTGCTGCCTTTGGGAACAACTCTACTGTTCAGAGGAGATGGTCTGAAATGGGAAAGCTGTGCTCAGCTGCTGCTGGGAGGGGATCAGCCCTGTAACAGTGCCTTGAATGGAGGTGTTGTCCTAGGAACCGTTTGGTTTGAGCCCATTTGGCTGTCAGCAATCCATGTCCAGCAGATGTGGATGGCTTTAGTGCTGGTGTGTGTGTTGGCTGGATGCCCTGCAGACCAGTCTGTCCTCTTGTGAGTCTGTGAGCACACTCCTTATCACTGCTGGAAAGTAAAGTGGTGGGAGCTAAATGAACCTGGGAACCATGGTATCAGTGGCTGCTGTCTTTGTCAACTTATTACCAGAGATTTATACGTGACGCAGTGAGGGCTGCTCAGTGACACATTTTAATTTAATTAAATTTCCTGTTGGATTGATGTCTGATCAATCAATAATGTTAATGTTTTTGCAATTTAGAGATTAAAGCTCGGATGAGCGGATATTGAAATACTCTCACATCCAGCTGCTTGAGAATATCTTCTTCTGCTTCCACTGCTCACAAAACCTGTTTGCTGTGAGGATGCATCCCAGGGCTCACCATGTATCCACAGCAAGGCTGAAAGCTTTTGCCCCATCCTGGCAGAGCTAAGGGAGCCATGCAGCAAGGTCACTCCTCAGAGAGACAGAACTGCATGGAATTAACAGTAGGGTTTAGTGCAAAATTTGTGGAGCTCTGTGCATTTTCTGTCTGGTGCTCAGCATAGGAAAAAGTTTGAAGAATGGGGCATTGCTAGAGTGATACTTCCTTTTGCTAGATACTCCTTGTTCTGGAAGTCAACAGCACAGAGGTTGCACCTAGGGTTTTCAGTCCAATGGCTACCACGGAGTCTGCCCTCCATGGGTTCTCTGGTCCCTTCTGGACCCCACTCACTCCTCTGACCACTACAGTCTCTTACAGCAGTGATTTCCCCACTTTAACCAGTGCCTTCTAAGCTGCAATCCAGGGGACAACAAGGTCCTGGTGTGGATCTGAATTTTAACACCTGAAGCTCTTGCCTGCCCAGATTTCTCCCAGGTGAGCTAATTGTGCTCCACCCTCTTCAGGCTGTGAAGATAAAGAGATGCTGTAGCATGTCAACAGAACCCTCTTTTTCCTCTCACTGCTTTGTTTCATTTAGTGCCTCAAACGTTTTAGTAGTGAAGTCAGGAAAGGCTTTAGCTTATTCAGGGAAGTTTCTCTGTGCTGACTTCTCTGTAAGGTGTTGGGGTTTTATACAACTCTTTAAAGACTTCGGGGGGAAAAAAAATCCATGTTTGTAAACTTGGGACAGTCTGAACCCAAATTTCGTCTGAGTTGTAGCCATGGCCATAGTCTCAGTAATTCAAACTAATTTGTCAGATCTTAGCACCATCGAAGTTTGGACTGTGAGAAATCCCAGCCTGTCTCTGAGCTCTGCAGGCTCAAGTGTCTCTTTCTGGACTCCAGGTCAGTACCATAGCTGTCTGTGTGGGATCCTCATTGTACTTAGGGGAGCCTTAAAAGGGACAATTTCTTACCAGCTGTATTTTAAAGTTTGTTAAATCTCTATGTCTCCTTTCACTTAAGGACACTCTGGTGGCTCTTTGCTGTGTAACTGTCCCTCAAACAACCCCAAAGGAACACACAGAGGGAAGAAAGGAGAGAGAAAGGGAGAAAGGAGGAGGAGGAAAAGAAAGAGCAGCTCATTTTCCACTCTAGTGCAGACACCTGAGGGGTAGAAGTCAGCAGCTTTTTGACAGTACAAGAACTCGGTAACTTAAAACAGGAAGCAAAAGAAATACCACAACCAAATAACTTTGCCTTGACCTCCTCATAAGAGAGTCAATGACTTTAAAGGAAACTGGAACTTCTTGCTGATATTTATTTGGATGTCAGTTGCTCCTTACCTCATTAGAACAGCAATATTCAGAAATGTGCCAAAAGATTTAGGCAGGCTGTAGGAGGCAATGAAGCTAATTTGAGGGGAATGGCAGTTTGCCCTGCAAGGGTCTCCTTTAGGTTTTTGCTGTGAGTAAGGAAAGGCTTTGCTCACTATCAAAATACCCTGTCCTGCAGAATTTCTTTCACTGGAATACACCCTGTGCATGGGGTTTATTTCCTTCTCTCTTGGAAGCTCCATCAGACACCCTTACTGCTCTGGGTGAGGGGGAGCCTGCCCAGGGTCCTCACCCATGGCTGGGGTGGGAACAGTTGGTGGGGAGGGGGGGGTCAGTGCCTGTGCATGTGTGTGTGAGCAAGGCAGGGAAGAAAGGGAGATTTGGGAGTTGCTGAATAATGCTGAAATAATGATTTTTATAGTCCTTCAACCTTTTTCCACTTAAGCCCTGATGTATAATGCTCTCCAAGGCTGTTTTTTTCAGAGGCAGGACTGCTGTAAATTGGTCCAACTTGTTGAGAGATCATTTGAGAAATATTTTTTGTCCCTTTCCTCTTTCCCCTTTTGCCTCCTTCTGTCCTGCCTTCTATTTGCCCTCATAAAAGAGTAAGGCACTGAGAGCAGCCCAAGCTTTGGCCAGGTTTGATTGTTGTTTGTTATCTAGAGCTCCCTTTGTTGTTCAACATGCCACCTTGTTTACTGGGGCACACTGGATTAGGCCCTGGCCAGTTTGCTAGTTTGGGGAGGGAGGAGAGGGCTTGACCTATAAGGAAGTGAGAATACAGAGCAAAGATTCCACAATCCTGATACTGCAATGAAATTAATTTAGCCAGCATTGCCAGGCTACTTTATACAGTTATTCATTTTCCCCCTGAAGAGTAAATCCCTATAGGGAAGTAATTTATGATCTGGGAGGGCTGTTACTTATGAACCGGTAAAATGACTTTAGCTGGACTTTTACTACCTTCAGCAGCAAGCATCCATGCCCAGGCCAGGAATGAGCCTCCTCTTGCTGTCTGTGATGCAGCATGATCTATAAGTGAGCCACATGGTTTTTTGGCTCGCATTCATCTTCTTTCCATGCAGTGTGTTTAAAAAGCAATAACTGATTTCTGTTTGGGGTGTTTGCAGTCAAGTCACGTCATTTCAAGCAACTGCATGAGCTTTCAGTAATGTGTGCATGTGTAGGATCAGGATGGCTTCAAGCATAACTTGGGCACCCTGCTTGAGACCTGTTCCTTCAGCTCTAGCTCTCCAAAATTTAGCCATCTCCTCCATACCAGTCATTCAGGATTCCTCCATCTTTGAGTGCACTGAATTCACCCTTTCCATGTAGTTTGTTCTTGTTGACTGCGAGTTAAACTCAGTGCTTAATATCTAGATTGTTAAAAAATGTCATCACAAGTACACTGCATCAGAACTGTCGCAGGTTTTCTGCACCTCTCGTTGCAAAGTGACTCCTACCTGACTGCTCCTCAGGCACTGAGTACCATCAGATATCAGCTGCTGCATGGAAACAGGATTGGTCCAACAGGTGACATATTCTGGATCTCATCACACATTTTCCCTGAGAAACTAAAACTGGAGAAGCACAGAGACATGGGCCCAAGTCTTCTGGAGGAATGATGTAAATTAAACTGCCCAAAGCCCATGCTGGTGCCACTCTGACAGCAGAGCAGAACTGGGCCCATATCCTCCCTGGTAAGTCATCCCTCAGGAATGCTGAGCAAGCCTTAGCTACAATTTTCTGTTTAACCTGTGTCTTTCTAACCTTTAGAGGAATAAAGCTCCTTTACCTTTTACCATATTCAGCAGGAGAGGAGATCTTCTGCAGTACAAATATTCAAGCATGTCCCAGTCAGCAAATTAGGATCTAGATTATTTCTTTTATACCACTATTTACTGCCTCTCTTTCAGGCCACAATGTGTGTGTGGGAGTAAACAGCAGCATTTAGCACTTTAATGCTAGCCACAAGTAGCCAGAGCCGTTGGGTTTTGTGTTACACATAGGGCAAAGCAAGTCAAAGCCTTTTACAACCATCCATCAGGTCTGGAGGAAAAGCACATGGTTCTAACCTTTAAGTTGGAGAGATGCTGATTGTGTCCTGAAAGTCATTGACTGCATTTGTGATTATGCCCTCAAAAAAAAAGTTTTCAGGTGCTGCATGCCCTCCTGCTGCCAAGCAGGCAGCCCTAGCATCTCTGCCATTTCTGCTTGCCAAGGCTTGGGTTAGATTGTGAGCACTTTTTGCTCATGATGCCTTCAAAACCTGGGAGAGTTGAAAGCAAAAATAAATCTGTAGAAAAGAAAAAGCCCCAGCAGAGTGGTCCTCAAGTCTATTGAATAATGCTCAGAAGACCAGACTTGGTAGTTAGGTTCAGACCAGCATCCTCGAGAAGTGGTATGGATGATGGAGTGAATTGGTGAGTTTCTCTAAGAGGAAGAAGTGCTCCAGCTTCTACACCAGTGCAAGAGGTCTGGGCTTCCTAGGTAGAAGGGAAATAAAGGAGAGGAGAGATATGTGGGTTGTGCTTTCCATGTATATTTTTAATTATGGCACATCTATCATTCTTAGCACTGCCTTGAGCAAAGAAAAATAAAACAGCAAAGCAATAGCAAGATTTCCACACATGTAACCAGTCTCGAAATCAATGGGGGTTCACTATCTAAATACCTTTAAAAACCTGACCACCATTTCCCTGAGGCCCTCTGTGGATATCACAACCTTAAATCCTGGTGGATGTAACTGATGTTGCTCAGCCCCTGGAAGGCAGGGGATTGCAGTCAGGACAGTGTTTGGTTTGTAATGCAAAGGGCTGGAAAAATGTTCACTTTAAGGCTGGCTGGCTTAAAGCTGCACACTCTGATTCTTCAACATCTCTTTGGGCACAGGTAGTGTTCAAACAGTTCAAGAGGGACAGGGATATACTAGAGACTGTCCAATGGAGACTATGAGGAAAATGAAGGGACTGGAACAGTTGTCTGATGAGGAAAGGCTGAGAGACCTTGGGCTGTTTAGTCTGGAAAAGAGAAGATTGAGAGGAGATCTTATTAATGTTTACAAATATCTGAAGGGTGGATGTCAGGCAGAGGCCAGGCTCCTTTAATAGTGATAGGATGAGGGACAATGGATGCAAAGTGGGACACAGGAAGTTCCATCTCAACGTGAAGAAAAACTACTGCAAGGATGACAGAGCACTGAACCAGGCTGCCCAGGAGAGGTTGTAAAGTCTCCATAGAAGGAGACTTTCAAGACCCATCTGGGTGCATTTCTGTGTGACCTGCCCTGGGTGATCCTGCTTTAGCAGGGGGGTTGGACTCAATGATCTTCAGAGGTCCCTTCCAACCCCTAAATAAAAGATAGCAAATAGTAACATGTACCAGCAGTCAGTCAGAGGAAGTTGGTGACTGTCCAGGAGTGCTTTTTAGTGAAAGTTCATTATCCCCGTTCCATTTAAATATTTCACAAGGTAAAATGCAAACATTCACTAGCTCCTGGTTGGAAAAGAGGAACAAAGGACATTTATGTTTATTCTTTTGCATACAAACAGAACCAATAAATAATCAGGCACCTTAACATACAGTTTGCACTGAAGAGAGGGAGCCCACCGAGGCCATGCCATGGGGTAGATATGAATGAGAAATGTCACTATGCCTCCCTTGCCATCCTGCCAAGCTGGCCCCCCGGCACTGGTCCCACGGCACATGCTTGCCTGGCTGCCGTGCACTGAAGGTAACACACCCAAGGTTAGGTTACGCGAGTGACTTGCTTAGCCAAGGTGACTCCTCTCATCTGTTACATATCATAGGGTTATAAATAACAGAGCAACCTCTGTCTGATCAGGCGAGGGAGGCTGACAGCCCCCTCCCTCCTTCGGGATGCCGCAACAATTACAGGCGGGAGGCAGGCAGCGAGCACTTGTGTCTTTACTGCAAGCAGAGGGTTGGCTTGGTAATTTGCTCCTCTTTAATTAGAGTTTATTGATAAAGCTACCCCATTTTTCTGCTCCTGTACAATCTGGACTGTCAAAGCCTAATTCCTTGGGCCCATCAAGTGTGAGCTATGTTTACCTTCCCGGATTAGCTGGGTTGCTATCAAAACCAAGGAGTGTATTTCCATCAATGAAAACCACTATGACAAGGTCTGTCCCCTGAGACAAACGGCCTGTTCCAGGGAGGCTTTAAATAGGAGCAATAATGGTAGTGAGCAGCACTGAGTTGAATAATTAGATTGTTCTTCATAAATCCTAGAGTGAAGACTTCCAAGCAGGTCCATTATGTGTGTCGTATGTTAGCTCTGAGCTTTATGTGGTGTGGACACCGCTCTGTGCCAGGCTGCGGTGATGGGTGAGTAAATCACCAAAGATTGGGGCAGAAGGAGCAGGGCTTCTTCCCCTCCTGCCTCTCTCCCCACGGAGATCATCTGCTCTGCACTGCAAACACTCTTGTTATTTATTTTGTTGCTCAAAGAGTTTTTGAGAGGACTAACTGGAATGATCTCTGAATATTTATGTTTTGTTTGTTTATATTCAGAGGCTGGAAAACACACATATTTTGTTCATGTCCCCAGACTGGTTCATTTACTGATTCACTTAAAACATCCTTGCAGATCCATTGAGAGATAAGTTCTTCCTCAGAGGGATGCAGTTGTATAATAGCAGCTCAGTATTAGCTCCACATATCCTTGGTGGTATTTCCTCTTGTCAGCTGAGAACTGATCCTTTCTTTTTCTTTTCAATTATTCAGATTTTCTCTCTGCTTTCTGTTCTCTGTGTCAGTTACAGAAAGAAATCTCAGGTGACCAAATGTCATTTAAGCCTAATCCTGATTGGTAATTTTTAGACAAGTTGGAGGAAATCCTGGAAGGCAACAGCCTTTGCAGGCAGGGACTTAAACCCACCTGATGCACGAGGTGTGCGCACGCTCAGGCAGGCACTTCTGCTAGACCTGGATGCGCTCCAATCACTTGGAAACAGGTTTGTCAGAGCTAGTTAAACAGTGCTGGTAAAAAGAGAAGAAATCACGTTATTCCCCCAGGAGCAGGGTGTACACTGAATTATTTGGTCTGCCAGTAAGAATTGTGTGTCACTGTAAGGTTCATAGGAGCTGACTGGCAAAGGATGCCCTGATGATAAATAAAACACTCTTGTCCCATGTCTTATGATGCTGCAGTGCCTTTTCCACTTGCCTTGGCTGTGAAGATGTGGCACCTGCCTTTGGACATGGCTCTTTGTTATAAGTAGCTGATGGGGTCCCACAAGGGAAGGGCTGTGTCATACAATATGGCTGGGAACAAGCAACAGCCATGAGCCAGCTTCTGGTAAAGTCCGTGGCCTGCTGTCAAATTCTTCAGCTTGCACACAAGCATTAGGATGATGCCTGGGCTTGGTTTGGTCTGCCAGTTCCTCTGTGATCCATGGTGTTTGGTACTGACAGCCTTGCTGCTGGGTCATCCCTCGTTTGTCTCTGATGGAGAAAGTTCTCCAGAGTCAAAACACTGCCAGGATATAAACAGTGTTCAACATTTTACAAGGCAACTTAGGTGATAATCATCAGAGTAACAGAAAAATATTATCCATATTCATTTAAAGGTGTGCTGTGCTTTGCCTTCCTGTTAGTGTAAGAACCTCCTTGCTAGGCTGTGAAAGTACAGTGACCATGAGAATTTTTAAAGGCACCTGTCTGGTGGCATTGTAAGAGCATGAATTCCCTGAATCCTTATCCATAAGAAGGTTGCATTCCTGGGATGCAGTGCTTGTTGAGTACAAATGTGGGTGATGCTGCAGCAGAAGGCAGCCCCACTCCTCTCTGCTCTGCTTGGGCAGCCACAGTGTGGTTGCATATTTTCTGAGCCTGACCCCTTGTGAGCGGCAGGCACAGCTGAGAGTCAAGGCACCCATCCAAAGGTGATTTTCAGGGTGATGCCTGGGAATTTGTGGATGGCCTTGTTTTGTTGTGGCCAGCAGGTCGAGGGAGGGGATTTTGCAGCTTTACTCCACTCTGGTGAGATTACACCTGCAGTACTGTGTCCAGCTTTGGAGCCCTCAACATGAAAAGGACACGAACCTGTTGGAGTGGGTCCAGAGAAGGCCATAAAGATGATCAGAGGTTTGGAGAACCTCTGCTGTGAAGGAAGGCTGAGAGAGTTGGGCTTGTTCAGCCTGGAGAAGATAAGGCTCCAAGGAGACCTTCCTGCAGCCTTTCAGCACTTAAAGGGGACAGTCTGTTATGCAGGGCCTGTCACAACAAGACAAGGGATGAGGGTTTTAAACCAAAAGAGGGGAGATTCAGACTGCATATAAGGAATGCATTGTTTGCAGTAAGGGTGGTGAAACGCTGGCACAGGTCACCCAGAGGTGGTGGACAGCCCCATCCCTGGAAACGTTCAAGGTCAGGTTGGATGGGACTCTGAGCAACTTGAGTATGAGTATGTCCTTAGAATATGTCCCTACTTGAATATGTCTCTTCTCACTGCAAGGGGGGGTTGGACTAGATGACCTTTAAAGGTCTCTTCCAACCCAAAACATTCTATGATACTACAGTTCTTAAGATCTGGCCTTTCTTTAGGCTTGTTCTGTTTGGGGCTGAGCTGGCTGCAGGTGGGCAGGCGTTGTTCCCATCAGGCAGAGCCAGCAGTGGCGATGTCTTCCAGGGAGTTTGTCCCTAGTCTGAGTAGGGACCATGTGGCATTTGGCCCTTGGGCACAGTGGTAATCCAGGTGATAGCCACAGCTCATAAATGAATTCATTAGATAAATGACAACCTGTTATCTCTCCCCCCATAGAAAGCAGTTTGAGATATTTTAATGTTGCAGGTTCTGACCTGTACATTGGTTAGGAGAAGAGATATTGAGCAGAGCTTTAGGCAGATCTGGCGACTCCTGTCCCACCAGAGGCAGGTCATAGCACACAGTGAAATCCAAGAATCCTGCACCAAAAGCAATTTATGTTCTGTGAAAGTGGAGTTAGGTCTTCTTAACAGGGTCCAGGCTGGTAAAACTGGTCCCAGTTTGGAGATGGGGCTGAGTCATCAGCCCCACTCCTTGTTGCACCCTTTGCTTCTGGCAGAGAGCTGCTGGTCTGTACTGGAGCTGGACTGAGGCACCCAGGACACTCAAAGGAAACGGGAAACGTGTCTGTGGACATTAGATGATTCAGAGTTTGCTGGCAGCTGAACAGAAGTTTTCTGGATTTCAATTTTGAACTTGGGCAGCTTTATTCCACCCTGTTCCCACGGTGGGCATCTCCATCCTCGTGAGCCTGACCTTAGCACAGGGCATTAATGGCACTTGCCTGCCTCGGAGGTATGCTGCAGGGTCAAACACAGCCTCAAAATCAGCACACCTCAGTCACAGGACCTTGTGCGAGCCTTAGATACATTGATTTCATGATGCAGAAGGTAAGGTTCATATTTCAAAAGGTTCTGGGTGAGTTTGTTTGTTACCATTTGCTTTTGCTCTTGCTCCTTACATCTGCTGACTGGTCCGATGCCAGGCACCTTCCCAGTGCTGGTAGCTCTTATTACAATCAAGGCAGCGTTTCTTTTTTTTTCATGCATCAAATCCTCCCTCTCTTAAGATCAGGAAATATTTTTACTGTGAAAAGACACAAGGTGTTCTTTACTCTCTGAAGATTACTTTGTAAGCCTAAAGCACACCAGGCAACAAAATGTTTGTAGATTGTTTGAATTTCCTAAAGTAGGTTTAATATATAAAGAGTCAGGACTGAAAATGCTTTCTGTGTGCAGTAGGATTTCTCATTACATTTCATGCCTATTTCAGCTTTATGAGGATATGCTGCTTTAACTCCTTTCTGATGCTGCTTCTTAATACAACCAGATTTGCTAGATTAGTAAAGGTATATGAAACAAAAACCTGGAATTAGATTTGCAGAAAGTCTGTTATTTATACTAGATAATAGTTAGACGTTAAATCCAGACAAAAGAAATCCACTGCCACAATAACAAATCCATTTTCAAATCCATTTTCAAAGCAATCAAATCACTCTAGCAACACAATGACAAATAGCTAACAATAATGTCTATTTTTGTAGTAGCTTTCACCCCCAAGAATCCAAGACCTCCACAAATAGGAGCATGGGAGGTGGCTCTATGGTGAAGACATCCCAATGAGTGACACTGGGGCTTTGGAGCAGCCCTGGCAAGGTCACTAGAACAAACTTGCCTTCCTCTGAAAGCCTCCCAGCATCACAGGAAATGTGAGATGTGCTTCCCGCCACACTGCTGTGCCTGTGGTCAGCATGCACGTGAATGAGAGGTGAACTTTGCCTCTCTTTGCAAAGGGCCCAACAACAACAACAAAAAAACCCCAACAGTTTCCCCTTTTAAGGGCATAAACACGATGAAAGTGCTGCTTCATCCTGGGGTTGTCCTGCTGTATGAGGCTGCTCTGCACTCTGGGTGCAAAATCAGAATAATTTTGCAAGGGGATTTTTAGAGTACCTTGAAAAACATCAAAATTGTGGAGTTTCCATCTCTGGAGGCATTCAGTGCCCATTTGGATGTGTTCTGGGGTGATTTAGTCCAGGTTATCCTGCTCTAGCAGGGGGGTTGGCATGGATGATCCTCATAGGTCCCTTTCAACCCCTGCCATGCTGGAATTCTGGGATTTTTGCTAAACATTAACAGCAGCTTGACTGGAAGTCAGCTCGAGCTACAGCCCAGCGCTCATATAATGATTTCTGTATTAAATGCAGCTGATCTGTTATTTTTATTATCTTGATGTGGTTTTGATGTTCAGTTTTTCGCAGGAACTGCAGCCAAGTGGCAGTGAAACCAGCTTTGAACATGTGGAGGTGTGCATGCCTTAGCAAACACGACTCATGTATGATGTTTCAGGCAGGGAGCTGAATGATCGAGCACTTTGTGGGCTGTCACCGCTCCACTGGCTCCACTACGACAGAGTCATCTGTAGCCAGGAAGCTTCTGCTGAGCTTTTGTGTGTTATCTGCAGGAACTTTTCTGCCTTATCTGTGGAAAATTGATCCATACAGTCTCTCTAGAGCCCTACATCAAATATTAATTTTGCCTATTTGTTCGATGTAATTAGCAGGTGTGATTAATCAATTAATCAATCTGCGATTGCTATCTGTGCTACAAACAACTTGCTGTGCTATGGAGGGATGCTGCCAGCAGCCATCCCACAAACACCTCTCAGCTTCCCATTGCAGGGGCCCTTCCTCATCCCATGACGAGGTCTGCAGCTACTGAGCTCTACGCCGCTGGTGCCTCTTGCAGCACAGAGTGCCTGGAGTGCAGAACAGCATTGGTGAAGCCTTCTGATGAGGATCTTGCTGGCCCTGTCACCTGCAGAGCTGGGACAGCACTGATGGCTTGACTTGCCATGGGGCTGAGAGGCAGAAGGATGCTCCCAGTCCTCTGGGTCCCTGCTGTGCAAATGGGCTGGGGAGCCAAGGCTGTGCTGGTCATCTTGGCAGGTGATCACCATAGCTCCAGGTAATGCTTCATTTTGCCTATGCCTAGAGGAGATACAGCAGAAGAAAGCCAAACGTGGATGAACTTTTTATAGCAGGGTTTTGATGATCTTCCCAGCCCAATTTTGCCAGTCTGAGGGGTCCAGGTAGGTCATGTGAAGTACAGGTGGAACTGAAGTTCTTTAAATGCTTTGAAATGCCAGACTTTGGGACTTTTGCTGAGTGGGCAGGAGACAAAATCCCAGCCTTGTACTCAGGCACTAAATGACCTGTTAAATTTAGCTCCAGAAGTGGTGCTGGATTTGATGGAGTGTAGGAAGTCTCGATTTTGAGGAAGAAGTTCTTCACCATGAGAGTGGTGAGAGCCTGGAATGGGTTGTCCAGGGAGGTGGTTGAGGTCCCATCCCTGGAGGTGTTTAAGGCCAGGCTGGATGAGGCTCTGGCCAGCCTGATCTAGTGTGAGGTGTCCCTGCCCATGGCAGGGGGGTTGGAACTGGATGATCCTTGTAGCCCCTTCCAACCCTGACTGATTCTATGATTCTATGATCGTGTTGCACAAGGAAGGAAGCACCCTTGGGGTTCCCGTTCCTTGGAGTGCTTATTTGGGACAGTGGGAGGGGTATGACCACAAATATTACAGGCAAAGCAGGGAGACATGTCCCAGTGCTAAATTGCCAGGTGTGAAACTTTGCATTTCCTGCTGCCAGTGAGGACCTGAAGGAGCAGCATGGCAGGACCTTGGGCTTTGCTTTAGCCAGTGGCAGAGAGCTGAACTAGTGCAGGTGCTGGAGCTTTCAGTGCAGGATGGACATTTTCAGAGGGTCCAGAGTTCGTAGAAGACATGCTGAGGGACATTATTCCAGTCTCCAGCTTGTTCAGGTCTGTTCCAATACTCTGGTAGAACCTGCTTGGATTTTAAGTAAAAGTACCTTGACCAAGGCCCTGGGTTACACAGCTGAAGTCTGTCTGAGTCCTCTCTGAACCACTGTCTCTTTTTTGGGTGTCATATTCTGGACCATCTCTATCCTGTCCTGCCTGTTTGTCTCTGCTTTCCCCCTGCTCTTGGGAGTCGTCTTAATTTGCACCTTGTCCACTGTCACCCTTGGAGAACCTAGAGACCAAACTGCACATGTGTAAAGATAAGGTATGAATGTAATCCAGGAGAAACCACATTGATGCCATGTTCTGACAGCCCCTGGGTCTGCCTTAAATCCTTTTCCTGTTCTGTGATCTTCTAGCTCAACATATCACTGTAACATATATCCTCTGGCCAACCTGACCTTGCCCTGGCCTAGGGTGATATGCCTGTTTTTTTTTTTTTTTCCCCTTCATTTATTGGGCTCATTGGGCCTGATTTCATTCCTGTGCATTGTATGCTTTGCTGACCTGGGAAGATTTGATGGTCCCCAAAGACAAGTGCCCCCAAGAAGATGAACTGGTCTTGGTTTCAGTGTGATTTCTGGATTAGAACCACCCAGGGTAGCACTTTCCTCAGAATAGTTTTTTCTGTGGAGTAAAAAGTGTGAGTCTCCATCTGATGCCTTGAACTGCCATCGTAATAACCTCAAATATAGCTGTCTTCACCACATCACTGTCCTCCTCTCTGACCCATAAAGTTTTACCATTACAACCTGCCCTTAATCACCTAACCATTTCCTTAGTCTTTCAAGGACAATGGTTTTTATGCCATACTTGCTAACCTTAGGTATTAGTCTACCATCCTGGGCTGCGTTTAAATGACTTTTCTGAAATCTATGAGGATTAGCTCCACTGCTTCACTCCTGCCTGTTTTTCATGTTAGCTCCTAAAACAAATTCTGCCAGATTTGTCAGGCAAGATTTACCCTTTATTGGGCTAGGCAGATACATTTTTATCAGTTCATATTTCTCCAGATGTTAGGTGATCTCACCCCTGCTAACATCTCTAAAATCTTGCCTCTGATTGGGGAAAAAAAAAAAAAAAAGTCACATTCTGCAGGTTTGGGCCCAGATTTTCAGGTAGTGGGAGTGAGTGTGAGTGTGTGCATCAGTTTTTACAAGCTGATTGGATCAGATGATAATCTACTGCAAATGTGTCATAATTCCTGGCTATCTCTTCTCATAGATGCCTGAAGATATTTGCTTTATATTGGTTTCTCTTTACCTCTTTTTATCTCTAAGAAAGGACTCAAAACTTCTGTTACTGGGCAGTTGTGCTTTCCTGCTGTTGCATTAAGCAACATGGGTTAAAAGGGCAGCTTCTGCACTCAGCCCTGCCTCCGTTTCAAGGCTATGAGTTTGCTTTGGTGATTATTTGTGTTCTCAGTTCTTCCCCGCATGATTGTCACAGGAAACTTTTTGCTTCTGTATCTGTCATCTTACCTCCAGGTTCCCCCATGAGTGCCAACTGGGGGAAAGCTTTTAATTCCCCTCCCCTTTCTCTGTGTTATTAAGCTCTGTAGACCACCTCTCAGTGGCCCAGCAGCCCTCCCTGTTAATCTTGTCTCCTTTACCTGCTTAAAAGAAATCTTTTGGTGTTTTTATTCACCCCATGGGCAATTCTTCTCTCTCTGTCATATTTGGTTTCCTAATCAGCTTTTTACATCTTTTCAGCTTTGCTTTATAATCCCTTTCATCCCCTTAATATTTGCCTTCTTACCCATGTCACCTGCCTCTTTCCTCTCTCCTATGGCTTTTACGACTTCCTCAGTCATCAGCCTTCATCACCGGGCAGAGCTCTCTCTCGCCCACCGCCGCCTGCCAGCGGTGGCTGTTTCCAAGTGCTGCGCTCATTTCCTGGGTACGAGCGGCCGTATGTAAACGAGGGCTCAGTGAATAGCCACCACTGCCTCTCGTATTGACTTTCAGTTCTTTCTCACTGCTGTTTGCTCATGAGCAAATGGCACTATTCTCACATGCACTCATTGCTCCACTTTTGCTTCTGAGTAGCTGGGTGGGTTTTATACTTTTTTTTTTTTCCCCTTTGAGAATAAAAGCCACCCCAAAGCAGAGAGCCACCATCCAGACTGGTGTGCATCTTGTCAAAAAGGGGGAATTAATTTGTTTAATAGAATAATAGAATAGTAGGGATTAGAAAGGACCTCCAGAGATAATCCAGTCCAATCCCCCTGCCAGGGAAGGATCTCCTAGCGCAGGTCACACTGGAACACATCCAGATGTCTCTTGAAACTCTCCAGAGAAGGAGACTCCACAACCTCTCTGGGCAGCCTGCTCCATTGCACTCTTAGAGTAAAGAAGTTTTTCCTCATGTTGAGGTGGAACTTCCTGTGTTCCAGTCTGTATCCATTGCCCCCTGTCCTATCACAGGACACCAATGTCCCATTTTAGAGTGACTTTAAATACAGTGAGACTGTAGCTGGCCCATTCTGTTCTCAGTATAGCACTAAAATCCCCTTTGCCACTACCACAGCTCAAAATTCTGAAAAAGAAAGTCAGTGGTGGTAGATTAAGCATAGAAAGGGAGGCAGTGAGAGTTACATGACTTGCCTAAGGCCATCCAGCAGGTAAGTGGCAGAGAAGAAAACAGACTTTGCTCTTCTACCCAGGACTGTGTCCACTGAGCCAGGATAATTCCTGGCAAAGCAGCAACAGTGAGGCCACAGCATCAGATCATCACTCATTTGATTTTATTTGTTCCAGCACTAGGTGATGAAATGCAAATGGTACAGGGCAGATGCACAATTTCAAATCCTCTGTCTGTGACAACTCAAAAATTCAAGCAGGATTTTCTCGCCCTCTGCAGAGCAACGCTTTTGAAGCTGCACAGAGGCACAGAACAGGGTGTTCCAGGGGCTCACAAGCTCAGGGAAATATGATTTTGCAGAAATGTCTTAAACAGCTTTGCTCAATTGTGATGTAAAAAAAATAGTTACATGCATGTGTGTATGTATACATAGGTGTATATATATATATATATACACACACACACGTTTTAGTCAGTATAGGTCCCACTGTCTATTGTAGTCTCTGACTCTTCAGGAGGAGGAATTAGGGAGGAAGGAAGAGGCCAAACAGGACGAAGACCCAGGGAGGTCTGTCATGCCCTGCCCCATGCTCAACCCAGGTGCACACGTGTAGGAGCCCCCACACAGTGCAAGGGCTGCAGGGAGGCTGGAGCAGAGGCACACTAAGCACACATCCAGGCCTTAGCAGAGCTGTCTTCTCCCTCCCCAGAGGGTTTTGGCCAGTGGTGAGCAGCAGGCTCAGCAGCAGGACCTGCAGTGGTGCTCCAACAGAGAAGTGGGATTTTTTTAATATATATTTAAAAGAAAGAGTTGGCACAAAGGGAGGTAGAAATGAGCTGCGTATGTGAGAATGAGAAGGAAACCACTCCTTTGTTCCTCCTAATGCTCTTTCCCCTGCTTCATGGTGATTAGGGCTGGTCAAGAACTTTTTTGTGCTGTTTACATTTTTGACAGGGCATTTCTAGTTTTATTGCCATGTTTTCTGGCTTTTTTAAAGAAGGAAACACCACTGAGTCCATGCAGCCTTAAGATTTAAAAGTAGTTTCAGGTTTTTTCTTACTTTCTCTCACTTCAGCAAAATCACGTTGCAATGGGAAAGAAGAAGAAAAGACTCCCAAAACCACTTTATTGTTCTAATTATTTCCACCATATTCCCCTATACAGGTCCTCCCCTCCATCCTGTATTACAGTGATGTAACTGTACAACAAGGCTTGCACACAAGAAAAAGACAAAGCTGAAGGCTTAATTCAGCATTGCAGGCATGATGAAAGGAACAAAGGATGGTGCAGCTATGCCCTGATCCTGCAAATACTTATGCACATGGATAACTTCACTGCCAGGAGTATTCCTGCTTGCAGTAACTGTGCGCCAGAGCGTCAGCAGGCTTCAAGGCACAGGGCCTGGTTTAAGCTCTGCTGGAGCTGCTGCACAAACTCCGACACGTTTCAGCCGGGGCTTTGCCAGTGCTTACTTAGGGAAGCATTTTAGCACTCCTGAGCTTACTTGCAACCTAATCCTGAGCACGCACAGTCTGTCCCGGGCTCTGAGTGCATGCTCCTGCTACGAGAGGTGGCAGTGATTGATGACTTGATTCATTGCTCTTCTGTAAAATTACCTCTCACGGGCACTGCCAGGTGGATCAGCGCAGCGCAGCTTGGCACGGCCAGCAGCAGCGCCAGGTGAGCTGCTGGGCATCTCGCTGGCCATGGGGCAAGGATGCCCAGGGATGCTGCCCACAGAGCCAGCTGCTTTGTCCCAGGGGCACAGGGTGCTGCTGGTTTAGTCTTGGTCTTCTTTAGAAATTGTGTCTCTGGAGAAGGAAGCTCCCAGGGATGACACTACCATGCCAGATAAGGCATTTTTCAACCCTGCAGGGGACATCTCTACACTTCAATTAGTCCCTTAATTGAGCTATTTGCAGGGGAAGACTCAAGGGAGCTGAACACCTATTCCCTCCCAGTTTGACTACCACCAAATCTAGAGACTTTGTCCCTTAAGTAGGAGCAAATATGTAGTGTCTCCACAAACATTGTCATGGTGAACTGCCTAATGTTTTACTGCCACAGTAATGGTAGTATGACCAAACTCTGGTATGAAGTATGTTCAGTTACTCTGAGTTTTTATCACATGATTTTTAATAAGGGTGTATCTTTAGATGAAACAGCTTGAGTTTCTTCCAACTACTTCTAAAGCCAAGGGCTAGCTGAGTTGAATTGTCAGGCCAAATGTTGTGCTTTTTGTGTTAAGCTTAGAAACGGTATAATCCAAATATTTAAATGATACAAATTTATGGGAGAGTGAGAAGAGCAACATTAGGCTGATCCTTAAAACTTAACCAGGATGTGCACCTCACTTAAATATATTAAGGAGGTATCTGGATGTATCAGCTCCAATTCAAAGCTTGCTTCAGACCTATTGCTTTTGCAGTGGTGAGCTTCAGCTCTTGCCCCCCCAGACTGCCTGCAAGCCTCTCTTGCAGAGCAGATGGTTCATGCCTGCCAGGCAGTGCTGCAGGAGGCTTATTGGCAGCATAATTAAACTGAGGAGCAAAACATCTCCTTCATAGTCAGCATCCCTTACCTATGGCAAACCAAGCTGCAAACAGCAAATCATCTCAGAGGGGAAAAAAGAACACCTAAAAATCTGTGTGTGACGACTGCAGCCATCTCTGTGTGACTGCTCAGCCTGTGCTGGCTCTCCAGTGCTCTCTGGGAGTAATACTGCTTCACAGTCCTATCCCATAGACCAAACTGTGAATATAACCCTAAAGATGACCTTTGACCCTTAGGTTGGGCCTTTCTTTAGGATTGTGCCAGCAAGCATGGTCAAAGCTAAAACTAGCATAGCTATGTGGACCCTGTAAGTAATGGAGTGAAGCTGAGAGGCTCTTGTTTTTTATGCTTCTTCTGAAACCCAGACTCACCATGCATCTAAAGTCATCCCAAGGACAAATTATCTTTACGATCAAGGGACGTCAGCTGGTCTGGGCAGCTTTCCATCAGGCCCTTACAGAGAAAGCTACTGCAACAGGCAGCTTCTCTGTGGGGTGGCTGGACACAAGTCATAAACACCCGAGACTGGTGTTTGGCCTGGTTTGCATCTCCTGGCTGAAATAAATGTGTTGTCACATGATAGAAGTATCCCATGAGACATATGTATTATTATAGCCAACTTGAAAATTAACTCTAATGTAAGTTGCATAGAACAGCAATGAAAGCAACCAATAATTGTTAATATAAACTATTAATGAAACACCAGGATGAAGGTCAAAGTGTATGACTGAAACCTCCCAGAAAATGAAAGGATTATTTTGCCTCTTATGGAGCATAATTATCATCCGAATTTTGTTGGCTTTCTGCTCAAACCACTTCCCTCTGCACTAACCTGTTCCACCACTGTGGTAAATCTGCTCCCCAGAACTGGTAGTGGCTTTTCATTGTCCACCAAGGTTTTTACTGGCAACCTGGATGTCTGCAAGGAGCAGAGGGCTGGCACCCTTTTACCTCTGTTCCTGTGGGAGCTTTTCCCCTGCTTCCATTGTCCATTACATACAATGAATCTGCATTAACCCATCTCCCCATAAATTATCCTGTCTCCTGCTGGTATGTCCTTTAACTGTCCCAGTTCACATTTTGCAGGTCCATGATGTGGTGGACACACCTGAGGGCATGCAGCCCAGAGTGAGAGCAGGCCCCTTCTCATGTTTTACAGATCAAAATATCAGGGAGATGACAAGCTGGGGAGATGCTTTGGAATGGCTGTCCATCAGTTTTCCTTTCCTCCTGCGTGCGACACTGTGCTCAGCCTTACCCACCAGTTTTTCTTCAGCAATTTCTCATACAGGCTTGGACTGCTCAGATACTTTCTGCTGAATAATTTTATTTGTTTATTTCCCCACCACACATACAAAAGACCTTTTCCCCCCCAAAACCCCACTGTCTTCCTTATTCCATAAGAAACAGAAAGCCCAGGAAATGAAAAAGAATGAATCCTAGGGCTGAAATAATGTGAGGGGTTTTTTGTTTTCACAAACCCTAAAAAGTATTTTTAGGTGTGCAAGAAACCAGCCTTCTGTCAACATTCATTCTTTTGAGGAAGTTTCAGAACTGCTGATCTGACCAAAGATTGCCAAAGATTAACATCTCTGGCCCAGAAGTTCACTGTTCCTGTCCATGTCTAAACTGCAGGTTTCCTTGAAGGTGCAGATTAACTCCTGGGGTGTCCTGCTGGAGGGGATCTCATAGAGCATTTGGCTGTGTCACTACCCAAAGTGCTTGGGATGTGGAAATTGCAGTCAACAGGGATGAGGCCATTCTGGGTTGGCTGAGCTCAGGTGGTCCAGAAACAGTGCTGGATAAAGCTGAGATAGGAGCTGCCAGGCTTGAGAGCTTTGAGTTGCATCAGTGTAAACCCTGGAGTCAGACAACCCAATGCAATCTGTGAATCTGTACAAATAGGTGTCCCCATCATTAAGATCTATTGAGCCAGCTGGTGGTGATGGTTATGTTGGTGAACACTTCAGCTGGACTTACTCACCTAATTAAGAAATGATATGATACTGGTGGCTGCTCAGAGTCTTATGTGTGTTTCTGTCAGCAGGCTGTCTGTAGAGTTACCTGATTTTCCGTAAGGACCACGGCACATCTGCATGGATCTTTCTTTTTTTCTCTCCCCTCTCTGTGTGCCTTTTTTTTTTTTCCAGGAAGCCAGAGTACAACCCTTGGGTTGCCTTTACCAGGGGAAAATAGTGTGCTGTTTCTGTTAGCATGGGCATGTGTAAGTTGCTCCTTTGAAGAGAAGGTCCTAATATGTTAAGGTATGCCAGGCTGTGACAAGCTGAAATCTCAGCTGAAGAGCCCTGTCAGATCTGTTCTCTCATCCATGCCCTCCCTCCGTTCAGACCCTGACCTTCCCCATCAGATAAGCAGCACAGAGCTCGGCCCTGCGTTCCCTCTGCAGTCTCAGCTCATTAAAAATTCATTGCCTAAAGTGAATCTATTCTGTTGCTGCTGAAGTGTTATTTACCTCGGCCCGGATTTCCTCAGGTTCTGACAATTAAAGGGGGTCCAAGGAGAGGGCTGAGTCACAGGATTAAGGCTTGGGCAATAACTCTCTTGTAGCAAGAGACGATCATGTAAAGCCATAATTTCCCAGCTGCGTTTTGGTTCCCCTTCAGTGCTTCATTAAAGGTGGTGACTCAACAGAAAGGACAGAGGCACAGGTTAACAAGAATCCCTCCTTTTGTGGGATTAGAGCCTTGCATAGTGAGGCTCTTTCAAAGGCAGGAGATGTTGTCAAGCATCATTAGGAAGCCGTTTTAAACAAGAGTCATAAAGCAGCCTTTGCGGTCAAACGAATTTATTAGAGAGGCAGTGAGTGGAGGCAAGCACTGTAGGAGAGAAAGAGAGGAACAATTTGCACGGCATTGATAACAAAGCAGTTCACCAGATTCAGAGCTGCTACCATTAGAACAACTTAAAAGGATTTTGCAAAAATCCCAGGGTGTTTTTCCTTCTGGATGAAAGTAGAGACTTTGTGGATGGTGCTGGCAGACAACGAGCCTGTCTTGAAACCAAGGTTTATGTGCAGGTTAACTGTTTCCCAGCCTCATAATAAGTCCTTCCAACAAGTGGAAGTGGGAAGAATCCACTCTCTTGTTGTGCCCCAGTGATCCTGAAAGCCCCTGTGAACCCCAGCTTGGATGGCCCTTCACAAAGGCTGGGCATCTGGGGAAGAAATCTGGGGCTTTGCTCAGAGCTGGGTTTTTCATAGAGAGCACCAGGTCAAAATTACAACCTGGCTTCCTTCAAGAAGAGAAAATATTTGCAGTAATTTTGCAGACAACTTCTGGAAATATTCTGTAGCAAAGAGTGGTTTGAAAGGCTGTGGGAGAGACTTCAGGTATTATCTGATCTTTGACACGATCTGGTCTTGAAAAGAAAGCAAATGCTGTTCTTGGGTTTGATGGAGGGAAGGGGGGAAAGGGGAAAGAGGAGAAGATGAATAAAAAGCTACTTGTTTGGAAGTAGGTAAGCAGCTTTATTATGCCATTAGTATGATGGACTATGTACTGTGTTTGTTTATTGAACCAACAGCATAAATCTAAATGAACCAGTAGCTCAAATCTAAACCAGCTGTGGTTGAAGGTAGAGGAATGCCAAATACTAATCATCCAGACTGCACCAGTCCTGGTCATGGGGATTTTCTCCCCACCATCATCACTGAGAAATGTGCAGAAAAATCCCATTTTCTTTGGGTGTTCACTTGGACCACACAAGCCATAGGTTCAGCAGGCTGTTGTAAGCCTCACAAAGGGCTCGTGGCTCCTGCGTGCACTTAACGCTTTGCTGCTCAAAGGAAGGACAGAGGTTGGCAGTGGGACAGATGGAGCAGGAACTTGAATGGACTGTTATTTTTGGAGTGGTTTCTTCCACTCTGTTTGAAGGGTTCTTGCTAGGGCACGTTAGGAAAGAAGGAACACTAGCTTTGCAGGGAGCTTGCAAGAGAGATGAGCCCCAGACAAAGGAATGGGTATTCTGGTATTTGTGCTGTCTCTTTAGAGACTGAAGGATAGCTGTTCAGCTGAGATTCTCTGGAGTGAAAAGCAGTGGCCAAAAGTACATCTGGCTAGAAAGGGGGTTTTGTTCGGTATTGAATTATTCATATGTGTTAGATGGTTTGCAGATGAAGCTGCAGCTCCTCCCTCCCTCCTCCCAACGCACACCAGGAGCACGCGATGTGGAGCTGGGAGTGCCCTGGCTGGCATGCCATGCTGGGATGCTCTGGGACATATGGGGTGGCTAATGTGAGGCATCAGCTTTTGGCACCCCTAATTCCCTTTGGAGTTCCTACTCTTCATATTCTTCCACTGCATTCATGCTGCTCGTCTACCAGCTCCCCCAAACCTTTCTTCCCCTCCTTTCCCCATGGCTCTTTGCAGGGGATTCCCGGGCAGTTGCTCACAAATGCCAAAGGTCCCCTTTTCTTGGGCAGCAGCAGAGGGGAACAGCACACGGGCTCTGCACACAAGCCCTGGCAGAGCAAGGGAGAAGACCTGGAGCATTGTCTGGATATAATTTAGACACTATAAACAGAGGCAGCAAGGGGTCATGCTTTCTATTCTCATTTTACCCCCTGCAATGTCTCTGCTAACTGGTGCATACAACTTGAACTCTTGTAAAAATTAGCAGAGAGCACAGTCCCGGTGACAGAAAGCTGAACTTTTCCAACAGCAGGCTCTAAATTCACTGTGTGCACTGAATCCACTTAAACTTTAAAGAGACAGCCTGCTTTCTGTGCTTTCCACCGCTTAGTTTGGAAATGACTGCGGCACTAATTAAAAGCAAATTGCTTCATCTCGTTGCGTCAGGAAGGGAGTCTCTCTTCAGAGAGGATGCCTTCTGCGAGAGGCCTGGAAGCGCAGGACCCCCGCGGGGCGGCAGAGCCGAGCGACCAGCCCACGGGTGCGCGGCTCCAGCAATTACCCGGCCGGGGTGCCCCTGCTCGGGCCGGCAGCTGGATCACAGCTCTGCCTTTGCCAGCAGGTATCAGAGCAGCGATAACGATATTTGCCTTGACTCATTATATAATAATCCGAATTTCCTTCGTGAGGGAGCTGGCTGATGCTGGGGCTGCAGCGGAGATGTATTCCTCGCCCGAGCGTTGCCAAGGATCCTTGCCACAACCACTCACCCACTCCAGACTCGGTTCGGCTCGGCGCGAGTGTGGCAGTGAGGATCAGCAGTGGCTTTTATGCACAAACCCCAAAGTGTAACTAAAATCCACCGTGCACAACATGTACTTTGCCCCCAAAGAGCCTGGCTCTCCCAGGGCTGAATGGAGCAGAATCCTCGCTCCTTCACTCACCAAAACTTCTAGCTGATGCACTTTCCCTCACATGAAGGAGCCTTATTGATTTTTTTTTTCCTGATGGTCCTATCAGCCTGCAGCAATGATTTTGTATGACCTCAGCATAATAGAAATATACTTTTTTTGTGTTTTCTTCTTCTTCCTTTTTGCCCAAGTTTACATTTGCACGCAAGGATGTGTAACAACACAGAGAATTGATTTCTTCCCCTGTATTATCTTTGGATAACATGCATACCATCTTTGCTGGCTAACAAAGAAATAGGAAACCTCTCTTCTTTTGCTTCAGGATACCCATATGACACCCTGTTCCTGTATTTACTCTAAAGCAGCTGGGCATTGATAGCAAAATTACCTAAAAGCCATAGAAGAAGTCCATACCCAGTTTCCTCGCTCCCATGTGTGTGGAGAATGAGTACAATGTACCTTTTTTTAGCAAGATTTTTATTGAATTATATAATATGTCAGTGGCTTTAAATTTAAATCAATTGAGGCAAGGCCACATTTTTCCTGTAGTGGAGCCGGAAAAGAGCAGTGAATAGAGAAAATTCAAATCACTACACATTAGAGAGGGATCCTGCTGCTGGCCTGCTTGGAGACTGCATTCTGCTGAAGTCCAACATATATTGATCATACTTGGCATCAATTAAGCAAGGGTTACAGTAAAGCAGGTAATTAATGTTGAGGGGGTGGGCTCTTAAAGGGTCTTCCTGTAGGGAGGCTGCTCCTGTCCCTGTATATATATACTTGGTTTTGGCAGACATGGAGCATCTTGTGCTTGGGTGATAAAGCTGAGCCTTGATATGTAATACACCCCAACATTTTATAATCAGTTGGAAATCCTAGGAGAGCTCTGTGATTCCACACTGGCCACCAGGACAGGAGTACTTCTGGGAGTTGCTCCTTTAAGAAATAAGAGTACTAGAAATCTCCCTTCCACCTGTGTGGGAGATGGGCAGGCCCAGGGTGTGCTCAGCACCCATTAGAGGTGATGGAAGAAAGGAGTTGTAGGGTTCTTCTGGATGTCCAGGCTCAGCAGCTTCCCAGCCTGATTGGCCCAGGAAGGACAGATGTCATCCACTGATCAGACCTCTAAGGTAAGAGGCTGTGTGAGCACCAAAGTCAATGGACTTGAAACTTGTGTACCTGTCTTTTTGAGAGAAAGATCCCAAGTGCAAATTAGAGGAAGGTGACTTCCCAGTGATTTGTTGGTGAGAAAGCTCTGTTGCCTTCCAGTCTGGTATGACACACCAAGAGAGATGTAGTGAGGGTAGAAAGGCAGATGTTCTCGAAGCAGATGTCATGTGTGGCAGGGAAGGAGGTCTCCAGAGCAGCAGTGGTGGCCAGGTTCCAGTACGTTTTCTGCCAAAGGACTATTGGGTAAAGCCAGTTTAAGACTGCTTTGTTGCTGTTGCTGTAAGAGGATGGAGACTGGCTTTGCAAAATGGTGTTGTGTTTGTGGTGAGGCACAGAGCCCAGGTGTGTGTCACTCCAGTGTTGTGAATGGCGCTTGGGCTGAGCTGGGTCCTGCACCAGCCTTGTTGCTGAGAGAACTCCCTTCTCATGGTGTTATCTTAATCTGCATCAGTGTAAACGTGAGCCTGATCTAGTTTACCAACTTGGTGTGTTTTCCTCATTCTCTGTGTCCAGTGGAGGTCTTTCTAGGAATCTGGTGGCTGTAAGTCTGGTGCCTAGCTCTGCCATCATGGGTCCTGCTGTCTGCACCTCTTAGCAGAGGAAATATCAATTTCGCTGGGTGGCAGTCTATGAAATAATGAGTGTATCTTCATTTATTTGAGTGCTGCTACATTCTAATGAAGCTTAACAATGTTAAAAGCCACACAACATGAACCGAATCAGGTATTTTGCCAGTTTTGATCCTTCTACTTTATAAAACTGAAGCCTTTCCTATTTAAATGTCTATCCAGGAAGGCTGAAGTCAAAGCAATGTTAAAAACATTGTGAGAGGAAGGGGGGAAACTAGGATTGTATATAGACTCCCTAAAATAATGTCTTCCTGGCTATTACACTATGTTATTTATGCTCCACTCTTCTAATTCAATATTGCACTCCCCTTTTCATATCTGTACTCCCCCTTTGTGGGTCATTCTATATACACTGTAGAGCACCCCATGAACAGTTGTAAGTGTACTGACTCCCACAGTTAAATTTTTTTTCATTCCAGAAGAATCCACATCAGGGATAATGATTTTTCTTATTTTTCTGCATTTAATGCCTTTTAAATGGCAACTTGGTGACAGGATCTGCTTCAAACTTCCTCGAACTCTGCCACAAAGTAAAGATAGTCTACTAATGTTATAGATTTTATGTTCACTCAGTTTGCTCTGAAAGGGTGTGTGGACATGTATGCACAATGTGTGATTATCAGAAATTCTCTCCTGCATTTGTAGAGCCCCAGACTTTTGTCTCTTTAGTGATATATCATGGAAACAGCGCAAAAAGCATTGCCTCGTGCATGAGTGATCCTGTAGTGTTTGTGCTGAGCTTTATATGTTTTTTTAACATGTGAAAAGAGAAGGCTGTGAAGTGCATATTTTTCATTTCCTGCTAATTGTAGTAGGTAGTTACCAAGAGCGAATGAAGTGAGCCTCACTTCAACTGTCCTTTTTTTTTTTTTTTTTTTTTGTTCAGATAAAATCTTTCATAGCATTGGAATGGGGCATTGCTGTATTAAATGCTACCATTGTAGGTGGCAAACAGTCCTCAATGCCGATAAAGAGTGTGGAGTCCATGTACTGCATGATGCAGTGACTGGCAGAGGAGAAAATGGGTGCATATTAGAAGAGAAATCGCTGCATTGAGATGATATAAAGTGAGCAAAGATGATGGAGAGACTGCTTGTGACTGTCCTGTGGAGTAGTTACATGGTTGCTGCTTCTCTGAGTTTCTCTGACTGTTTTCCATACAAATACCTCTGTTTCCCAAATCCAGGAGGAAACTGTGGAAATCATAACTCCTAAAATATTACCACCTGAGTGTAGATCTGATGAAGGAGAGCTTGAAAAGTTGCCCAGGAACTGCATCATTTTGCAAGGTCCATGAGTGAGGATGCTGTGTGGGAAGGGTGGCACAGACTCTGCCTTAAGACATTAAAGATAAAATATAATATTTAAAATTGATGGTTAAGATCCTCAATGTGCAGAAGGTAGCTTAACTTGTCTTGAAGTCACTGCACCAATTTATATCAGCTAAACACTGTGGTTTCAACAGAGACTAGGTGGAGAGCTGAAAGAGTCTATAAAGTAGTAATTATGTCTTCACTGAGGTGACACTTTCCTATGGCTGCTTGGAAGATCCTGCTGTTCTCTTTCACCCCACACTTGTGAAGTGGTCTCTGTGTCCCCTTGTGCCATTTTCTTTTTTTTTGGTAGACTTTTATGTTAAAAATGACACTGTTAGCCATTCCAGAGCTCTGATCCATGCAGATGAATGACCAGTTTCATTGGTTTCTTTCAAGTTCCTCTGTCAGAACGATCACACAATCCCAGACTGGATTCCAAACTGGACTAATGCCATTCTTTTGGTATCTCTGCTACTCTCTTTACATTTTTTTTCCATTTTAATTTTCTTTTTAGTGATGTCATCTGCCTTTTTTTTTTTTTTCCTCTCAGAGAAGGGAGCAAATCTGTTTGAATTGCAAAGAATTAATTACATCTGTCAAACAAGTTGATGTGTTTGTACACAAGGGAAGTGCATTTTTTAGCATGAACTTTCAAAATAAATAGTTGCTCAGGTGCATAAGTCAGGGGACAGGTTGTCATCAAGTATAAATCAGTAGTGTGGCACTTGTGGAAGGATCTGGCCCTTACAACTACGAATGACACTGCAAAGTCACTGGGCCATTGGTTTCAGCATTGTTTTAATGATGGGAGGAACAATGACGCTTTTAACTCAACGAGTGCAATGCCTTCTTTTGTGGAGATTATGAATTTAAGGCTATTTTTTTGTTTGTTTGCTTTGGGTGGGGTTTTTTATTACTTTACAAGAGCCTGGTAATTACTTATTATTCTTGTTATGACTTGGGTATAATCCTTCTGTCTCATGGAGAGGGATGGTATGAGTTGACAGTTTGAGAGAGCACATGGAAACTGGTAGAGAGGAGTATTGTTGGGAGCCAAGGAAATGTGTGTGTGGAGGAAAGTAGCACTTGGGTGGGAGATGGTGAGCACAGAGGTGGTTGAATACATTAGCAATTGACGTTACAGTTGATGGGGGTGGTTATTTTCTTCCTGAGATGCCCTGCTAACATTGACAAGGCCTTGTCCTTCATTAATAGCTAAACTACCTGTCGAAGACAACATCAGTGGCTGCAGATGAACCAAAACTCTTGGCAGATTTTTTCATTTCCTCTTGTTTATTGTTTTCACTGAATCTCCTTATTTGTGCTGGTCCCAATGTAAGTGAAAGGTGAAGGCTGGTGACACCAAAAGCTGGTGCAGGGTATCAGTGAAACATTGTGATAAACTGTTTCCTTCCTTTAAGTTGCACAAAGGCCAGGGCATGGCTGTCTCTGGGATTTGTGCCAGAGCTACAGAGACATGAGTTGGGGAGCTCTGCTTCCCCCCATACCTGTAGGGATTCCTCTGGGAATGTGGGGAAGCCACTTGGGCTTGTTGGGCTTTTTGTTAGCACCAAAGATTATATATACTTCCTAAAGAAATGCTGTTGATGCTGTGGAATTTAATTAAATAAATGCAGATAATATAGTTCTCATTAATATATCACAAAAGAGCTAGAGTGGCTCATATTAATCCTTTAATTTCTTGCTTTCTCCTTGCCCCCTCTTTCTCTTGGGAAGGAAATGGAAATGAAGTAGCTCTCCTTGTTCCTTGGCTCATCCCTGCTGCCACCAGAGCCCCTGAGCTTGGTGTTTGTGCTGGCAGCCCCGTTGTGCTGAGACCATGTTGTTTTACACCTTCCTATTACGCAGGGAATGGCCCTCTGTGTGTTTGCCCAGGATATAAGAATATGAAAAATTGCTGATAGTAGATCATCTCCATAAATCTTACAGACAATAAGTCATAAAGCCTTGTGTCCTTACATATGGTGGTAGCCCAGGGACAGCTTTACCAGATGTGAGCAACAGCCCCTGGAAAAAAAAAATCAGTTGAAAAACTTCTCCCACTGTTTACAGTGCCTGGAGTTGAAGCTGTGGCTTAGGAGGGCTGAGGCTGCTGGTGGTGGTGCTTTTCCCTTGTTTCTTTTCTGTAAAACCTCCTTAGTGTTACATTGACATGTCTACTGCATGAGGAGAATTCCCTGTGCACTAATTAAAAGGCACCATCATTTGTTACCTTCTCCTTTGCATCAGCTGCAACAGGACACCAGCATGACAGACTGTGAGGAGACCTTCAGGTACTCCTCTGTTTCATGCCTCTCCCCTCCCAGCATCCAGCCTCCTGCCTCACACCCAGGGTAAGCATTTTTCTGCCAGGCAGCTTAGAAGGAAGGCACCTGGGTTATGGTCTGGAAAATGTCTTCTGTCAATAAGAGAGGCCTGGTTAGCTTTTTCCTCCCCTGGTTTGCATATCTATCAAGGCAAATTAAAGAAGACACAGGAAGGAGCCTTATTGTCTAATAATCAAGCCAGGCTGTTAGATCTCTCTGCTCATGAATGGAACCCAAGTGTTTTGTCGACAGCAAGTGAAAGCCATGTGAAGTTGCCAGGCTTTGCTCTGCATTTGCATGTAGTGGTCGAGGCTGGGATTCCCCCCCCCCCCCCCCCCCCGCCCCATGATGTATCTCTGCTTTTGTTGCCATTCTCTTCCCTTTGTGACTCCATCCACAAAAAAAAATGTAAATAGCAGCCGGCACTTTGCAATAATCCTCCATGGGGTAAGGCTGGAACAGAAGCACTCTGAGTTACCATTTCAAAGTGCTAACACTGCCAGCCTGAAACATCACTGCTGGATCACAGGAGAAGATGTCCCTGCCTGCACCGAGGCCTTGCACCACCTTTCCCTGGGCTCTCTAGAGGGACCCTCTTTATCAGCCCTGTGACAGGCACAAGTGCTTCCCTCAGCCCATGGCTGGCATCTGGTGAGACAGATGGAAAATGGGGTTTGCAGGTACTTGTTTTATCTTTTTCCTACTGTCCACCCACAGAAAGTCCATGTACTTTACTCTCAAGTTGTTAGTCATCCTCTGGCTGCACAGGTGAGGGCTGGAACAGACTGTCCAAGTGTCTGGAGCTCAGCTCCCTCTTGCATTCCTCAGTTCAGAGGATGCTTTGCTACTGTAAGAAAACACAGATGCCTCCTTCCACTCTGGGTAACAGTAAATTAATGCAGAAGAGTGGGGGAAAATGCTATCTCCTAATCTCAGTAAATATAAAGATCCCTTCTTGGTACTTTGCAAAAGAGGACAAGGCAAATCCAGCCATAGTGTGCCCCTGGCTGGGCAAATTTTAAGGAGATTGTCTGAACCTGGTTGTGCTTTCCTGATATCTGCCTCCCACTGATGTCAGTGGGATCTGTAGCACTGATCTCAGTGGGCTGTGGTTACTGAGGGATAAGGGCCTCTGACTACCCAGGTATTTCCACTGAGCATTAGACCTTCAGTATCTGCTGCAGGAGAAGGGGGAAAACAAAATACAGCCCTTGAAATATGATGCCCATCTGGGATGGGGGGAAAAGTCAGTGCAAGTGGGACCTCCTTACTCATCAGTTCTGCTCTCTGTTCAGTCACAGCTGCTAACTTCAGTGACAAAAATAACTTTCTAATATACTTTTTTAGCACAGAGAGAATGAGTAGGAAAACTGGAGGGTGCACACCTGCAGAGCTTGGTTGACAGGGTTGTGGGGGCAAAGCTTTGCCTCCACACCCTGCTTGCTGTGGGTGCCCTGGGAAAGCCCTGCACCTGGCTTTTGGGGCTGCAAAGAAACCATCATCCACAGGAGCTAAACGTGTTGTGCGTGCAAATCCCTGTGCTGAGGGGTAGGGGTCTCCTGAGTGTAACTTGGGCAAGGCAAATAGCACTCAGCTCAGTGGTTGTTCTTCAAAGCTGTTTGTTGCAGAAGCTGATTCAAAAAGAGAGCAACACTGAGCAGAGTGATCAGAGTCCTGGTTCTGCACCAGCCTCTTGTTTTCTTCTTCTTCCACTCCCTCCAGTGATTTTTATTTCCTCTGTGCACTGACAGCAAGTTAGAATTTGGTGTTAGAGGCACATATTATAAATACATCAGCCAACATAAGAGTGACTTTATAAGATGTTTTAGGTGATCCTGCTCTGGCAGCGGGGGTTTGGACTTGATCCTCAGAGATCATTTCGCACCTCTACCGTTGTGTGATTTTGTGACTCCGAAACACTTGTCAAATGAAATCTGTTAGCACTCAAGTATTTGTTGCTCAGTTACATCAGGTACTATTTAACTTAATGATTTAAATTAATAATTTCTCCTCACTCTTTGTAAAGCAGCACCACCAACAAAAATCAAACCCAAACATCTCCCCCCCACAAAAAAAGAACCCCAAATAAACCAACCCCCAAGCTCCCACAACCTTTGACTAATCTTTTTGACAAAGGATATATATGTTGTTAATGGTTTATAACCCAGTTTCAGAGGCAAATGATATCTTAAAACCAGCTGCAAGCCTGGATGAGCCAGCTTTTGACTGGGGGTAAGAGAGGAGGGAAGTTAGTGTTTGGGAACAGTGGTTAAATATTGACTAGCAAAAGAATCAAGGTTTGGGCCTGAACGCTGTGAGCACTTCACTGTGTCAAAGTCTTTACAGATTTTCTTCCTTGAGGTGAGGTTATATCCTTTATAGCAACATTTGGTAGTTGCTTTAAATTATTAAAGGTATTTCACAGGATTGTAGCTCTTTGAGCATAGTTTGCAAAGAGGGCCCCTGCCTGTGTTCTTAAGGTAGGTTAATGATGACTTTCCTAGTGCAATGTGTCCAGGACACTGAGGTTAATAAAACCCGTAGCTCTTCTTCATGACTATCATGGGATGTTTAATGTTCAGGAGTGTGCAAGACCTCAGCTTAATGTTCCATATGAAGAATAGTACTGCCAAGCACTCATCATCCCTAGTGCCGGCACAGGGCATTAGAGGTGCAAGGAATGGGCTGAGCACGCTTGGGAAGAGCTCAAGCACCTCTGAGCATGGCTGTCCTCCTTTGTAGAGTCATAGCATCATTTAGCTTGGAAAAGACCTTTAAGATCGACTCCAACCATAACAGCTGTAGTGCTTGAGGGTGCAGAGCTGGGACTGCCTGGTGGGGCTTCCTGGCTGGTGGTTCTTGGGGGCTGCCTGGGCTAAGGAGTGTTTGGCTTGAGAGGGGCAAGCCCCAGTCTTGGTGTGCTGTAGATGATGATTCATTCTGAGCTGGCTTGATGAAAGCATTTGTTTTTTGATATGATCTCTTCATTTTCCTCTTTCCTCCTCTCTTCCACCCCCATCTGAGATTGTGAAGGATTTTTTTTTTTTTGGGGGGGGGAGGGTAGGGGGGTGATGTGTGTGAGCAATAATGAAAGATTTGTATAGGAGGGCAGGGTTTGCTGTTGTGAAAGCTGGCTGAAACAAAGGAAGAAAGAAGGTGGGTGTAAGGGGGAGTTAATTTCTCCCTTCCTCTTTCCCCTCCCTCCCAAAAGGGCTTGAGACTTTAAAATAGTCCAGCATTGTTCCGGGACTTAGTGGGCTTTTCTAGCTGTGAATATTGCAGCAAATACCACAGCAATGACAGTATAGCACTGTCTGTATTCTCTCTGTGCACTGGCTGGACAGGGATTTTTCATTTCATGCATCATTTACAGCCTTCTGCATTGATCTACAAAGTCATTGCGTACTGCTAACACAAAGGAAGAGAAGAAAGGGAAGCGCAAGGCCTGAATGACAAAGTTCAGATCTGAAATCAAGCTGCAGTTCAAACTTCCCCAGAGCATTGGTTGTGCCTTACAGTTTACCTCATGTGACAAAAAGGATGGCTTATATTGCAAAGATCAGATTCAGGACTGAGCCAAGTTTTTAAAGCCCCCTAAACTTCAGGAAAACTAGAATCCAGATGGTATCATAACAAGGAAAGGTCAAAACTCTGGGCTGGGATTTTCAGCCCCAAGGAGAGGAGTGTTGTATTAGCACTTGAGTGCTCTTTCCTTAGCAGTACTTCCATGTCCTGTTGTGGAAAGGAATACAGATGTGAAGGTGAGATAAAAGTGGGTGTGAGAGCACATAGAGACTAGGGGCAGCACTTAGTAGTGGGGTTGGAGTGACCATAGTGGAAGGGATGATGGAAAGTATTCCTTCATTTTTTTTCAGATGACTTGCAGTAGAGCAACTTTGAAATAAGACCTAGGCTCTCAAAAAATAAAGGAGGAAGGGCAGATCTGGTTTGCATGTCCCATCTAGGGGACTTTTATAGGAGAGGTTGCATAAACTGGAGGAAAAAAAATTGTCTTAGAATCATTTTTATTGGAAATAACCTCTAAGATCAAGTCCAACCATCAATTTAAAACCACCATGGCCATTAAACCATGTCCACATTTCTTGAACACCTCCAGGAATGGTGACTCCCCCACCTCCTGGGGTGACCTGTTCCAATGCCTGACCACTCTTTCAATAAAGAAATTTTTCCCAATATTCAATCTAAGCCTCCCCTGGTGCAAGCCATTTCCTCTCATTCTATCTCCTGATACTAGGGAGAGAACCCCAATACCCATCTCACTATAACCTCCCTTTAGGTAGTTGTAGAGAGCAATGAGGTCTCCCCTCAGCCTTCTCTTCTCCACTCTTGTCACGTTTTCCAGGTGTATTTCATACCAAAATCTCCTTCTTTGGCAAAATTCTATGTCTACTTTATTTTTTTAAGTTAAAAAGGAAGCATTTTGTGTTGTAAGTACTTTCTTTTATTTTTTTTTAAAGGGAAAAAAAAGGCAGCTCTCTGTCTGGGCATGTTTCACACACACTCAATTTTCCTTTATCATAGTTACAAGCACTCCAATCTCTCTCATCTGCTTTAATGAACTACTAGTATAATCTTGTCATTTTGGTTTGCCATACCTTGCCATTCAATGAGGTGTCATTTCCCCTGCCAATTGCCCAAGGCTATTAGTCAGTAGCAAAGCTCTCACACAAAACCAACCTCAATCAAAAGCAGCGATGCCATGAGGCAAAAAGTTTGTCTCCAGCCGCTCCTCTGGCAGCCAGGCAAGTTTTGCAGGTTCCTCAGCTGGGGCTGAGCCGAGTGGCTGAGCCAACATGACCGCCCAGGCTGTGCTGTGCTCTGCCAGCACCTTGCTGGGGCTGAACTACCACAGGAAGGACCAACGTGTCCCCTGGGATGCAGGTGGGTCGGGGGGCTCTGAGCACGATGCCTCTGCTGTGCATGGCCACAGAAGGAGCAAGACCATGGTTTTGTGCTTTTGCTGGCACCTGTTGCCAACGTCACAAGAAGTGAGGTGCTTCAGATGTCATGGGTAGAAGAGATGTGAAGCACGTTAACTTCTGTAGAATCCCTAACTGAAGGCAATTTCCCATTTGCAGCAAGTGATAGAAAATTACGGAGTTACAAGCTGCAAAAAGAGGGGAGCCTTCAATCACCTCTTGCAGAAGAGGGAGGAGAAGGAAAATGCTACCCCTACATCAGTGTGCTGGCATCAGTAGAAAGGAGACTGGGGAAGGAGCAGAGGACTGAGATTCCTCTGTGATACTGCATGATACCTTGGTGAAATCTAGCAAGAACTTGGAGAAATCCCAAGTATCATTCTGGAGCAGCCCCATGGCTCCAGCAGAGGTGGGCACACCCATAAAGGGCTGTGGATTTGTTCTCCCCAACATGTGCTGTGCGCTGTGCAAAGCTCAGTGGGAAGCAACAGCTGTAAGGATTCCAAACCTCCAAGAAATGTCTCTCTCCGCCTACATCTCTCCCTCTTCCCCAGCGGCAGGACTTGGGCAATGCTTGCACCACCAGTTATATATAGAAACCAGGAGGAGATTCCTAAACCACCCACCTCTGGGTGTTTTAGGAACTGACTGAAATGTCCTTTAAAGGCAAATCCCAGGGTTTCCATGAGGAAGCTGAGCATGGTGTTGGGGGAACTACTTGATGGCTATGGAAATCCACCTGGCCTTGTACTGGGGTCTTCTCTGGGTGTCTGCAATGTCTTTCCAGGCAGGAGGTCAGCCTGCACAGTGCTGTCTGGCTCATGTGGCTAGTGATGTGCCTGCCCCTCAAGGAGCACCAAGCTGTGTGTGAGTTCTGTGCTCTCCCTGAGGACCCATGGGCTGTCCTTGCAGGATTGATAAAAGAGCACCCGTGAACACTACTCACTAACCTCAGCAGTGGCCCTCAGCCTTCGGGTTCAGCAGAGGTGATGTTCTAAGCAGGTGTCCAGTCCTTTTATATCATGGTAACAAATTGCATTTACTTCTACACATATTTGGCCTTGTGGGGTGTTCTCTGCTTTTCTTTGAGCATCAGAGATATCATCCCATGTCAGTCCTTCTAGATAATCATCAAATTGTCTCCTAGACTTCGAGCTAAATGACTGGAACTAGGCTTTCAGGTCTTCAGATGAGCTGTTGACCTGTTCAGGATGTCTGTGAAAAGGTAACTTGTGCCAGATGTAATTGGTATTTGGTGTTGTGGTCAAAAGAGCAACCGAGAACAATCCCAGAGTCCTTACTGCTTCACCAGACTGCTATTGGTTGCAGTCACTTCAGAGCCAATATTAGGTTAGGTCAATGATTACTGCAGGAAATGGGCCCTTGACACAGAAGAACCTTATTCAATAGCTCTCTGTATTGTGACTGATTTCAGGATTTAGTATAAAAACGTGTTGGAAGGTTCAGAAGATCCACCAAACTCTGTATACCCTGTTCTCTCATCCTTCCAGTCTGATGAACAGACATTTTCTGGCCTTTACCTTTTCTTCATTTGCCTTTAGTGCTTTCATTTGTGGTACAGCTGTAATTACTTCTTCCTTTTGCCACTACTTGGACTCCAATCTCAGTCTGGGTGAATGCATGTTCAACCAAACATTACAAGGTTTAGTAGATCTGGAATCTCAAATTAAGTGGCCTCAGAACTGTTACCTCAGGGACCTTTTCTGCCTGGAAAGTTTCATGTCTGCTTTGCTGAGTGGTGGAAGGCCAAAAGTGATTTAGGGGGCTGTCTGACTCTTAAGCCTAATCTCATCAGTGAGAGTCATCTCTTTAAAATACCTGGGTAGTAGGAGCCTAAAAGTCTCCTTGATAGGGTTGTAAGATGGAGATGAAAAGATTTATAACCTGGGAGACCAGAGGAGGAGTTAGAATGGGGCTTTGGAGTTGGGCATGGTAGGTGGCTCTTCTGTGCTCATCTATTCTCTCTCTTTTTTTAGTCAAATCTCTTACTAACAGTGCTATTAACGAGAATTAATTATCACACTTGATAATTAAGACTGGCAATCATTCCTCCAAGCAGCAACCAGCTTCTCACAACCCACTAAGAGGCTTCCCATCTCTTCATGCTCAGCTCCTCTCGGGTCACTTGGCCCTTGATGTGTTCTGAATTAAAAGGGAACACTTACAAGTAAATTGAGCCAGTGTTTGTCTCCTCAGACACCAAAATTAACTCCCAGTTAAGAACACTGTGCTATGTAGACACGGTGCTTTGGATTTGTTTTTTCTTTTTAAACCAGTGTTTCCACCTCTGCCAGTGACACAGACACGTCACCATGAAAACCCAGTAAGAAAACACAGTTCTTATCTGCTGTAATCTAATAAGCCCTCAGTGTGGAAAAAAAAAAAAGGAGGTCAGCCAAATGCGGCTCCTTTCAGTTTAAAATTCTGAAAATGACTCACTCCTTATTTAGTCTTATAATGAGCTCCCACCCACTTAGGGCAAGCTTCTAATTTCAGTTGCTCTGGCGTAAATCCAGAGGGCTTCCATTGAAGTGGATGGAGCTCCTGTCGATTTACATAGCTACAAACAAGATTACATCCCAGCCTCGGGCTTCCGCTGCTGCCCTTCATCAGACAGAGCCTCCTGCTGTAGGACAGGAGGCTGTGTTTGGTGCAGGCTGAACGGGACAGGACCTCAGGTGTGCAACACTGCTCCTGAGTTTGTGAGGTTTCTGAGAATGCTGTTGGTGTCAGTGGCATGGCATTTGCATCTCCCTATTAGTTTAGTTGTCAAAGACTTAGAGCACTGTAAAGTGTTTTCAGAAGGGAGCAGGAGCACCACAGCTTCTCAAAGATTTTTAGCTCTATATGACTTAGAGAGACATCAGTGATTAGACAGAAAAGTATCAGTTAAGTAGTCCTGACTTCTAACTTTGCCTGCTAAAAGAAATTGAAGTATGAGATGTGTGCATTCAGTCATTTTTTCTTAAATCCCCCTCTATTCCTCTGTCTTGCTCTCCTGCCTTGCCCGCATTGCTCTTCTGCAAAAAGAAACCAAGGGTGTGCCTTAGATGTCTGGTAGTGGTAATGGCAAAGGACATGAGGCGTTGAAACTCCTTGAATATTTGTGGGAGGTTGCTAAGGCCTGGTGGCAATGGCTGCATGGGCCACTTGCCAAAACTTTGTCCTTGGAGGGCTTTGGAAGTCACTGAAATCTGGGGCTTCCCTGGGTTGATAAAGAGGCTTCTTAATATAACAGAAATTGTTCATATGAAGATCACTGACTTGGTGTAAGGGAGAGCATCTACTTTGAAGGCAAAAATAATGTCTGTAGTAAGAGAATGTTGAAGCTGTTGGAAGGAGATCAGGAGTCATGGTCCGTCATGCTTAAATACAGACTTATATAGGGAAAACATTGTGGCAGGGTAGCAAAACCCTACTGGGCAAGGACCAGCTTCATCTTGTGCATGTAGCACTGATCACAGAGAGAGAAAATGCTGCTCTCCAAATCAGAACTTGGCCCAAACACTCATTAAGCAGTCATATACTTGGAGAGAGAGAGAGGAAAAAAAAAAAAAAAGCCTCAAGTTTGAGACTTTTCAGAATCAGAGGCAGCCAGGATGTCAGTTTTATATCCCCCAGATGACACTTGCAGAAGCTGGTGTTAGCACATGGGTTTCAGTGTTGACTCAAAGGCAGATTACCACCTACTCGAGCAGAGCTGCCGTTTCCTGGGCTCTTGGCCCACTGCTGGCCCTGCTTGCCCCAGCTGGCATGCCAGTGCACAGCGTGCAAAGGGAGTGCTGCAGGACACACACCACTCTCAAGTATCTTATTTAACGCTGACATTTTACCTCCTGGAACAGCACAGTGGAGGTTATTGCCTCAGTATGGCTCAGTGAGACCTCATGCGTGAGGCTGTCTATAAATGTCCAGGATGAAGAGTGTTCAGGCACTTACAAGCTCAGCCTGTCGCAACCTGTTGTGATTTATTATGATTTAATATAATTCCTAGAAATTTTATTCTCAGTGAAGGCGTTGCATAATGGCTGTTTGTAATGTACCCTGTAATGTTCAGGGTAAAGCCAGGGGAGTTTTGACAAACCAGGAACAATGCAGATATTAATTGTTAGGTTTCTAGGACATTCTGTAGCTTTCTGTGGTGATTTCCCTATTCTCCTTCTGGACTGCAAACCAGGTTGAAGATGCATTTTACAACTGGGGCCAGGCTGTCATTAAGACTTTTGGTGGTTTCATTTATAGCAGCCTGGGTCTGCTAGAATGTTGACAGTGGTGCCAGGCTATGTTCAAAGCTTCCCTTTCCCTGGGAAATGCCTTGCTTTGATAGCTCAGAAACTTGCATCTTCAGAAGAGTGAGATGCCCTGCTGCTTTGGAGGGTCTGGGCTGCTGTCCTTGCTGGGATGTGGGCTTAGAGCTGGGATGTGGGCTTCTAAAGCTGGAAGAACAGATACCCAAAACAACTTTCAGAGTTCAGCTTCTTGTTTTCTCCTACTATACCAAAAGTGCTTATAACATTGCCAGAGACTTGCAGAGGATGTTACTCACAAATTTCAATTTCAGACATGGGCTGCTTTCAGGAATGTTTATTTCATTTGCCTTTTTTTGCTCTGTTTCTCCCTTCCTGTGGGCCCTGGGTCAATACAGTTTTGGAAAAAAAATACAAAGCTGCTACAGCTCTGAGAGTTAGTGCATGTGACACCAGGTCTATTAGTTTGATGTTCTGCCATGGCATCACTTGAGATGCCTTTGCACTGCACATGCATAGCATAGCATAATCTTTCTAAGCAAAGCAGTCATCTCCCCATGTTGCAGATATGACCAAAGCTCTTTCAAGTCCCATATTCCCCTTCATTCCTATGACTCTGAGTGTTAAGATACTCTTGTAAGGGCAGTTATTTTTCTCAAAAAGTACTCCTTGCCCCCCAAATAAAATAACTCTAAGCAAGGTTGCCATAATATTGGCACCTCTGTAGTTTTCCTCGTAATCTGTTTCCCCTGTAAATGCTCTTCTCAATGAGTAGAGCACTGGTTTCTTACTCTATATGAAGGCAAGGTAATACAGGGTTACCTAAGGCTTTGGGAAAGGCTTGGGGCTGTCCTGAGCTGCGTTCATTGTGAAGGTTGTTAAGTACACATGAGTTGAGTCAGTCCTGTTCTCCTCTGTCTGGCAGGACAGGCGAGATGACTTTTCCTGCCCAGAAAAACACCATCTTGGGGCTCAGGACAGCAAGACTGCTACAGGAGACACAAGTGGTTTAGATCTCTAGGGCTTGAGTTGAGACAATTTTTTTTTTTTTTTCTTAATAGGGTATAATTAGATACGGACCAGGTTGGACATTCCCAGCATCCACATTGAACCATGCACCACTAGAAAAGAAACCTTCCTCTGAGGTGCCTCTCTTCACTAATTGCTGATGAGTTTTCACCTTGAAAGCCTTCATCCCCAATCCTATTGCAAAGTCTTCCTCTGCTCTTATTTAGCTCTTGTGCCTCTAGCTCAGTGTGAGTGGTGTTCAAACAAAACTGGAAGTGCCGGCTGGTTCCCTGGAGGCTCTGTTGAAGTGCTGCTGTCGTGCTGCCAGCTGCAATTGCTCCCAGGGCTGCAGCCTCCTGCCAGTGCCTCATGGTACGAAGCCTGGGTTAGAAACACCAGGATCTATTAAAAAATAAAATAAAAAATAATTACCTCTTTTAAATTAAAACTTTCCACATAGTTGATCTTTCAGCAAATAATGATCTGAAATGACATGCCTGCTCTCCAAATCTAATTGTTAATTGATCAATCGACCTCTAACTGACTGGCATACTGCTCTGATCATCTGAAAGCCTTTTGGCACCACTTCCCCAGCTCAGGTTAGTTGCTGATACTTGTACAATCTGGTTGCAAAATGTCATTGCTCTGAATCATCAGGGTGAGTGCCAAGCCCTCTGGCATCTGTGGGAAGGACTCCCTGAAAGCTCCTGAGCCAGGCAGTCAGGCTCTGTGCGCTAAGGATGCTGCAGCACACGCTCCAGCATGTGCATCCAGGTGCCCACAAGATTGGCAGCTCTAATTTGTGATGGAAGACGAGGCCCCACCGTTTGCTCTGATCTTGAGCAGCGCTGCTGCCAGCCCCTTATCAGATGTTAATACAAAACAAGGGCAATTAATTTCTCCGCCCTTATCTTATCTCTCTGATCTTACAAGCCCTTTCAAAGTTTGGTTTCTTGTTTCTGGTTCCCGAGAGCTGGCTGTAAGGCAGTTATAGTTCAGGAATCTATAATCCAAACTTCCAGACCAAATGCAGTTCCCCATGCAGGTCTTTTCATAATTGGTTTTCGGACTGGTCTGTTCTGCCATGTGTAATTGTTAGCAGTTGTAAAAAGATAACTCACATTTTTTAAAAGCCTAACGCTTGCTCTGTGCAGATAAAAACTGTGACAAATTATGTTCCAAAAAATCATAAAAGCAGAGAGACATGTTAATAACCAAAGGTGAAGTTTCATCTGGAGGTCAGCAGGAGCTATTAAAGTGGTCAGTAATTCCAAGGTTTGCCAGTAGCGATTTGACCATATCACTTATCTACCCTGGTCCATGCTTAAGCACCTCCCTCAGTGAAAAAAATAATCCACTGAGAGTAATACTGGAGGTCAGAGGTAACTATGGAGAAAAAGCAATATTGTCAAAATAAACCAGGCTTTCAAGCACAGGCATTCAAATTCCCAGTCCATTAAAATGTTTCGACTTTGACAATTTTACCACACTCCTTGGACATGTTATTTAAAATATTGCTTTTCATTATGTTCAGGGGAAAAAAAAATAGGAAAGAAAAGATCAAGCTGATCATGTTAAGGAAGGGTATAAGGTAAGAAATGGTGCTTCACTTTGTCATATGGACATCTGGCAATAAAAGGCAATTTTTACTTCCAGAATTTCAGACCACCAAAATGGGGCCAAATAATAAATGTGGGTATAATGGAAATTTCATGAAGCAAAATATCTATTGTCAGCAGGCTGAGGGAATCCCTCCTGCCTGGCCAGCATGCTTGCTGGGTGGCACTGACATAAGAGGACGAGCCTAGATTTGTGTCTTTTAGAACTGAAATCCACCTCTAGCTGGCAGCTAAATTCATGATCTTATTGCTGTCAGCATGAGGGCTTTGTGGGCCTCCAAAGCAGCATCCCAGCCTGTGCCCAGGTGCATGAAGTGCTGTGGGAGTTGCTGCTAGCCTGGCCTTCAGGAAAGCTGGTTTTAGCTCCTGGCTGCATCTTGGGTAGCCTGTGTCAGGCTAGGGCTGTTGCTTGAGGGCGTGGACCTCAGACTTGGGGAAATGTAACAGGAAAGGTGGTGGTTTTCTTTCCTCTGACTGGGCTGCAGCAATGGAATCCAGGTGAGCACACTGTGTACATACAGCACCCAGAGCCTTTTGAGCCTTACTCTTTTATTAGACTCCTAACACTATCCACACTCTCCAAGAGTGACCTCTCCTCTATGTTTTTAATTATAGGTGATTGTCGTGAGTAACCTCGTCCCTCCCATCAACATCTTGGGACATGAAATATCCACTGTGTAAGACACAAGTTGTCTGTGTGTGTGATACAATGGATTTGTTTGCTTGTGTTCTGCATATCTTGTGGGATACATGCCAGTATGTTTTGGTATAGTCTATGAAGTATATTTTAGAGCATTTTTTTTTTATTCAAAAGAAACTTCCTGTGGTTAGATGATGCTTTGATATCTCTTAAAGGGGAAGTGTTCACAAGCATTTATGTAATGTGCATATTTTTTTATCTAAAGAGCTTGGAATATCTCTGATAGAAGGATAATTTATAATCCATATTTATATCCTGAACATGTTCTCTCATCTACATGTAAGATTGCCTTGGCTCACTGCTGCAGGCATTTTTCTTACATATTCAGTGTACTTACTTGAAGTCAAACAACCACCAGCACCACACAAAGCCCAACAAAAGCAACACCAAAGTTTTACAAAGTTTAATTTATAGCCCCACAAGGAAACATGTAGTGAGGCATGTAATGAAAACACCCTGTTTACTTCTGTGCCATTTCAAATGCTCTCATTTTCTACTACTGGAGGCAATTCAATGATATTATTGATTCACACCTGCTCTGTAGCATTGCTTTTGCAAAGAGATCTAGCAGAAGTGAAACCACACATCTGCATACACCTGAAACTTGCAGCAATTTGAAATGGAACCTGTCTAGTGTTGAGACAGATGTTATCCAGATGCTGTTATTGAGACATTTAGGTAGCCGGTATAACCGTGATCATGTGCAGTATGTCTGTTGTAGGTTGTGTCCAGGCACAAATATATGTATGCATGTGACACAATTCCTTGACTATCAAGTATAAAACTCTGAAGCTTGGCTATCAAGTATAAAACTCTGAAGCTTCTCAAGTTTTTGTGATGGGAGTCTAAAAATGTTGTGTTGCAGTGGAAAGGGTTAAAAAAAACCAACAAATTTTTCCACAGCTGTTTGAGATTTGGGCGCAAGAGATCTGTTTCCCGTGGTGAAAAGTAAGATGAGTGCTGCAAAGCTGGTGAGATCAGGCTGTGGGGCTGGTCTGATAGTAAACTAGGTGGAAAGAAATCCCTGTATTGCAAAACACAGGTGAGGGACTCCAAACTGAACCTTAGGACCAGCACTCAAGTGTTTGGGTGATTGTTCTTTAGCTAATATTTAGCAAGCTGTACCCTGAATCTGGAAGAGAGAACTTAGACTGACCAGAACAGCCCTTCTCATCAGCTTCCAGTTGCTATTTTCTCTTAGTGATTGCTGGAAAACCCAAGAGCAGCAGCCCCTTGATGCTATTTTGGCTGTTATGTTGTATTCTAGACCCCCCAAAAAAGTGGAAGAGGCTCTTCAGCCTCTTCAGAAGTTTGAATCTGCCTGTATCCCCAGTGGGGAAAAGCTTGGGGAAAGATTTCTTCCTAAATAGATTCAACAGCACCTGAATTTAAAGTCAATGTGCTTCTAAAAATAATTCTTAGGAATAACAAGTTCATCTAGAAAACCGTGGTTTAAATTTCCCCATCTGTTCACTTAGTACTTTCCCCCCTCCCTCCAATTCTAATTTTCTTTATTTTCTTTATTATTTTTTCCCTGTCCCTCTGCAAGAGGGTTCCTGAGATACAGTAACACTCACTGGTGGCAGTAATGGCAGTTTTATGGCTTCTCTTAGCTAACCATTATCAGGCAACTCAGCACACCGAGTGAAAGGCACAATATTGCTTTAACACCCCTCTGATTTCCTTCCTCCCAGGGGGCAAATGCTCTGCAGAGAAACCTCCACACTACTGACCACAATTGCTGTAATTTGTTAGTCTAATGGGAAAAAAGTACACAGCCTTTCAAAACTGGAAGTATAAAATAATATTCTGCGATACTTTATATAAATGGTGCTTGTGTTTGGAAGTGCCTCTGGTTCAGCTGAGTTCTTCCCTTGGAGAACCCTGATAACCTGGATTAACTCTCCCTGATAAGGAAAGCACTTATTAATAAATTATGCATCTGCAGTTAGTTGTTGACTTTAAAAGGAAAAAAAAAAAAGCTAAAGCAGTTGTAGAAGATGTTCTATATGAGAAATGATTCTACAAACTGAAGAATCATTCAGCAATTCAACTTGTGCTTATTTCCAGAGTAACTCATTAGTGCCTGCAATTCTTGGGTTCAAACTGTCTGAATAAAGGAGAAGTTTGGGGTTTACATCATTGATCCCCTAGAGAAGCTGTGCCATGGCAAGTGACACGATGGCTCTGCTCTGATGTGGGAACTGCAGTGTGTGATGGGCTGAGTGTCCTGACCCACTGTAATGCTGCAGCTGGATATCTGTAGGCATCTAAACTCAGTCTGTGTTTCTAAAACAAACATTTCAGTTCCCAAGGGCAGAGACTAATGGTCTGCATGGCTTCTGTGAACTGCTGGTGAGGAGCGAGCCCTGCATAAGCTCTTTTGACTATGTACTCCTGAGTCTTGTAGAAATAGGCCCAAAAGAACCAGTCTGTGTGATCTGATCTATGTAATTTTTTTTTTTTTGTCAGCTACTTTCACATAATTTTCCCTGTGGTTTGCACTTCCAGCACCTCCCTGCCCAGGGCAGCATCCAGATATCCCACTGGGGGGAAGTCCCTGTGGCTATCTCCAAAGCCACGCTCAAACTTTGATCTCTCCGACCCTTCAGGTTAGTTAGGGACTTCATTCAGCTGCAGAGATGGATCCCTGAAGAAATCTGTGATTTGCTGATTCAGTATTTGGTGGACTTTTCTCTAGGTCTTTTTGATTTGTTATGAGGCAGTGTTAGGGTGGCAAAACTGCTGTGCTTGTGAATAGCAAAATTACCAAAGCTGGCTGCAGAAGAGGCTTGCTCTGGACTCTTAAAGTTTCCTTTTCATGTAATTCCATAGCACCTGCTACATAATAGTTTTTTTCTTATGAAAACTCTAGTATTTCCGGGGGTGGGGTGTATCTTGCTGATGGTGGGGTGTGCTGTGAGTCCCAGGATGCTGGGAAGCGGGATGCTGGCAGCTGGGAGCACTGCAGTTCAGAGGCATTGCTGTAGAGGGCTTGCACAACACATTGCACAGGGGACCCGGCACTGGGAGCAAGGAGGTGAAGCTGAAATAAATAAATAAAAAAGGATAAAATATAAAAATCAATCTTTTCCTATAGCTGATCAATATTAATAACAAAGTTGAGTGGCTGAACAGGATATATGTTTTATTATGAGAGGGGAAAATGAGAGAAATAAAAACTGAGGTGAAATACCTCTGCTGCTAATCAGACAATAAGATCTAAAGTTTAATAGCTGCAGAATGATCAGAGAGCTATTGTAACTGCCTGCAGTTGTTTGAACAAGAGTCTTGAGTTTGCATGTTGTGAGTTATTGGAAAATACCTCTGCCATTAAATGCTTTGATGGAAGATGTACTTAAGGTCTGAAATGAGAGCAGGAAGCAGAGGAACCAGTGCACGCTGCTGCAGGAGAAGCCTGAAAGATAGATTATATAGCCTCATATGGTATCTGATGCCTTAACTGGAAAATGTGTGAGCCAAATAGGAGCTAGACTGGTGAGCTGCAAGCTCTTTGCACCTTCCTAAGCATGGTTCAGGTTTGGGTGTTTCAAAGTTCAAACACAGCTTATCCACTTTGTGCTTAAATACCAAACTGAACTGGAAGAATATTTTTTTCTAAGGCAGGAGGCTCTTCTGCTGTGCATGGAAGCTTTTCAGAGGCTGGGCAAGAAGAGAGGCAGAGAATCAATTTTTCTGTGGTTCCTGTGAGGAACTTGCCACCAGCTTTCTGTGGAGGAGTTGTCAGAGCAGTAAATTAAATAAATTTTTTAAATTCCTCTTGCAACTTGAAGGCCATCAACCCGAGCACTAATCGAGAAGCTAAATAGTTGCTTTCAAGACTGGAAGTAATAATAAGAAAAAACAAGCAGATGATCCACTTCTTAGAAGTTCTTGTTACTAGGACATCTTGTCTTCAGTTCTCTCTCAGGAGTTCATTTCTCTCAAATGATATTTGCTCAGAGTAACCTCCACGTCAGGAACACACTTATCTCTCTTTGTATCAGCCTTAAGGATTAGGGATATGGATCTGTTTTCCAGACTGACCGTCTGACTTACTGACCTGAACTTGTTCCTTCACCAAGCAGCATGTGATGCCATTCTTGTCAAAACCACAATTAGTCAAAAAAACCCTTTACAGGAAACATGAGCCCAAGGAGGAGGGATAAAATAGGAAATCACGTGGCTCATACATAACCTGCATGTACCATAAAGACACATGGATCTGTACTGCTGCCAGTTGCCAGCTACAATTAAACCAATGAAGAAAGCTATGATCAGGTTGATGCTTTCTAAAGCATTTCTCAACATCAAAACTGTTTCAGCTATTAAAAATGAATTTTCACCTCACATTCAGAGAAAACATAAATATTGCTTTCCAAGGTGCAGCTGAATGCTCTCTTTGCTCATGCAGTGTTGCTGTCTCTCAGATGTGCCATGGGAGCTGCCTGGATGGACACCAAAGTGTGCTGCCCCCACCTCACTGTCTCCTCTCCGTCAGCAGGGCTAGGACCTTGTTTTGCCCGTTTCCCACCCTGGGGCACATCCAAGTGTCTGCTGCTTGAAATTGGGACAAGGCTAACAGGCCAGTTGCAGGAATTAACTGCTAGCTGGCTATGGAGCATAAGGGTTTCCCAAGCCTTTCTGTTTTCCAGTATGTGTCCTGCAGCCAGGGAAACCACAGGGGCTTATTGAGTGTGACCTCAGTGCCCCAGCCCGCCTGACACAAAGTCGTGGGGCAGCCCTCATTTATCAAGCTTAGAAATAGAGTCACAGCCCAATGCAGAAAACTTCATGCTGCTGGAATAGGTTAAAGCATTGCCAGGGAATGCTGCTGGCTGATTTTTTTTTTTTTTTTATTATCATTATTCTACAAACAATAAAATAACAGCTATAGAGCAATCGCTGAGGCTAAGCGTTTCACAAAAGTAATAATTAAAAAAATTAATAAAATTCAAGGACCATTCATGCTCAGAAAGGAACACAAGGGAGATATTGACACTTAAATAATGCAACTTGAGACAGATTATTCTCTCATGTGCTCTTGAATCTTCCATCACCTTGCCCTTAAATGCAAGAAAAGGTCATTATGTCAGTACCTCTGTGCAGGAATGCTTGGTGCTGGCGAGACATCCACCACCAGAGCATCTCAGGTTTACCCTTGGCAGAGTCCTCAGCCAGAGTGGACCTGCTCCTTCCAGCCACTGTACAGCAACATAATTCGCAGCCACAACAGTTTGAGGAGAAAACAAACAAACAAAAATAATCAAACAGCAGCAGCTGCACCACCACTCCAAAAAAAACCCAAACAAAAATGACAACAAACCCTCAAAACTTAGGGGTAAAAAAAAAAACAACCCCAAAACAAACAACAACAATAACTAAAATCACCAGATCAGGAAGGAGTGGAATGAATGCCATGAGTCTTATAGCATAGTGTCTAATACAGCATGAGGTCCTGCTGAAGCTTTTCTTGCATCTGAGCATACACAATCCCAAGCCTTCCATTGGGCAGTAAACAGTGTGAGAGTCTCCATGCTACCTTTCCATATGCTTTCCAATTCAGAACTGCTTTGTATCTCTGAGCTCTGTACTTCTCTGCTGATTTTGTTTTAATACTGTTGAATGTGTTTTAAATGCTCAAAACAGATGAGTGCTGGAAAGCATGCATTAGATTATTTGCTCTCATATGTATGCAAGCTGACAGAATAAAAAGGTCATTTATAAACCACGCAGGACTACTTTTTTCTGTTTCAAAATACTCCTATCTAAAATTAGCTCATTTGTATGAAAGATTTTTGACGGAGAGGTTTTATTCTGGTGAGTGGTGCCAGGGGAAGGTTACTGATATTCCTCTGGCACTGCTCTTTGGGCAGAGATAATCTTCTGCAAAACCAAGGCAAAGTGGCAGATCCATTTGCCTTGCCATGTCTCTGCAGTGCAGAAAATTAGACAAGACATAAAGAGAGATTTCCCTCTGAACAGTACTAAAATTTTATGCTCTGACCTAGTCTACAGGGTTGGCTGAGACTGGAAGGTACCTCAAGACTCCAGCCTCAACTCACTTTTTTTCTTTTCTTTTTTTCCCCTGAGTATTTGTCAGGTGGCTTATGACTCCACAGTCATGCCAGCAACTTTTCCAACTCAGTCTGCAGAACCTTTTCAGAGCTGGTTGGAATATCTCTGAACCTCTCATCAGGATGATGTGTAGTCTGAGAGACCAGCTCTGTTTTAGATTAAAGAGTGAAACTAATAGGAGCAGAATCTTGTTGATGTTTTTATTTAATCAGTACTTCATTAATATGTGTGAGTGAACTTGGGATAGAGTTCATACTTAGCTTTGCACAAGTTCATCCAAAATTTGTCAGCACTCCCAGCCCTGTGCCTGTCATTGACTCACCTTTGAATGAAACACATGGGCAAAGGATCAAACCCACTGCCGCATTTTACTTCTCCTCACTCTAATATGTTGCATCTCCTCTCCCCCCAGATAGATACTTTGAGGCTTTGCTGCCTCAAGTGAAAAATTAATGAAAGCAGCCTTAGCACTCACAAGTAACCACACAAAAACAACCTGGTGAGAGTGAGCAATGGAGGAAGGGTGATTTTGAAACAAGGAATGGCTTCTGAGCTAGCTTCAGTGTGTCTTGTCTTTATGGCTGATGAAGTCATTTCATATCAGTTGTGACAAAACCCCCTGGATGTCTTTGCCTCCCCTGTGCTGAGGTTTGGAGCCTGTCTGTAAATGTGTAGGACTGTGAGTACGCTGTGCTTAGATTTCAAGAATTAGCATGTGGGGTGTCATGAAATTTATTGCCAGTGCTCCCAGCAAAGGCCTTCCACACCAGACTTGCTGCCAGCTATAGCATTCAATCTCACCATCTCCCATTAGATTTCCATGATGCTGCTCAGCGCAGCAGGTCACCGGTGTCTGGGCAGCTTTTCCTACCCTTCTTCCCCGTGTGATGTAATTGTTCATAAGACTGGCAGCCTGTGCAATAAAACTGTTTTAGATATCTATTAATATTTTAACATGCTTTTAAGAAAATCCAGCCTTTTGTAATTCTGGTCTGGGAACAGACACATATAATGGTTAATGATACACATTATAGTCAGAGCAGCCGTGCTGGAGGTAGGCTTCCTTTGTTTGGGCTCATGTTTTAACATCTATTATTAAAAAAACTTTTGTCAGTTATTTGTTTAGGTGCCAGGCTGAATTAATCTGATGACCAGAAGAAAACTGCTTCTCTTTGCCCCTCCAAAAGAAAGGCTATGTTTAAGACCATGGCTTGCTGCTTTAGCTCCAAGCTGAGGCTTTTTTTTTTTTTTTGCCTTCTGTTTCCCAGCTCTCATCAAACACAGAGGGACCATGGGTGTGTGTCTGTGGTCCTCAAGTATGTTAGCTCCAGACATCCCGCCACTGACAAAAGTTGTCATGCTTTTGTCAACAAAGGGCTGCTTGCTTTATTTTGTACAACCTGCATCTACCTGAACAGCCTCTCTTGCTCATGGCTATGCCTCTGCCACGCACAGGGTTCCCATTTCAGAGCCACCCACCTCAAGCAGTGTGGAGTGATGCACATCGTAACTAAGATGTTATATGGAGAAAATGATCTTCCACGGTTGAAGTTGTAGCCATACAAAGGAGAGCACGCAGTATGTTAATAGGAATCTATAAATTAATCTGTATATAACACCTTGCTAACACTTAGATTTTATAGGTATCGTGAGCTGAAAGCTTTACCAGTCATTCATCCTTTATTGTGTTCATTATGGGAATAGGACATCTCCACCAAATATCTGTGCCTATAATAAAACACTCCAGTGAATTAATTGGATGACTGGCACAGTATTTCTCCTTTCCACTAATCAGAAATTTAGGATGTATTACTTCTGATGAACCCTCAGGCATTCCCATACAGATAAATTAACTAAGCAGCTGTTAATAATGTTCAAGGGATTTAAAACCAATACATTTTCGGTCTTTCATGAGGTTGATTTTAATCTGTAAGCAGGTATTGGGCATACAGAAAGGGTGAAGGTGTGGCTGCACTTATTGCTTGAAGGGAATAAAGGGACTGCTTTTTCTGTCACATAGGAATTATGGCCACATGTTCTCAGTATTCAATGCTCAGAGGAAACGGAAAAAACTAATGTGCTGGCCAACTAGAAATCCCACAAATACTGGTGATGTAAACAGATGTCCAGGCCCACTTGGTTCATCACATCTTGTAGGTAATACCACTGTACCAGGGGTTGTATTTGCTATGAACATCTAGGTCTCACCCAACGTGCTGTGAGGAGCTCTCTGACAGTGTCCCAGATCAGGGAGGAGTTTGTGGTTGTTCTGATGAGAGGCCACCATTAAGGAAACCTTCAGATTTCTGTCAGTGCCATGGTATTAACAGCAAGAACATTGACTCAGCAGAGTGTGTGGTTAAAGTTCTGGAGGCAAATGCTTCGCTGAGGTCTACTTCTGAGACCTGAGTATTGCATAGTGTTGAATGGTATCCCACCAAAGCAGGTTCTTGAAGTGGAGCCAAAGTTTGAGTATTTTCCTATATTGTGACCAGAATATTCCAGGTCAATTCAACTTGGGGTGTATTAAGAAGAGTATATCCAGCAGATCCAGGGAGGTTCTCCTGCCCCTCTACTCTGCCCTGGTGAGACCTCATCTTGAGTACTGCATTCAGTTTTGGGCTCCCCAGTTTAGGAGGGACAGGGACCTGCTGGAAAGGGTCCAGCAGAGGGCTATGAGGATGATTAGGGGACTGGAGCACTGCCTGATGAGGAGAGGCTGAGGGACCTGGGGCTGTTTAGTCTGGAAAAGAGAAGAGTTAGAGGGGATTTAATAAATCTTTATAAATATCTCAGGGCTCAGGTCAGGAGGGAGGGGACAGGCTCTGCTCACTTGCTCCCTATGATAGGACAAGGAGCAATGGATGTAAGCTGCAGCATAGGAGGTTCCACCTCAACACGAGGGGGAACTTCTTTATTGTAAGGGTCACAGACCACTGGAACAGGCTTCCCAGAGAGGTTGTGGAGTCTCCTTCTCTGGAGACTTTCAAGGCCCATCTGGATGCATTCCTGTGTGACCTGAGCTAGATTGTATGGTCCTGCTCTGGCAGGGGTGTTGGACTCGATGATCTATTTGGGTCCCTTCCAACCCCTGGCTTCCTGTGATTAACTTTTTCTGTTTTCTTGAGACACTCCAGCTGTTTATAGCAGTCTTTTATGCTTTCTTAAATACATTTCCAATATGAGTGAGCACTTCATCCTAAAGCTGACACAGACTTCCAAGGCAGGTGAAGTGATCACTTGTGTTTAACTTTTTGTATTGAACTAAGATTAAACTGATTTAAATTTGTGTTGACATTCTGGGATTGAAAATGCATAGCAAAACTCTGAAGTCCTCAAATGAAGCTGAGGTAAAAATGTGTATGTTTGTGCCCATAGAATCACAGAATCGTTCAGGTGGGGCAAAGACCCTTGAGATCATCAGGTCCAACCATTAACCCTACTCTTCCAAGTTCACCACTAAACCATATCTTTGAGTGCCACACCTAAATGACCTTTAAACACATCCAGGGGTGATGACTCCACCATCCCCCTGGGCAGCCTGTCCCAATGCTGGACTGCTCTTTCAGTGAATTTTTTTTTCCCTAATGTCTACCCTACATCTACCCTGGTGTAGCTTGAGGCCATCCCCTCTTTTTCTATTACTCTTCTATCACCTGTGAGAAGAGATCAGCACCTACCTCTCTATATTGGCCTTGCAGGTAGTTGTAGAGAGCAATAAGGTCTCCCCTTGGCCTCTTCTTCCTCAAACTAAACAGTCCTAGTTCCCTCAACTACTCTTCCTAAGACTTACTCTCATATTAACTGTTGTATGTAGGAGCAGTGAAGAGATGAAGCACTTGCTCTTCCTATTGGCTTTGTTTTGTCTTTGCTTCAGGACAATGCATGATTGCAAGTGTCCTGGTAGGGGAATGTCTCTTTGATATGTTGTCTTTGCACTTCTGCTTTTCAGTACAGCTGTCTGGGTGCAAGCTGCAGTGGCAGGTTTTTTCTTCCCCACATTTGAAAACAGTCAAAGTTATGTTTGCTTTTGATTACCTTCTTAGGAAAAGATAGACAAGAAATGCAGCCTCACAGGACTGAGTTGCTATGTACCCTGTAGAGAGTCAGTAGCCAACAGCATCAACACTTCTCTGACTGCCTTCAGCTGCATCACAATTTTAGGATGGCCAGTGAGTGCTGGCCAGCAGGTAGCCCAAGGAAGCTAAGTCATTTCAGATTATTTTGAACATATCTCCTGTGAATTCTACTTTCACTCTATCTAGTGTCTAGGACTGAGTCTCATTTCCAAAAAAACCCCAAAAAACCCTAAAGGTATGTTGCCTGATTTTCATGTTTATGGAAAAATACCTGATGATAAAACTTGGTGGTACACAAAGCCTAGAAACAATCAAATAAAAATGCAACTTTTTTGTGTTTGTTTTTAAATTTAAAAACATCTCACAATATTGCAATCAGTGTTTTGATTTGGGGCTTGACTCCTGCTCTGACCATTTGGGTCTAGCAGTACTTCAGACCTGCTGAATTTCATTTCCACAGATTGTATGTCTTAGGGTCATGTGCTGTAACCAGCCTTTCACTTCTTAAAAAGGAACTCAAATGTGGCTAGTGTGGTACACATAGACTGGACCTAGAAAAAGAATCACAGTGGAGGGAAAAAAATCAGGGAGAGGTGCTTTTGAATCTGTCATGGCTGATGTGGCTTTTATCCCATATCAGACTGACAGATGAGATAAACACCCCACATTTTAGTCAGATCCTATTGTTTTGTCAGAGTTACTTAAATCTATTTACAATCTCTGAAGCACTTTTTTTTTATAGTAATGGTAGTGAAGCCCTTCCAGAAGGAATAAAGATGATATAATGTTCTCAAATACCTCTGTCTTACTAATGGAGTGACTTATGGTGCAGGGGATATTGTTCTGCTGAGCTCCACTAAAATACATATTTACTAGTCAATCTAGTAGTCATCTTGGCAGTCAATGCCACGCTATCACAGCGCTGTGTCTTTCAGGAGAACAACAAAGCAGGCAGAAATTCTTTCTCTGGGACCTTTTTGTCTCCATTGATACTTCTGCATTTAACAGGAGCCACATCATTAAATGAGAATGAGTCACCTTCACTACACAGTATGGCAATCCTATTCCTCTTTGGAATTTCATATGGCAACGAGAAATAGGGCATGCCAGGTTAGAGGTGTTGTAGATATTGGATGCAATGGATGGTGCTCAGTTAGCTTAGCCAGGGCTGCTTCCTGCAGTATGGGGACAGGAGACAGGATGAAAAGGTGATGAACTGTTTTGACTGAACTGGAGACATTTCTTGGACTGAAGGCATTCCATACAGTGTTTAATTTTTTGTTTATTGGAAATGCATTCACAGTAAAATATTGTTCCCTGAAGACTAATGATGTGTGACTGGGAGTCACATACCTCAGTTCCAGTTTCTGCTGGAGTTTCCAGGCTTCTTCTACTTCAAGGAACCTTATTCTCTTTCCCATTACAGCCAAATGCTCAAGAGAAAACTTCTGACATTTTTTCTTGGGGAAAAAAATGATAAGGCATCTTTGGGTTTTGAGAGCATTCTTGGAGATTCAGAGCTGAGAGAACTTGTCAGTGTCTGGCACTCCTAGAAATGTGACCCTCATCCTTGCACTATGAAACTAGTCCACATGTGGGACAGTTTCTGCCTATTCATACCTCCTTTGAAGAGATCCAGGTCAAAAACATCTTCCTTCCTTATCAGCATTGCACTGAAAAGCAGCAACACCAGAGCTAAAACCTCAAACACACAAAAGCAGCTATGAAAAGCTTTGAAATCCGTGTTCCCGTGGCGTTGGGTCAGCTGTCAAACCAGGAGATCATCACACCACAGATTAAGCAGAAGGCCATTGTGACCTTAATTTTCACAGTGAGCCACCACCGAGTTATTTAGCACCAGTGTTCCTCTCATGGTGACACATTGGGAAAATTGCTTGGTGGAGATTCCATTTATGCTTCCACTCTCTTTGCTGGCCTGGCAGGAGTGTGCAGGGCTGAAACATAAACAGCTTCACCACTTTCTGGGGTATTTACCCCCATATGTGCCTCTTTCTTAGAATAAAGGAGAGAAAAAGAGGTGTAAAGGCTTGAGGACAAGGTCTGGCTGCAGAGCTTGCAGCAGGGTTTGTCACAGGCATGGCTGTGTTCCCTCTTGGCACAGCTCTGCTGTGGGTACAGTGCCAGGTTGTGATTTATGTGTGGTGGCTGCTGTGACTGCCTTAGCAGTGCAACTAGCAACGCGAGTGTCCCTGTCAAGGAGCATACATGACACACCATTAATAAGGGGACAACTTGCTAGGAGGTGGAGCAGCCTGGGAGCAGCATAGGCAAGCACTGTGCTCAGGCTTGGAGAGGAGATTGAGTTCTTGACAAGGGAATTGATTTAAAGAAGGTCTTAATTTTGACTTCAGTTCTGATAGGTTTTCACTCCTGATTTACCAGGGCAAAGTGGTGCCACCAGTACACTTGAGGTTTGGATGGTGCTGTGGACACTATGCTTTAAGTAACCAGCTCTGCATGAGACACACCAGGACTTCATACACCAGGACTCACAAGAAGAAGGCTGAGGTGCTGGAGCATGTCCAAACAAGGCCAATGAGGCTGGTGAAGGGTCTAGAGAACAGGTCTGCTGAGGAGTGGCTGAGGGAGCTGGGACTGCTTAGTCTGGAGAAAAGGGGGCTCAGGGACCCCTTTGCTCTCCATAAATGAGGTTGTAGAGAGGTGGGGGTTGACCTGTTCAACCAAATAACAATTGGACAAGAGAATGACCTCAGATTGTACCAAGGGAAGTTTAGGTTTAATCTAAATTAAGAAGAATTTCTTCACAGACAGGGTTTTCAGGCATTGGAATGGCTTGCCTAGGGAGGTGGTGGAGTGGAGTCCCCATCCCTGGAGTTATTTCAGAGTTGTGTAGATGCCATGCTTAGGGGTATGGTTTAGTCAAGGACTTGTCAGTGTTAAGCTGATGGTTGGACTGGATTATCCCAAAGACCTTTTCTAATCTAGACAATCCTGTGATTCATCCACCACCTCTTGTGTCCTCTTCCATGGCAGCACATGGGTGTTTGCCTGGAACAGGAAAGGTTGTCTCTTTTTGGTGTCAAGGGATATATTTCAGGAATTTATATAAAGCAAAACTGCAATTATATAATTTGATCTTGATAAACTGCTAAGAAAAAATGTCTTCTTTATTTAGTGAAAAAGTGAGTGTTTTCCAGCAACTGAAATGCTCTTATTTTTTGTACCTGTGTAACTTGTGATTTGTTTTGTCAGCTACCTTAAGGTGCTGCCAGCTGTGAAGAAAGCTATTGCATGTCCCTACTGTTCAGTGTGGGTGAAATGATCTTTGTAGATGAAGCATGTGAATATCAGTTTGCTACATTTATAAAGAGCTTTAGGGTACTTTGTCATGAAAGGCCCCATAGAAGTGAGAGATATTGTTACTATAAAAACATTTTATCCTGTTTTAGTATGATGGCTTATTGAGTTTTACAGTACTTTTCATGGCAAGCATATTTATTAACAGCAGCAGCAGAAAGAGATGGGAACAAATACATGTTTTCAAATGAACTTCTGGGTCAAATTCTGTTCCTAGTTCTGTTTGTTTGTAAACTTGGAGTAAGCACATTTAAATTGGAGACAAATCCTCTGCTTTTTATAGATTAAGTTATTGTACTTTGAATGAAATTATGCCTGGTTGCACAGCTGAGTAGAAGTGAAGCAGATCTTGGACGTCAAAGGTAATTTGAAAAGTGTTGTCCACCTTTAGTGTTGCTGCAGCTCCATGCAAACACCCACAATCTGTTTTTTCACTCTGTAAAAGTCTGACCAGTGTAAGAGGAAAAAAAAATATTAGGAATGTGCCTCAGAGGGAATTTCTTTCTTGTTGTATATTTGCACCACTTGTTTACCACTCTTGGCTAAAATTATACATTAAAACAAGGCTGTATTAATGATACAGTGCTGGGGAAGTAGTTCTCCATCTAATGTTGAAGAAATCCATTGTACATGGAGAAATGATCTGACCCCTTGAGGAAAAAAAAAAAAACCCTCAACAAATCCAGAATTTAAAATGAAAGCCAAAAATTGGCATGTTAATGAATAATTTAAATTATGATTTCCCCTCCCTCCCCCTCTGATGGCTCTTCATCTCTTCACCCATTCACTAGAAATCACAGGAAGAATTAATACAAGTTCTTCCCAGTCAGGCCTGGAGGTGATACTGAGCATGTGGCAACATGCATTAAAAAAGCCTCAATTTACTATAAAAACTCCATTCCTACAAAAAGGTGACATAGTCCTTTAAAAATAGCTCTTCCAATCCATTGTGCAAAGAAACTGACAAAGATTGACAGCTTTTAGAAAGGTGTAATGTTCCCAAGCCAACTGCTAGCACAGCTCAACAAGATAAAGATCAGTAATTCGATCCAGAGGAGAAGGCTAAATGTTAGAGGTTAAGCTGCTATGTTCCTACTACTAATCAAGCTTCAACACCTTATTTTAGCATCATCAGACCTCAATAAGGAAATTGTGAATTATTAAAGCTCCAGCATCCTGGTACACATTGATGCTCTTCTGAGAAACTGTGTCTTAAAGCGTGCTGGTTGTCTTCTTAATTGACATATGCTGGATCTTTCTGACTAGGTCCTGATGTGCTATTTTTTTCTCTCTTTTGCTTGGATACTGGTAATTTAAGGTTAAGATACTTTTAAGGTGCAGTATGCTGCTCTAATGAGGACTTAATGGAGTGGAACAGTGATCGTTTGTACAAACTATACTGGACAGACACCTACTGCATATCAAAATCTAGGCACTACAGATCCTGACATTGCCTCTACTTTTGTCCCAGCCTCCATCAGCAGATTTTTTTTAACCTGGTTTCCTAATGAAATAAGGCTCAGGTGGCTGTGCTCTCCAGCAGCCCTCCTCCTCCCTGATGCTTTCCAAACCTTTCGGCTGGTGTCAGCCAAATCTGGCCACTGGCAAAGTCCTACAAGACAAAATCAGAATGAGGAGCAAGATCCTCAGCAGTTACCTCTTCTATCTGCAGCAGGCATTCAGCATATGTGTGCAGGCTGAGCTGAGCAGTGGGATGGGAGTGGAGCTGGGGTGAGGAGCTTCTTTCTCTGAAGAAATTTTTCCTTCCTCTGAAAGAAGGGTTCAGTTGAGCAACCTGATTTTGAATGCTGTGGAAGCTGTTATTGTTCATGCAGGAGTGAGAAAAGAGCTTAAGTTAGTCAGACCTTCTAAATCCTTTCAAAAATTCACTGTGGTGAAAGTGCTTTGATTTATTTCAGGGGATGTTGTCTCTATGCATATTATAGCATAAGAACCAGAGAGGTCTGAGGGCCAAATTCTGCTTTGATTTCCCACAGAGTGTCCCATTCAAAGAAGACAGGTCAGGTTTTGAGGTTAGCTTTAAATAGGAAAAGGGATGCATGGAAATGACAGCTCTGTGATTCGGTCTCTCCCTCTGAGCCACTGAGGTGCAGTGTTTGCAGGGACAGTTTTCAGACTGCCTCTTCACTCTCTGCACTGTGCTCAGGTCATCTAACAAATCAATTTGTATATATTATTGGGCACATTTTCAGCCAACATCAGGGGGTCTTTATATTTAATGTGTCAACGTACGTTCCATTTGATGCTCTAATACTTACCATTACCAGTGATAAGTAAAAGAGTTAATCCAGAATTACCCAGAGCAGTGCCCACTAATATGCCTAAAATATCCAGTGTGATCATTACTAGTCACAGCCCTCCAAAGCCATTTCCTGGCATCTGCACTCCCCAGAGGCAGATACCCACAGCATTAGTCAAGCCAGGCACTCCTGCTGCTACTGCAGCTCCAAAAATCACTGCTCTTAAAAAGAGACAATAATGACGTTTGGTTTATTTGCAGTCACACTGCCATGATAAACAGCCCAGGGGGTTTTGACATGGATAAATGGGAATTTTGCCCCAGATATGGCTGCAGTACCTTTGGTGTAAGCACTCAGTGTATTTATTTTATGGTGTTCTTTCCCAAATTTCCAAGTTTAAAGTGACCTTTTTGGCAGGTCAGTCTGCATTGTTGGGATTTTAGCTCACAATAAAAGCATAATTTCCCAGATTTGTAAATGTAGTTCTTACAACTGATTGCTTTAGTGTTAATTGCATTGCTCTGGCATCCTATGCGTGTATGAGAGGTAAAGAGCAACCTAACAGGGCTAGGAAAAAGGAAATCTTGAGAAGTCTGCAATTATTGCACAGATCAGTGTGGCAGGAGCACAGCCTCTTTGTCCTTGCAAGAATCTTAGACACCCTCACACTCACACAAAATGTTTCCATTTTACAAATGAGTCCTCCTGGCAGTTTCTGTTCGTTCCTGTAAAATTACTGACAACTATACACATTCCTATAATATTACTTCAATCTGCATCTCTAAGAAAACCTAAGAGCTTATTAAAGAGATTTATTCTTTCAGTCTTCAAGGTGTAAAGCAGTTCCTTACAAATGTGCTCCATCAGCTTGATACAGGCCTGTTTGTGGGAAAGGGACTCTGGTTTAAAATGGGTTTTAAGTGAACTGTGTTCGCTGCCTTCCCAGAGGAGCGAACTGGAGGCACCAGGATGAATTCCCTCAGCAGCACATTTGCTATCTAATTCCTTAACAAATGCAGAGAGTTTAGACACCTTGTAACTCCACAGTCACCTGGGTACCCAGGCTCTTCAGCTAGTGCTGTGCCATCCATCTACTCTTGTTGCTTTCGACCTCCATGTACATCAACCCAGAAGCTCCCTCTGATGAGGAATTTTGGCTTTCATAATTAAAGACATAGCCATAGCCTTTCTGATTGCTTAGGTTTGTCCAGGTTTTTTTCTCTGTTTAATTTAAAGATGCAAAAGAAGGGAATACCATCAACAAGGGCCTCTTTTTCCAAGCAAGGACAGTCATTTCTCTTCCAGTAAGTGGGAGTCCCATTATATTGACAGTGCTACTGAGAAATCAGTGGACATCAGCAGAAGGAACGTTAGCAATATTGGTCTGGAAATGGCAGCTAGTTATGCAGAGGAGGAATGCTGGCTTTGTGGTTATTTTCCTCCTTCTGACATCACAGGGAAAGCAATGTAAAAAGTGTAAATACGTATAGCTACCAAGGATCTCTCAGCTTTTCTGAATTGAATAAGTTTGTAGCATCTTTGTTTTTTTAATTTCAAATCTAGAATGCATTTGGTGTTGGGAATCTGTGGGAGAGCTGAAGTCAGCGATTTAGCAAGCTCTAAAATGTGTTGTGACCAGGGACGCTGGTTGTGAAAAGGCTCCAGCACCCAGTCTCTGAGCAGAATAAACAACTGCAGGCAGTTTGCAAATGTGTGCTGTAATGGTGGCCTGAAACAAGCTTCAGTGTCTGTCTAGAACCCATGAATCTCCTTAGCGGGTTGGAAATTTGCATGGCCAGGGCAGCCCGTTCAGGCTGCATGCACTGCACTGTTGCTGATGCTTCTGACAGGGATGATCCAAAAATGTCTTGCCATTGCTAAATGGCTTAATCATTTTGTTCTTCAAGCTCCTGGAGTTCCTAAAGCAGACATAGGTTATCTTGATGATGTTGACACACAGAAATGTTATCCCTGCAAACACATCTTTTAGTCTTCATTACCTATCACCACAGGCAGGAGGAAGAGAGTATGGCTTCTACCATTGCTGCCCTCCTCTCAGTCCCCCACCTTCTTCTTTTTTTTTTTTTTTTTTTTTTTTCTCCTCTCTCCTAAAGTGGCTTTTGGAGCTGTTCCAGACAGCTTGGAGGAATCACAGGGGCAGAGAAGATTTTTATAGCTATCATGTAGATCTGTGTGCTAGTTCTGTGTCTGGGATCGGTTTCCCCAAGAAGTGCCTACAACTAAATCCATGTATTTGTGTGCATGTGTGTGTAGATGCAAGACCTTTTAGATGTTGTTCCTAACTGCAGGTTTGCCAACAGAGCAGGCACTGTAGCTCAGAGGGGATGGTCAGTAGTGAATGACGCCAGCTGGAGAGGAAATCACCAGCAAACCCAGCTGGGAGTGGAAACAGTCATTTTCCCAGCCTTACGCCTTTCCAATTTCCTAGTCCCACTTGGACACGATGGCATTGCAGGAGTGAGCTGAAAATAATCGAAAGATGAAGCTGCCCTGGACTTCCGAGCTTACTTAGCACTGTGGTGGTGTGGGGAGAGGGAACGGGCAGGCTCTGGGGTAACTTGTTCCTGGGGTAAGCTCCCCTGAGTCTCCCCAGCTCTGACAGCGTTTTTAAAAGAGCGAGCTGGTGCCTGCTAAGGAGCAAACTCTGCCCTGGTTGCACGTCTGCTCTGGGCATGCGGAGCTGTAACGTGAGGAAGCTCAGCCTGGGAAACAGACTGACTTGAGCTCTTTCCAAAGAGCGCAGGGAAAGCTGGTAGCGGCAACATGACACTGTCAACAAATTGACAATTCACATTCCCTCACGTGGTGTCAAACAGACACTGCTATGCTTCCCTGAACTCGGTCCAAAAGGGTCCCGCTAGGCTGCGGCAGCGGAGCGGAGTTTCACCGCGGGAGAAGCCGGCCACGGTGGGGCAGCTGCCAGCTCCAGCCAGCGGCAGGGCCACCGGGAAGCCTTCCTGTTTGCTCAGCTCACAGGGGCTTAGCCAAATGTTAATAGGACCTATCCAACAGCAGCGCCTCTGCCCGCCTCAGCAGCCCCCTGCAAAGGCAGTTTACCTCTTCGAAGGGGGAGTTGCGTCACGTTGCTGGCTGGGGTGGCTCTTTGCTCTGCTTTGCCCAAGGTTTTAATATAGAAAGGAGCCTTTCTGGGTTAGGGTAGCCTTGGGAAAAGGCTGCATTTGGGGCTTGCAGAACCAGGGTGGGAAGGTAAATCAGTCTTTCCTGATGATACTGGCAGAGCAAAACCAGCCCCAGGATTAGGAAAGTGTCTCCAGTCTTATTGTTAGAGGCTTTCCCCACCTTCCTGAAAGCTGCTGCACTTTGCAGAGTTCACAGAAATCTTTCTAAATTCAGTCACAAGAGCTACCTACACCTTTGTGAAGCAGCATGAGTGTGCCTTGGCCAGGTACCTCCTGTGGGCAATGAAGATTTAACATCCTGATGCAGTTAAAAATGGGGATTGGTTTGAAAGTATCACCCCTAAAGGTAAGGAAATACCTTTCCTGATGGTACTTGCCATGACCCTGGGGCTCCTTTGTTGCCAATGCACAGGGCAGATTCTCTAGGAGCATTAAGGTGATTGTAGCCTCATTCTTGGAGCTGTGAGTCCCTTAAGATGGGTAAGCTCAAATCCTGAAATGGAAGAACTAATTTTCTAATTCTTCAGAGATAGAGAGTAGTACCTTACAGGGACCCTTTTGATACAGCAACTGCTCCATGTTTCTGAAAGCCAGGCCAAACTCAGAAATCCAGCTCAACATTTCCATTGTTAAAAAGCTTGGCCTTTCCTCCTCTGCTCAGAAGCAAATTCATACCATTGCAGCTGCATTCATCATATCCCTTTCCCATTTGTTTTCTACCAATGTTCAACCTGAGCAGTTTCACAGAGGAAGTGAAACACAAGAGCAGTCACCAGTGGTGATGATCTGTCCCTGAAGCCTGATTCAGTGAATTGAACTCATCCATTCAGAGAACAGAAGCATTCAATAAGACATGTGGGCCCATCTTTTAAGGTATTTAGGTCCTTAACTATTAATGCTTCCAGTGGTTGCTAGGTGTTCTTGCACTTTCAAAGGCAGGATCTGCCTGGTCCATGAAAAACTGCTTGCTCTTGAACATTCAAGCAAACTTTTGTGGAAAAGCTTACCTCTGCACTTCATTGTGATGAGCAATGTGGGTGAGGATTAATTTCAACTCATTTTGGCCGTGGAAACATCGTGTCCCATCTAAGCTACTCACCTGGACTATCTCTCAAAGGAGAGCAGCATCTCTAGAGGGAGGCTCATCAGCTCACCTAATTTCAGCATCAACCTTTGGGCTTGGGTGTGTTGTTTTCTTTTGCTACCTTAACTATAGAAAAAACCTAAAGAACTAGTTCAGCTAAACATCTAACTTTTAAGTGAGTAAAGATAGGTGAAATAAATCCTTCTCCCTGCAAGTACTTTTAGGTAATGAATAATTTCAGGGTATTTTAATTTGCTTGCAGACTTGAAGAACAGAAAATGAGGTAAAATTAGTCATGTGGTTAATTCATTATGTATAATTCCCCTAGCTAGAATCAGGGCAGGAGCCTGCCCAATAAGTCTAACTTCATGGCTTCCATTGTCAATTTTGCCACTTAAAGAAAGCAGAAAATTCCCCCAAACTGGCTTTTCACCTAGTCCCATGAACCAATTTCAAGGCCAAGATTAAAAGTGCTGAGCTTGTATGAAGGTTTGAATCAAAATTTTTGCTGCTTATAGCAATGCAGACAACATTGCTGTTAATGAACCTTGTGAAATACTCAGAAACCTCTGTCAGGTCCCATCACAAAGTGCTCACATTTGAACCCCCATCCTCCCTGTAAGATAGGCTTGTTCTAACACTTGTGCTTATTTCTAAATGGTGTTGAAATCATTGTGTAAGAGGTAATCTTATCAAGAGAAAGCAACAGAGGAGGCAGAAATCTTTTATTGCCAAGCCAGCTTCAGCTTTTAAGAGCTGTGCAACCAGTCCGCTTGTTTTGGGAGGCAAAAGTACCACATGACAACAGTAAAACCTGTGAATTGCTTGGAGATATTGACAGGACTGTTTCTTCCACCCTTTGCCTCCCTTCCCTGGACAGAGGGCTTGGAGATCTGACTGCAGGTGATGGGGTTGATGTTTACTCTTGCTGTAGACTGAACCATATATATCCCAAATGCAGATCTGGACATTCAGAGGGGCCCTTGGGCTTCCCTAATTCTGAATGGATCTGATGAAGGGCAGTGCCCATGCTATGGTCTCTTATGGCATTGGTGATCCTTCTACGTGTGGCCAGAAGTCTTCTTTCAGGCTACTTAAAAAAATATAGCACAAAACCTCTCTTGATTTTGAACCTGTATATATTCATTGATGAAGCACCCCCTTGGTCCCTGACCTAAGGTCAATGACTTTAAAGGACATTAACTATCATTGACTGAGAGATTTGCTAAAGGTCAAGGCTTGAATAATTCAAGCCCCATAAAGATTTCACTAAAGTCGAGACCCTCTGGGCAAGTACCTAGTTTGTGTGGAGAGGGTGTCCATACATCCCTGACAAATGGGGATGGTGCTGCTCATACAAGCAATCTGGGGAGGCCTGTGTGAGAGCTGTATATTGAGACATCTTTGCTTTATAGTCTTGCATGAGGAGTTACATGGTGAAGCCACACAGCCAAAGACAGTGGCAAGAGAGAAGGAGAGTTTGTTTGCTTGGTTGATGCAAACTTGCCTGCCATTTAATCCCTTTCAGAAAAAAATGGTGACTTCAGTGGCTTACAGGCTGGGACTTAAACTTCCAGCAGATTTGAGCAACACCAAAACTACATTATTGTATAACTCCTAACTGGGATTCCTATGCTGTGTCATGTCTCTCCCTGTGGTGCTGAGTCCTGGGGTCACCATGGGCTTCAGGTAGCTGTCACATGGGCTTCTGCACAGGCAGGGAAATGATGGAGGTTCTGGAGCAGGGCAGGCAAAGAGGACACTGCTCCTCAAGTTGGTGCATCTTCACAGCAGCCTGTGCCTGCTGCAAAAGTTTCTTAGAAAACAGAGAAAATGCTGGTAGGGGCAGGACTGTAAGTATTGCAGGCACTGAGTCCTGCAGTAATGCTCCTACCCTTAGGTGCAGCATCTTTGCATGGTCATCCCCATGCACTGTAGAGCTGGGTCTGACAGGCACAACCTGGAGACCCAGCAGGGTGTCTCCCCTGGTTTAGGAAAGCAGATTGTGAGAAACCTGCTGGGTTAGGACATGTTTGTGAGCAGAGCAGTCTTGCTGAAGGGGAATGAGGTCTCACCTTGTGCTGCTTTGTGTGCTGCTAGATGGAAAGGTGAAATGTGTCAAGGCTTTGCCTTTGGTGATTGTTGCTGGTGAGCAGCCTTTCCGTGTCCAGAGCTTGCAGCAGGCTTTGCTAACGTCACTGTACAATGCAAGCCCAGTCCCACCAACCCATGGAAAGAGACTTACAGGCTTAAATGAGACTATCTGTATGAGTAAGAGCTACTGAAATGAACAATTGTATGCACTGTTTGTGTCTCTGTTGTTTTAACTTTGAGTAATCCAGGAATGACTGCAGATATATCCATATGATGACAGTTGTTTCAATGTTTTCATTCAAAGCTCTTCCAAAAAGCAGGTGATGATGTCTGAAAAGGGCATTTTACAAATGACCTAGACAGGCATTGGAAATTGGGTTTCCTTTGTTTGCTGTTAATAACAAAAGCTTATCTCTTTAGTTGAAATTTCTCCTCCTTTTTTTTTTTTTTCCCTTTTTTCTTTTTTTTTCCTCTGCTGGAGCATAGAAAGAATTCACAATGCTTTGGGCTGGGGCTCGAGCTAGCTCCAGCACCAGCTGGTAATAAAGCTACAAATGTGGATCTATATGCTTTAAAAATCAAGAGAATTGCCTAGACAATCATTGAAATGGCATTTGGTTCAATTCCATCTAAAAAAAAAAATTATATTTCAAAAGTTTGACCTGGTGTTACAGAGACTTTTTTTCAGTTCTTCAAAGAGTAATCCCAGTTTACCTTTTTTCATTTTTTTTTTTTTTTTTTTACTCCTTTTTTTTTTTTTTATTCCCCTTCAGGTTCAACCCCTTTTATCACACTAAAGTGCCAATCAATATTGAGAGATAGATGTTACATCTTAGGTTTTTATAACATTACTTGTCCCAGAAGGGATACTGTATCTTTAAGGAAATGGACCCGATATCCTGTTTCTGAAGGATTAAAACACTTTAAAGAGACAGAAGAGGCTGTAAACCCCTATCATATTCTTATTCTCTCTTCATTATCTTGTCCAGTATCTATCCCTGCTGAGTAAATCTGGTTGTGTGTTTCTCCAAAGTGGTCATAAGAAGAAATTTATTTACTTCTCTTTGCACTGGAGGGGCATTACTGGGTTTCAAGGCTCTCCGAAGTAATAAAGATTTTGCAGTGTGTGCAGAAGGAGCAGAAATTCAGAACTTCTTTTCCCCCTCTGAGGTCGTTTGGCCAGCCTAAAGGGGAGACACTTCTCATTTTCTGACAGGCTTTATTTCCGTAAGATTTTCCAATTAGCAGGAAAAGGTCACACTAATGTTAGTGCTGTGTGGAGGAAGGGGGATCCAACTATGCAAACAGAGATCTCCTTGAAAGGACAATATGAAAATATTGTATTTTCCTTCATTTCTTAATTAAAAATTGGAGGGTAGGGGTGTGTGAGTGTGCATGCTGGTGCGTGGTGGTGGAAGGGGGAAGGGAGCGCTCCCTCCTGCCTGGGATCAGCAATTTCACTTCGTTCGCGGACCTCGCTTTGCTCTGAAACAGCAAATTGCATTCACTCTCCTGTCTGTGTGTTTGTCCACCTGGGTGGAAAACAGGCAGCCTGACAGATTTCCATCCTGCCAGTGCTCTGTGAGAGGGAGCGACCCGGGGCAGGGGGCAGGGAGATGACACACGCGTGTCATGGTTTTCTTTTCGCTCCCAATTCATTCTGAGTTTGGGGTGGGGGTTGTTTGGTTTAGGTGGGTTTGGTTGGTTGTTTTTGTTTTGGAGAGTTGGTTTGGCGATTTTTAATCAAACCGAGCTGAAAACAAACAACGCTGACTGGAAGCATTACCCCCCTGCGTCTCTGAGCCCTGCTAGAAGCATCTCTCTGCAAGCTTTCCCGGTAGCTTTTGTTTTCGGTGGGGGGATGTGTGTGTCCCCATGCGTGTGCACACCGAAAGCACAAGAACTTTTTCCACTGAGGTGAGGAGCCGTGAGGTGTCAGGACTTGCTCACGCTCAGCTTTCAAAGAAGCTTCACATTCTTCCTCCTCGCAGGCAAGCATCCGTCTCTATTTTTATAGCCCGGGAACAGCCGTGGCCCTAACTTGTGTCCCCTTCTCCACAGAGGAGCCATAGCATTTAAATTTGGCTGTGGGCATGGGGAGAGGCAGGTGCACAAGGCTGGAATCTCGCTGCAGGCGTTAAACCAGTCCAGCTCCTCCCCCCTCCCCCCCATCCCAGCATATTTCCTTCTTAAACACACAACTGGCTTTGCAGCCAGGGAGATGGAAACCATCTCAGGAGTCAGTTTGGTCTTGAACGCATTGTGTGAGGGCAAACAGAGCGGAGTTCAGCTGCCTGCTGGCACTCCTGGGCAGACAATTGGTGCCGTGAGCGGTTCAGGGGAAATAGGAAATCTTTTCCACTGTAGGCTGTGACTTGCTGAGCTGCACACATGCACACGTACACGTATAGATACGTGTATAGCCACCAGAGAATTATTTCACAGGAAATTAAATATTTGCAGCTCTCCCACACTATTTCATATCTTGCCAATTCCCATAACCCCTTTTTCAGATCACCAATCCCTGCTGGAGCCCAGAAACTGTCTATCACAACCAGAAGTTTATACACTGGGAAACACTGCTGCACCAAATCCTTCACTGGAGCGAATTGGCAGGATGCCACCAAAGACAGAGCCGTCACGGTGATTTACACCAGCTGCAGATCTAGCCCAGGGAAATGTGCAAAACTTGGTGAGCTTTGTGCATTGGAGAATTGCATGGCAAGTCCCTGGGACAGTAAAAGCTAAAATATCCTCATCTCCTATGAAGCTGATCGGAGTAGTACTTTTTTTCATCCGCATTAAGCGATAAGCTTCGGCTGCACCACGGAAATCTTCCCTTCTTTCTTGTTGGAAAGTGATGTTTTATCTTCCCTGTGTTTCCACCCTGACATTTATACCAAATGGCAATTAACTTTCCTTTCCCATTAATCAAACACAATGCTCTTTTTGACAGTGTTTGGCACTGGTCTGTGTCTGGACGTGCATGTAGCTCTGCATTCCTTCACATTGGATGCACTCTCTTTTTTTGCAAGGGAGCAGAGGTCTCCCCTGTGATGCCCCTATGAGAAAAAGCACAGGGGAAGGACAGCTTTTGGGTTTAGGTGAGACTTGAACTCACAGGGAAGCACCAAGAGCAGGACTTGAGCTGGGTGCAAGCGTGGGGAAGGTTAGTGCCTCCCGAGGAGTGAGGAAAGCCAGCACTGCTGGCTTCCAGTGAGCTGCTTGCACTCAGATAGTGACAGCAAAGCAAGGAGACAAAGCACATTTCCCTTTACTGCCCTCCCCTTTCCTAGCAGAACTGGAGCACACGGCAAGCGCAGAGCTGCAGCCAGCAGGCGTCTTACCCACCTGCACCTTTCTCCTGTTCGGGTGTCTGCCGCATCTCCCTCTTCCAACCCTCCTCCTCAGGGACCAAACAGCTTTGGTCCTTGTCACAGAAATCTGGGTAATATATACCTTCTAGTTACAGTATGCAGGGTATGAGACTCCTTCAGAGCCACTGCAGGAACAAAGTGATCTCTTGTTTGCCTTGAATTGGATGGCAGTGCTCCCATTTGTTCCAGTGGCACGGAGTCAGACTTCACAGGGGATTCCTGGTGAACTGTTTCAGTTGAGAAATAACCAGACTCGTATTTGGGAGAGGCAAAAATAGACTGCATTTTCTTCTTGTTGTTTAAACATAAAGCACTGATGTTACTTGAGTTTTTCAATAGCTGTAAGACAAACCTCTTTTAATAATAACCAGTTTTATGCAGTATCTGAGTGTCTGATGCATCAGAGAAACCAAGAAGATCATATCCATACTTGTTTTAACCTTAGAAATTTGAATTAACTTTCATAATAGCCCTCCAAATAGCCATGTCCTCTTTCACACTATTTCAGAGAAGTGTAAGCTGAGGCAGAGGGATGCTCCATGAGTCACTGAGTTAAGTGCAGAACCTCAAACCCTCATTACCAGAGTTGCCTGTAGGTCTGTTTGCATCTTAAAGTAAGCTGAAAACCTGCAAAAGTCCATGCAAAGCCTTGTGATCAGTGAAGCTGAGATTCTTGTTTGGATTTCAATATTCTGTTCATATGCTGGAATTCATCCAGCATCTCATGGAAGAGGTGCAAAGGTAATGCACTCCAAGGGAAGCCACCTTCCCAAAACTTTTCTGTTCTCTTTGATTAAATATATCAGAAACTTAAACCCCACTGGTGTTTGCTTAGGAAATAGCTTCTTGGCACCTAATTTTGATCTCTGTTTGCAAACTCATACTATTTGCCTTTGACATGCATTAGCTGCATGCAGCCAAGACTTTGCAGTGATGTTCAAGGAAAATGAATGTTGGGTGCATAGCTGGAATTCGTTGCATGGTTGTGGTGAGTTGTGATAGGTGGCTGTGCTGTTGAGGTTGGTATATTTAGTAAACAGTGGATATAAAACAAATTAATCCCTACTATTTATAGGATAAGATACGGTGTTTAACAACATTAATGCTCTTGTACAGAATAGTCAAAAGCACATCAACGTTTTTTCTAGACCTTATGAAACTGTGGATATTAGAAAGCACACTTTTAGCACCTGATGTAGCTCAGTCTGGCAGTCAGTCACTGGTGGAACTGGAACCTTCCTGAGATTTCAGGCACAACTTTGCATTTTTGCTTTTTCTATCAAAATTCAGCTGTTCATAAAGCTTAAACCTTAGACCATCCACATGCTCAGCAGCCACAGGTGATGGCCTCCTGTGCTAGGCACAGGACAGGTCCCCTGCAGAGCAGGGCCAGAGCTCCATACTGAAGCAGCATCCAACAGAGGACTTAATGGGAGATTGTTGTTTAGCTGATTAGAAAAATGAAGCCAGACCAGATGTAGAAACCTGCTGGAGAAACCAGATCGTTTCAAAGATTTAAGAGCTCACAGGACCATGAGAATCCCTCTGCTGCAGGACTACCCTGATTATTTTTGGATGTATATAGTGCAGCTTCGAAACTGCATTTGACATCTTCAGGTCATTAAAGGCTTGCAGTGATGCACTCTTTGATTTTAACATAGTGAATGCTTTAGAGGTCCCTTCTCAGGATCCAAAACCCACACGTGCCCTCCCCTGCCATCACTGCTTTTTGATATATAATGACATTTTAAAAATCAAGCAGATAATTCCTGCTAGATAACTCTGCATTGCTGATATCACCTTGAGTACACAACATTGATAGTCACTCTACAGATAATTGACTTATCTGAACCAACATGGGGGAAAAAATGCACTCAGCTATTAGGTTTCCTGTACAGGGACACTGATGTTTGCATTATGGCTCTAAGACGATGTATTTCTTGCTGTTATAATACATGCAAACAAGCAGGGAGAGATTTGCATCGAGTTGGCATTAGTTCTGTTAGGATTGCCAAAACTGGGGCTCTCTGCAAGTGATATGTTTCACATTGCAACATTCCTCTAGAAACTTGCAGAACTAAATAAATAATGGCACCGTGGATGAAATCGGAGAAAACTGAGCAATCCTCAAGCCAGGTGCCCAGAACTTCTCTCCAGGCTGCCAGATTTTCAAAGAATTGAACTTTACAGATCAAATTCTGTAGACTTTACAAAAGTTTGATGCTAATAAAGCTTTGAGTGGAATGAAGTTTTATCATAAGTGAACACCAGAGGTTTTACATATGACAGCCAGCACCTGTCAAAACCAGCAGTGAGATTACTGCTGATTTTTGTGATGAGACCAGCCTCAAGACCACCTTGTTTCCTGCTCCTTGTTTGGCTGATCCAGTTTCTTGCTGGCTCTCCCAGCAGTCCTTTAGGGGCTTTTTCAGCCTGCACTGTGGACCAGCCAAATGTGCTGACCATGGTTTCATAAAAGTGTCCTCTGTTTCTGACTGTTTGCCTTCTTGTAGCTTATCCTTTAATAGTATAATTAGAAATTTGATGCTAAAGGACCTGACTGCAGACAAAATGTGTATATATATATCTTACAGTGAAATTTAAAGACCTGCTTAATTTCAGACACTTGCCTGGATTTCTTTAAGTGATGGATAAAGACAGACTGAGGTATATCCTTGCGACTGGCCAGTTACATAAGTGTATTGAACTCAGGCTGAATCACTGCTCTGTAGGAAGATAGGAAAAACACCTCAGAGGTCTTCTTTGAAGAGCTCAGAAGACGCTTCCAGCTTTGCAGAGGCTGCATCTCTGGCACACTGACCTCCTGGTATGGGCAGCCTTGCACTTGGCTGGAGTTCTCTTTAGTAATTTGGTTAATTGGATGAACAAGTGTTTTAGTGAAACAGACTAAACCTCCATGCAGCAGTCCATCTGAACTAATTAGTGGGCTCTTTTCTATTCACACCAAGTGATGGTTTCATGAGGAAGGTTAGTAGATGGTAACATTTCAAAATGGGGAGCATGTTAAGTAATAGCCTTTGGATCTTGGCCTCAAAAGAAGAGAAAGGATTACCTTATTGCATGAAGAACTAGCCTGATGGTGACTCTTCAAAATCTGAGTCATTCACTTCTCTAAAGATACAGGAAGAAATCTTGCTTTCACTTGAACCATAATGGCACTTCAGAGTGGTTTTTTCATCTCTAGTATTGACAGGACAGTATCTTGTGTCTTTCCCCAGAATGTGGGGATCTTCTGATCCTAGAGCCCTGGCTGTCCCTTTCAGCCACTGACCACAGGATGAGTGTTTTCTGGGGCTTTGGTTTTGGATTAATGAGTCTTGGATTCTCCAGCACAGAAAATTTGCTTCAAGAGCCACCTGGCAAAGCGCCTGTGTAGTGGGCTAGTCCAGGCTGTGGTTTAGGAGGTGCCTTCATGAAGTATGAGCTGCCTTCTTCCAGAGCAGGGTGAGGAATCTCTCCTTCCTACCTGCCATATGCAATTTTAAGTCACAGATTTTGGGACAGTTTTCTCTTTGCAGAGAAGGCAACTGTAGTGTCTGTGTCATTCTGTGTATATCAAGTACAGTTTGAAAAATGCCAATTAGATTGAGCTCCCCAGAAACCCAGGCAATGGGATGTCCTGCTGCTGCTGAGGTGCTCAGTCCAGGAGGGCTTGAGAGTCTCTTGGGGAGGAGCAGAACTGGAGACAGCTGGGAAGAGTTAGTTCAGAAAATGGTTTTAATACCCCAAGTGCTCAGGAGCTTTCAGAGTCACAGCTTTGGCCTTAGGCACATCATTTGCCAGTTCAGGCATCCAGCTTCTCTGTTTGGAACTGATTCTTCCTGAATTTAGAGTCTAAGTGCTGTAATATAAATAAATAATAAAATTAATAAAAATAATAAAATTCAGTATTAAAATTGCCATTGGGAAAACCAATAAAAGAAAAAAGCTACCAACCATGTAATGGCTACTTTTAACCACTTAACATACAGTTTAAATCTCTAAAGAGGAATAATAATACATTTATTTCTAAAGTACCTGAAGTTGCCAAAGGCACTCAGGGTGCTCTGCGATATAAACCCGTTTCTAAAAATAAATTAGCACATTATAAAAAGGCTCTGTGTAGTGAATGTACTTAGGGAGCAGGTGAAACGTTTCTGACAGAACATGCTTCTCTTGGAAGAGGCTGGTCTGCTTGAATTGAATCAGTTTGAGGGAGTTTGCAGTGAGATGCTAGCTGGGCATTCCTGGGTTTGGTGTGGGGTTTTTTGTTTCTTTGGGTTTTGTTTCTTTGTTTGTGGGGCTGTTGTTGTTTGCTTGCTGGTTTTTGTTTTGTTTTGCTTTGTTTCTTCTTTTTCACACGGTCAAAAATCTTTCACAGATGCCAGCTGTTGAGATAGAATGGGAGGTAAATGAGAGGATGTGCTGTGGATGGAGCCCCTGGGTTATGCTCTGCAGCTCCGGGGATGCCCACATGCGCTGTGCAAGTTCAGGCTCTTCTGCAGCCCACCACCACCTTCCCCAACTCCTTCCAGAGACCAAATCAGTCCTAGCCAGGCAGCCCCAGGAGTGGGATAAAACCAGTCCCTCTGCCAGTTGAACCTCCCTGGGAGTCCAGTAGCACAGGCAAGACCGGAGGGGCCTCTGGGCACTGCCGGCCATGCCCACGAGGTCTCCGTCTGCAGGCAGGAGCCCTGCGGAGCAGCGGCGATGCTGCCTGCGAGAGCAGCTTTGTCTTGCCGCAGCCAGCTGGCGAGGGCTTCGGCCTGGGGCTCGCTGGAAAGCCAGAGAATAAAGCCGGGGAGGAGGATTCCCAAGCAGCAGAAGGGGGAGAAGAGGAGAAGGGTTTGTTGTTGTTTGCAGTGGCTTCGTTTGTACCGAAATTCCTTCCACAACGAGCTGCGAGTCTCTGGCGGCTCAGGCGGCGGCTCTGGCGGCGGCTCTGGCGGGCGGCTCTGGCCGGGCTCCGTGCGGATCAGCTGGTCGATCTTTTTATGAGCATCTCTCCCCCTCCCGCCCTGTCCGTCGCATCCAGGGCCTCGGTGATGCAACTCTTCTTGGAAAGTCGCAGTCTCCGTCGGAAGCGGCTTTCAGAAGTGCTTCTTTACAAAGTTAGCTGTTTGAAACGGCCTGGAAGGAAGCTGCACTTTGCTTTCATCTCTATCCTAAGGCCTAATTGAGTTGAATACAAATATAAACTTATACCAGACGTTTCGGTCGTTCTCTTTAGCTTGTCTGACAAAAAGCCAGCTTAATGATCTTTCTGAAGGCTGTTTCACTGAGGCAGCAGAAAGGCACCAGCTTTACATCATTACTGAATGGTGCATAAAGGAATTATTTAGCAAGATGTTCTGTTTGTTAATAGGCCCAAATCACAGATTCTTTTACCAAATACTGCTTTTATTTGAGGTCTTTGAATGAATTTCATTCAAACAATGCTAACATCTGATGATAAAAACCACTAATGAGAGGAAAATCATCCATGGTTTTGATCTAGAGCTCTCATTAATTCCAAACTTTGCTTTTAGTTTGTTTTGCTGATCAAATCATTAGAACAGTTTTTATTACTGCTTTGGCTCCCTCCAAAGAGAGTTTGCTTTCCATGAGCTTAAACTCAGTTCTCTTTTTTTTCCTTACACTGTGTCACATCACCTCCTTGGAAATGCTCCATCCATTGACCAGGGAATGGACCCCCCAACACCAGACCCTAAGCATCTGATAAACCTGGAAACAGAGTCTGGAATTTTTTAGTTTAGGTCTTGGAGCATACACCTTAACTGATACCGTCTTTGTTTATGGAAGGATAACTTTTCTGCTGAATTATGGAAGAAAATTATGTCTGGGGACATTCACCACTGCATGACAGAAGTTTTTGCTCAGTATATGATGGTTTCCATACTTGTTTACACTGATGCTTTGTAAATTGTTATTAATTGCTGTATAATGTTCTGCAGTGGTACCAAGCTGCAAGCTGTGGTTTGATTTTGTTTTGTTTAAAACCCAACCAACCCTCCCCAAAATTCCCAAACAAAACCCCAAAATCCCCAAAGTGCAAACTTTGAAGACCCCTGAAACTTTTTTTGCAGTGCTTTCCTTACTTCCCTGGCCAGGAATTTAAGAAGAGCTTGGGGGTGCAGACATGTTGCACCAAATAGGTACCAACAGACATCTGATAGCAACACTATTCCCTCTCCAAATATTATCCAGATAGTATGGATTAATTCTTCCATCCTTTTCCCCTACACAGCCACAATTGTTTAGACCTTCCTGGGAACTGAAAAGCACTTGTAATAAGGAATTCAAATATAGAAGGCAAAAACGTGAGGGAAAGTTAAAATACCTTCTGCCCTTCCACCACCACCCAGGGCTCCACCATGAGATCATGTCTAATATGGAAGATTTTTGAAAACTAAATATATTTGGCTCATGGTCTAACAGTTTGTGTTCCTAAGCACCTCTTGAAGGCTACAGTCTCTCCTTTCAGTGTGCTCCATTGGTCAGAGCCCTCAGAGTGAGCTTCTCTCCTGCATGAGATCCTGACACAGCCCTGTGTACAACTCCAATGAACTTGTGCTCTCTGTGAGGGATTTAAGGAGGGAATCCAGTCATAAGTAAGATACAGGTCTCACAGAGTAAGACTCTCTGGCATCTGGATTGGATGATCTCCACAGCTCCTTTCCTACCCCTATTATTCTGTGAGTTAGGCAATCAGACTGACTCCCCAAAGCTTTTGCCCTCTTAAATTGCCACTGCCCTGGAGGGCGGAGGCCAGGCATTGTATTGCTGGAAATTTGTGAAGATTAATAAAGAAGGCAGACAACAGTTCTGTGTCAGGAGAACAGGAGACAATTCAAATTGCATTAATAGCACAAAATCATAAAAAATAGTCTCTGCAAGCATGAGGGACAGAGGTGAGGGGTTTGCATGGGATCTAAAGTAATGGACATTCCCTTACACTGCTTCACCAGCTGTTTTTTTTCCCCCTTTAATTCAGAATCAGCTTATTGTATTATTTTAACATAAATAGGCATGTAGAACAGTGATCAAAATGCAGTATTTAAGACAAATGGGGAAAACTGATGGTGTTGCAAAATCATCTTTGGCTGGTGGTTCTCACTGTTCCTTTCCCCAGATTTTTCCATGTCAGTTTGGCAAAATTAATGATTGTTTTAACCACAGACTCACTTTTACCTACAGATGATTACATAATAAGCAAGCAAACATTCTGAGTTTTGAAGAGGCAAAATTAAAATAGAAACAACAACCTTTCACATTTCAGCTCTGTGTTTGAGACCTGGCCTGTGGAAAGTGTTTGCCCTAGGTTGGTGTTAGATCATTCCCAAGTGACTGACTTGTATGGTTAAGTGGGAAACTAAGATTCATGATGCTGTGACTCCAGCACTTGTTATTCTGTTTGTATCTTCCATCTGGATAATTATGCTTCTCAACTTGTTCAATAATGGTCCAGGCTTTGCTGAGATGCTTAAGGGAGCATAACCTTAGCTTGGCTTGGGCTGATCTTCCGTCTCAAATTCTAGGGTTTATGACTCAGATCCTCTTCATACCTGAAGTTTTTCTGCAGTGAGAAGATGCTTTTGTAAGAACAGGAGAGGCTTTTTTGGGGTGCTCTTGTTGGAAAGCCCATTATTCCCAGTGACCAGTGGTCATAAGGCATTAAGCTCAGTGTCTAATATGGAAGATTTTTGAAAACTAAATATATTTGGCTCATGGTCTAACAGTTTGTGTTCCTAAGCATCTCTTGAAGGCTACAGCCTCTCCTTTCAGTGTGCTCCATTGGTAAGAGCCCTCAGAGTGAGCTTCTCTCCTGCATGAGATCCCGACACAGCCCTGTGTACAACTCCAATGAACTTGTGCTCTCTGTGAGGGATTTAAGGAGGGAATCCAGTCATGCATAGACTAACTTGAAGTGAGACATCTTCATTGGTGGGAATTTCATCCTACCCAAATTCCTTGCACTGGCAGATTTGCAAAGCTTAGCCTTAAAGGTCAGTCTAAGTTTTATGGTAATATTCCAGCTGAAAGAAGAAAGAAAAAAATAATTTCCTTTTACCTCATTTACCCCAAGGTTTTGCACATTAAAAACAAAAACAGGTCACCAAAACAAACAAAAACAAACCCAAAAACTTTTGCATAAATAAATTAAACTTCCCCCAAGAAGTGAAGCAGAATTTAGGCAGCAGTGGAAGTACACTCCCCTTCTAAAGCTGCTTGAGAAGTGAGAGCTTAACACAGAACACAAAGATAGCCCCAGCTCCATTCTGCACTGCTCAGTTGCTTCCTAGTTATGTTTGTTAGGCTGAATGTGGGTAAAGCTAAACAAAGAGTGGTATTCACTGGAGATTGATAAAATAGAGGTCACCTCTAGTAATATGTGGTAGAATTATTCTCCAAAGAGCACAATTTTAATTACATACTGGTTTAAGAGTATTACTTGCACAAAACCCTGCTCCCTGTTGATGCTTGCAAAATCTAACAGAGTTATATTGAATAACTGAAAGGCCCCCAAATCACACTGACAACTTGTCTTCTAAACTCTGTTATGTTTTGTCTTAGCACAAGTGCCAGTGCTAAAGATTATTGATGCAACTGCTTGCTTTTAGATGCTGAATCACATTAGCCTCCCTCCTGCCCTCCTATTTCATTAAGAATCTGGCTGCAGATCAAAAAATATAATGCCTTCTCCATGTAGGGCCCCATAACTTTCACAAACCCTAAAAAAAGACTGGCAGTGCATTGATTTCTCTCTTTTCTTTCTCCTGCTCACTGTTGCTTGCTTTTGTTCTGTTGGTCTCTTTCACTCTCTTTTTACATTCTTTCTGTTCCTTTTGCTGTCTTTAGCTCGAATGCTATCTCTTTCCTCCACCTCTCTTTTTCCTTCTATCTCTGTGTCTCTATCTCTTTCTCCTCTCCCCCTTTTCTCTCATGGAGTGGTGAGAGAGGAGAAGTAGAAGTAGGAGGAGGGCAAGAGGTCAGCATGTGAGGAATTCCAGTTTAGCAGACAAAGCCAAACTGCTAATGTATGCCCATATATTGCAACTGATATATTTTTTTTTTTATATCTTCTCAGAACAGAGTATGTGTAAGTTGTTATTTTGTTTTCTCACAGGCTGATTTGTTTGTTTGTTCGTTTGTTTTTTTTTCCCTGCAGTCTTTGTTAACATTTGAGCAAAACAGTACTCAGTCAGCTCAGTTTCATTCAGAAAACAAATTCCTCTATGGAAGAATCTCCCAAAAGCCCTGCTGGAGCAGAGATCAGAGAGTAACCTTACTAAAACCAGTGAGACTCTCCCCAGTGGTTTCAATGGGATCAGGATTCACCCCAAGATTCTGGATTGCAGCCAGAGGATTAGATCCATCTGGCACATAGGTGCTACAGGAGATGTCCAGAGCTCTACTGTGCTGCTCTGTGCTTCACAGAGGGCTCAGCTATTAGCCTCAGACAGGGAATGCAGCAGGACTGTAAGAAACAAAAGCTTGTCCATTTTTGTAAGAAAAGTTCTTCTGGAAAGCATGGAACAATAATTCTAGAGCAACTGTTTATCCCCAGAAGCCAGAAAAGTCCCTTTCCTGTTGTCCCTATCAGTGCCATGGAGAACATCATCCTCTCCTAATTTGTGAGCTCTTTTCCCTCACGTCAGCTGATGGAGCTAAATCCTGCTGAGCCAGCACTGCCTGACCAGGTGAGGACACAGGTGCCCAAAGCTTTTATGCCCCAGGCTAGCAGTTCTGCCTCATGGCACTGCTGGGGGTTGATGTTTTGCACACAGCATTGGCCAAACAGCAAACAGCCAGGTGTGAAGGAAAGAAGGAGAACAGGAATAGTACATTGAGATTAATTTCCTTTTTCTTCCTCAGTTTCCAAAATATTGCTGTCTGTGCTGTTCTCAGCCCTGTGTGCCTGAGCTGTACAGATGTGTACACACACAAGGGTGCACAAGCAGCAGCTGTACCAACACATGCACTGTTATACCTTCTTTGCTTGGTGCACAAATGTCTCCTGCTGGGTGTCTAACTGCCTTCCTTGCAACATGAAAAAAAAATCTTTTAAGTAAGTTCTCTAAAGACATAGTTTTATGTTCTTGTTTTAATAGACTGACACATCATTTTTGACAAGACCTTGAAATCGATATTTCCCTCCAAACAAAAGAGTCACTTGTGTATTCTTGCCATAGTTTTGCTTCCCCTCCCAGCATCTTTGTGTGCTACCAGTTAGAAGCAGAAACACTCTGCAGCATTTCACCTCAAGCAAATCAGAGTCTCTGCTGAAGTGCTTAGTCCTAGAACACTCCTGCTAATATCTTGATTTGTTACTTGCTGATTTTAAGGCACATGTTTGTTTATGTTGTGACTTATTTAGTGCTACACAGCCCAAGGCATTTATTCACATAACTTTTAAAGTTGCTTCGTTTGGAACAAGTTTCACGTAAAGATCATATTAATTAGGTCCTACACCTAAAGTTCATCTTAATTAGCATTGTTTCTTTCCCTGAGGTTCTAGTAATTTGTTAGAATTCAACATAGATATTCTGGAGCACTTAGGGAGTGATAATTAGTCAACTGTTCTTCTTTCCATTGCCTTCAACCTGAGCAGGAGTGGGGCTGCACACCACGGTGTGTAACTCGATACAACCACGGCGATTTCATTAAGCATTTTAATAAATCCCTCTCACATAAATGCCCATAAATGCACACGTGCATGTGCACATCCAAACCCATTTATTCTGAATAAAGACTATCAATCTGCTGTAGCAGTTGTCTCTCATGTACCATTTATTTTGCCCTTGTAAATTAATTTAGTTGTTTTTCATAACCGTTCCCATATTCCACTTCATTTCTCAACTGATTTCTGGGACTGGTTTGTTAGTCAGCTACTCTCTTTTGGGGCACATGTAACTTCTTTTGTATTTCCTGTTGCCATAGCTGAGCAAACAGTTGCTTGCTTCTTTATGTAATATCAAAACAAGTCCTACATCCTAAAATAGAACAATACCAATAAACTTAGGAAACTCTTTTAGTGGAACAAGTTGTGCAAGGTTATGATTACAGCTGTATGAGAGTGGTAGTGTGTTATTTGGAATTTGGTTTTGCTGAGTAGGGAAAATTAGTTAAACTGCTGCAGAAATTGTTCAAAAGTAGAGTATGAAAGCGTTTCCTTTGCCAAAGCACAGACCTTTACTACAGCAGCATATGGCATTGTACCTTCTCTAGAATCACATCAAGTGGTTTCCAGACTACTTGAGTTGGGCTGCATAGAAAATATTAGCATTTTGTATTTAGATATGGGAAGTGCCACTAACTGTTAAGTGCAGCAACCATAGGATCCTTGGACAGATTTCTCAGAGTGTCAGGGTACTTAATATTCAGGTGGATTCATGGATGTCTCCAATACCACTGGAAAAAAAAATCTTAGTAGACCAAGTGGCTTTTGCAGCTCTTGATGCCTTCTAGACATCTTCACAAGGCTGGATCCTGTCTGCAGATGTGTAAAGTGTCCTACTGACTGAGTGCAGTCTGTAAGAAATGTCTGGGGTTTGGGTTGGGGGATTTTTTTTTGGCATAGTTTTGTTTTCAATGTGAATTTTCTATCTTTTCTGAGGTAGGCAGTCAGGAGGAAGCAGATGATTTTCCTAGGCTCATTTCCAAATGCCCAAGTTCTGTATCTCAAAGGGATTGAGGTGTCAAACTGCACTCTGAATGCAGGTACCTAAGTCAGATCTAGTTTTGTCAGTTATGGCTGCTAAGAGAGGGTCAGATTCGGGATGACAGAATGAGACCAGCTAAGGCTTCTTTCTGTGTGTGTGTCTGTACTGCAAGCAGGAAACATAGCAGCAGCCACCTGGAGATGTACTCAAGATTGCTTTGGTCTCCTTGCTCAAGTCACAATTGTATTTAGGATGCAGTGAAATGAGCTCCAGCCCAGGCTGACAACAGAAGAAGGTAGCCAGTCTCCAGAGAGCTTATTTAGCTCTTCCAAAAGGCCATGATGCTTTTCCATGATGGATAACCAAACCAGCCACATTAGAGATGGTTGCCTCCCCTGCTCCGGTGGAGCATGACCATCACTGCATGGGGAGAAGGTGCTGCAGATGTACCACACTGCTCCCCCCATATTGCTCTGACCAAGGGCAACCACATGCTAACCACACTAACCACACCATCACTTTCCCATCCCTTTACACCCTGTGGGGTTTGAAATCGCTGTGTGTAGGAGGCTGTGCTTTCGTCTCTGCTGGTTTGCTGTCTCAGAAATGCCCACCTTGGCTGTTCGCTTGGCCAGGGAGCTGACTGTTGTGATGTAGACTTTTGTACCCTCATTAATGAAGATCTTGCTTGGGACTTTCCAGGTGTGGTGTTGCCCTTACTGCTGGAGTGACTTTTGGAGTGCAGGAGGATGCCTTGCGGCTCCCAAGGCGCTGCTCACACTTGCTGAGTTGTGTCACTGTAGCACTGAGGGCAAATGCAAGAGCCACTTGGCAAGTTTCACAGCTGTAGGCAGGTTAGGAAAAAAGGAAGAGGGTGATGTAGAAGAAACCAATGAGAGATGATCAAGTTGCAACCTTAAAACTATATATATATATATATATATATAAATTCTAGAGTTTGAATAGACCTATACAGAGTGAGATGTACAGAATGCTAAATACAAAACCTCTGGGCTGATGTACAGGCTGAGATTCCCTCTATGCTCTCAGCTATGTAATTTTGAGAAGGAAAATTTAAGGCACCAGGTAGGCTGCAAGAGTGCATTTCTCCTTTGGTCAGCAGAGAATTACCATTTAGCTCTTTGGAGTTTGAGTTGAATTTAGAGGAAAATCCTGTGTTTTATTTAGTGACAAAAGTCGTGTAATGACATTTTTAATGGTATTGTAATAGTAGAGGTGAAATCTAGGTGGTTTTCTCCCCTCCCCAATAACACAATCTGAGAAGTCTCTTGAGTGTGATTAAAACGTGTGAACTCATTTAATGGAGTTTGGCACAGCTTTAAAACAGAGGTGGAAGTGGCACCAACCCTGCTGTTTCCTATCAAAGGCCCAAAAGAAAAATGGTATAGAAGAGCCTCAGTCTCTATTCCAAGAGTGGGTTTACAGCTGGTGCAGTTTCACCCTGCAAATTTAGAGGCAGCACTGCTTATTGCTCCAGGGCTCTGCCCAAGCCTCGGGGGAAGACCCAGCCAGGGAAAGCTGCTTTGGACAGCTGGAAACAAAACTACAATATGAACTTCCATAGCCAGTGCTGGAAGTGGAGCTGGTGTGGGGCACCTCCATATTTCTTCTACATGGGAAATAGTTCTGGATATTCCTGGCCTGAGGGTGTTTTTCTGACTGGTCAAATCAGCCAAATAAAATAAATCATGATCTCATGAAGACACAGTGGCCCACAATGCTTCTGGGGTTCTTTGCAGATTGCAAAGCACTTGTCACCTTTGACAGTAAGAGCCTGGATAGTTATCCTCAGCTTTCATAGATTTTTTTTTTTTTTTGGTATTTTAAACTATGATTCTCAGATGAATTATTGCTTCCCATAGTGTTTCATGGTAATCTGCTCATGTGATGCTGGCTCAAGACACTCTACAAATAATTTATTCCCAGACATGTTAAATCAAGTCTGTCTCTGCATTTACCTCACTGATGCACAACCCCTAGCATGTTCCTTATGAGCTTCTGGAAAGAGAAAAAGGGTTTTCTGGCAGAGAGATTTGGACCCTTTCAGTAGGATTGCAATTAAATGCGTAGTGTGGATTTCAGACAAGCAGACCTTTGAAGGGTGGAAATAATCAATTTGCATGACAAGATGGAGTCCTGGAGCTGGTGTGCTGCTCCAACATGAGCAAAGGTGCTATCTCCTGTAACCTATCAGGCATCCTTGGGCAGAAATGCAGAGGAAGATGTCTAGAAAATGCAGAAGTCTCTGCAGTTGGAGCTGTTTGGTCTGGCAGAGAATTTGTCCTGTAGTCGTTTCCTAAGAGCCTGAAGTGAAATCTATGGCACAACAACACTAAAATAATTACCCTAAGGGTAAAGGTGGCCAGAAGAAAAGTGACAATCTCATCATTCCAGTCTAACTGAAAAGTGACAAAGTTGTCATTTCATTTCCTTGTCATTTCATTTTGCCTGTTTACTAATTCTTTCCTTGAGCGTGCCTTTATTCTGTGCAGGCTTCTCCACAGAAAGCAGTATTCACAGGAGAAAAAAAAATATCTTCTGTTTACTTCCTTTTGCTTGTCTTAGTAATACAAATTTTAACTCTCAAAAATGTTTGGATGATATTAAGCATGTCAGCATGGTAGGTGGAGATAGAACTAAGAGTAATGGGATGAAGCTGAGCCAAAGCAAATGTTGGCTGAATAGCAGAAGGTGGTCAGTTGCTGAGGACTGCTGGAGGAAGGTATCACTTCCCATGGGAAGTGATGGAAAAAACATCACTGAGACATTTACAGCCAAACTGGGGGGAAAAAAAAAAGCATTGAAAAGATACTTGGGGGGGTAAAAGTTTTCTTAAAGGATGTGTGGACTAAATCATCTAACAGCTCCTACTTCACAGCTGCCCAGCCAGGCCCCCAGAGCCTGATCTGGTACCTCCTTGCACAATAAAGCAGCAAGGAGGCTGTTGTTGGGGTCTCTCTCACCCACCTTACCACACAGGGAGGTTGCTAATGACATTTGTCTGGGTTTGCTTGTGAACACTGTGGCAGCAGGAGTTTGGTTTAACACCCAGATTCCACTAACTCCTTCCGTCCCCTCTGAGGCTGGGGAGACAGAGGGATGGACAGGGTAGGTGCCCTCAAGCTATGCAAGAGATCTGTGATCTCCCTGAACAGAAAGCTGAATCTCAAAGCCCATGGCAAGCAACCTGTCCCATGCCTCCTCCTGCTGCAGCTGGACAGACAGTCAGTCGCTGTCTCCTTAGCACTAAACTTCTCTGAAACAGCATCTGTGAATCACTGCTGGACTCTTGCATTTTAATCAACTTTCCAGCTGAAATTATAGCAGGAATGAAAGCTTTAAGCATACATCAGTTGAGTGGGTCCTGAATAATGAAAAATGCATAAGCTTAAGTATTTTTTAATTATTATTCTCTTCCCTTTACTAGAGAGCAGGTAAATTCCTAAATTTCATTTTCTTCTCTGAAGATTTACAGAACCACAGAAACAGTCAGGTTGGAAAAGACCCTCAGGATCACCAAGTCCAACTGACAACCCTACTCTACAAGGTTCACCCCTAAACTATATCAAGCACTCAAGCACCACATCCAAATGACCTTTAAACACCTTCAGGGCCGGTGACTCAACCACCTCCCTGGGCAGCACATTCCAATGCCTTACCACTCTTGCTGGGAAAAATTCTTTTCCTAATGTCCAGTCTAAACCTACCCAGTCATAGCTTGAGGCCATTCCCTCTTTTCTATCACTAATTACCTGTGAGAAGAGACCAGCACCAGCCTCTCTAAAATGTCCTTTCAGGTAGAAGTAGAGAGCAATGAGGTCTCCCCTCAGCCTCCTCTTTTCCACACTATACAGCCCCAGCTCCCTCAGTCGCTCCTCTTAAGATTTATTCTTTATATATAGACATTGTTTGAAGACAGAAGAGAGAGCTCTTCTTCAGTGGGTGAGTTTTGTGCTGAATGCAGCCATGCAGCACTTCCCTCCCACCCTCCCCACTCGGTGTAAGAGCAGATAAGTCACCATCCTCTGAGAGGTAAAAAGCAAACCACCCCAGAGAGCCCCTTAGGAAAAGTAAGCCCTTTGGAGGACTTTTCTGCAGAGCTCCCTGGTTAAGATCCCTCGCAGCAGCCAGCCGTGCTGCTGACACAGAGAGCTGGAGCAGTAACAGCTCATCTACTCAGCACCTGCCAGGGAACACTTGTTTCTGCCAAGAGTAACTTGGTACCAACTTCAATAATATCACAATGCGGTATTTAAATAATTTGACAAGGCTATTTGGATCAGGACCAGGAATTGCTCAAGTCAGTAATTTTCCTTCTGGGAGCCTAAGGTAGGGTCTGCATTTTCTCAAAGATAATATTGCCTTGTCCCGTCTGGGGAAGAGGTTTAAGGCATGAATACATCTGTGCTAAATGGTAGGTTAAACCATGTGCAAAACAAAAAGGCTGATAAAGAAGTCCAGAGCAAGGAGGTCTGCTGATATCCCCCTCCACCTACCTGGCCCTGGTGCTACTCTCTCCTGCTGTCCTCCTGCTGTGATTTAGGTTGTGTGTGGACTGGTTGAGGCTTTTTCTCTTCAGAGCCAAGCCAATGGCTTTCTAGGCCATCTCTTGCTTTTATTGCTCAACAATCTGTTCCAACATCACCATGGGAAGGATCTTTCGAGCTGAAGGTTGCTCTGTGCCTCATCTGCTGTTCACATCACCTCCAGGTGGCTTGCACTAACTGGCTGAAAATAGCAAGCCTAGACCAGAACCTGGAGAAATGCATTTAATTCTAACAGCAGGTCTTGATATTCTCCAAGGGTTATTTTGTTCTGAGCTCACACTGTGAATGGACATATTTGTAGAGAGGAGCATTAAAATTCCCTCTTTGTTTAAATTTAGGTGATTAATTACCTGAATCTTGGAGGAAAACTCTTGCAAAACAGGAGGAATGGACTTTGTGACATGGCTGCTGAATAGATGATTTTCCAAATTAGACATGACTTTGCAGTTGGGACCACAGAATATTTTGTAGCCTGTTAGATTGGTATCAATCTTCATTAGGCTGGCAGAAGTCAGCCAAAACGAGGCCATGAGGTTGTAATTCCAGTTGTTTTGAAACAAGTTTTCCTGATTTGAGCACATTGGCACTGATGGAGTTTGGAGCATCCCAGTCCATAACCCCACGTTCCCCAACTGTCTGGATATGCATGTGATGGATCTCCTATAAGCTGGATGTGCTCTCCAGCTATGGCACCAGGTTATTAACCTCTGTCTATTTGCGTTGTTAGCCAGTTTTCTAAATCCTTGGAGACAGAAAAGGGTTTCTATTTTGTTGGAGCTTGAAGTTGTCTGGTATGAATTTTACAAAGCACTCAAAAGGCTTCGCTTTCAGCCAATTTGCTACTCTGGCTATGTTTTGCCTCCTGTCTTCACAGAAAATTACTTTCTGCCAGCTAAATACAGTATGTTGGTGACCTATTAATTTATGACATGCATTTGGAGCTGGGAACAAATTTATAAACAAACTTTAAGTTCTTTTTCCCCTGTGAGTTGTACAAGCATTTGTTTTAATTTCCCAGTAGTCATTCTTAATGTGTCAGAAGCTATGTTCAACTTCTTGTTTTGCTCCAAAAATAAGGGTGGGGGGGAGGGTAAAAGGGAAAACAGCTAACTAAAGTTCAACTCCTGTCAGGTATTATGAGCAACACTTTGAAATGAGGTATGAATCCAAATAAAATATTTTAGCTCTGTAGTATTTTACCAAAATCTGGAGGAGAAAAGGTTTACTTACCAAACAACCATTTGAGCTGTAAACCTTATATTCACAAAGGTCCCTTAAAATTAAACAGAAAAAAAAAAAAAGAAGTATCTATCAGCACTTTTTAACAGAAAGCAGAAATCTTTACTCTACACTATAAAAAAAAAAGGCACAACTTTTAAAGGTATTTTTCTCAAGTGATGCAGGAAAAATTCCTCAAGCCAGTATGGAAATGAATATAGCTGAAGGTAATCTAAATTGTTGGCATTCATTTGATACTACAGCAACACTGAGACAAATCCTGGGAACCCTATTTCAATTAATATTACTAAAGTCAACAGAATCCAACAGCTCTGTGCTGGCAGCAGGAGGGCAACTTGGGGCAGGCCAAGGGGCAGCTGCTGGGGCTTGGGCTGGTGCCTCCACCATTGTTCTGGCTCTACCCTGGGTTCCCTGCTCCTCCTGCTTCCAGCCCTGTTAAAGGTGGTTCTCTCCTGCAAAGGTCCTGGTTGTTTACTCATGTGCCATGTCCTCCAGCACCTTTCTAGGAAATAGATTTCTCAGGTAAGGAACAATGTCTGGAGAGAGTTGGTTTTTTTTTTCAGGCAAGTCAGTGACTGAGGTTTGTTCCCTTGCTGGACCCACCAGTGAGTCAGGGCAGCTTTTTCACAACTAGATGAGATGATGCTCAGAGGAAGACTGGTGTCTGGGGCACGTGGGACACAAGTTGGGATGTCGTTTAAGTGGATTTTGTAGCTAAGTGCAAGAAGTGCTTGGGGTCAGCCCCCACCACAGGAAATTAGGCACCAAAATACATTTTTACCTGCCAAAACCCAGCACTTAATCCATCCCCTAGGAAGATCAAGGCTTTTGTCCAAACCCTTCTCTAGCCAGAGGAACCCCATTGGCAAAGCATTGTAGGTTTGGTGTATTTGGTGCCTGTCTCTCTTGTTCTGGCTTGCATGAAAAAGTGTGTACTTTCTCACATCCACTCAAGGGACTCATGACTTCTAATTCTTGGGGGAAATACACCCTTTTCTCCCATGTTATCACAGGCCCTGAAGTCCCTGCAGAGGCTGAGCCAAGCCCTACCTGTTTCCAAGGTGTTTCACACCTGGCAATCCACATCCCTTCTATGGGACCTCTCTGTAGATCCAAACCCATACTCAGAGCTGGACATAAAAAAAAATCGAAAGGAAAGGGTAGAGAAAAGCACTCAGAGCTGGCCACAGTGACACCTACGTTTCTATCTCATGCCTTCAAGAGCCACAACTATGGTTCAGAGCCATGATGACCATTTTCTGGCTGTTTGCAGCCACATTGATCAACAAAGACTGAGCCCTGGTGTTTCTGGACCACTTGTTGCCCACCAGACTCCTCTTGCAGCAGCACTCATGGCATGTCCACACTGCATCATTGTAGATACACTATGAACTCTCAGGAGGGCCAAAGATTTAGCCAGCAGAGTTGATTTTTTTTTTTTAATGAGTTCCACAAACTATTTGTTGTGAATTCTGTTTGTTAGGCAAGTAGCTCTGGTTGCAACCTGCTCTGGGCTTCTTGGTATTGTCTGGATGGTTGCAATAAGCAATTTCCAGCCTGTGAAGTGTTTCAGGAAGGGATTGCTTCACATAGCCTGCTGTTGTCTGTATGGTTTTTTTTTAAGTCAAATGGTATCACTGAAAAGAGGAAAATTTTAGCACTTTTGGGGGTAAGAAAATATGTCTTCCTTCAGGTTTTTTTTTTTTTAAAGCACCAGGAGGTCTTGTGAAGATTGTTGAAAACTGTTTTTAACAGCCAGCCACCTACCCACTTGCTGTATCAAAAAATAATAAAAAAAAATTGCAGGCTTCTTTATTTCTTCTCTTGACCATATTCTCCATCCTCTCTTAGGAATTAATAAAGCCCATCTGTACAAAGTAGAAAACTCTCCAGGCAGTTGGTTCTGCTCTGCTGCTGCTCACTCAACTATTTTTCACACTGCAGGCACCCATTGCTGTCTTGTTTCCATCTATCAAGTTTTTTTCTTTATTACAACTTGTTGTAACTGCTAAATCACAGGATCCCTCTATATGTGAAGATCAGACTATCTGAAAGGCTAGGGGGAAAAAAAAAGCCAGTAGCACATGATTTGTCCTCTGAGCCTTTGTTAGTTATGGGTGAAAACAAACTCCATCTCAGCCTAACCTTTGTGCTCTTGAAAACCATCCCTGAATTCCCCAAGCCACCTCCACTGCTGCTGCCTCGCCGCCTGCTGCCCGTGGTCCTCTGGGGAGCTGTCAGTGTCCTTATTCATTGAGGAACCCAACTAATAGGAACCATCCACCTGCTCCAGGGTGACTCTGTCTCTCCCCACTGCGATGCTTGCCGGGATGTGATCCTTGCCTGTTGTCATGACCTTGTTTTATTGGATGTTCTAATAGAAGCTGAAATGGATATTAGCTGTAATTACTCATTCCACAAGATTCTGTAGGTCACTCTTTGTACCAGAGTTGAGAACCTTCATTGTCTACATTGCTTAAATTACTGAACATTGTGCCATCAGTTCTGAATTAGTGCTCATTAATGAGCCTGTGGTTTGAGAAATTCCCTATTTATTATTCAGAGGCCAAGTACAATTCAGGCAGCTGCGATGCAACACTACTTGCCTGACTTTTGATCTGTGATGGAAAAGCCTGGTTTGGATTTTAGATGGGATTTGGGGGTTTATTTATGCAGGAGGAAGGCACAGAGCAAGCAAAGAGGAATAGATTCCCCCCCCCCCCCCCCCCCCCCTTCCCTTCTAGCCTGAAATCTCTCTCTTAGGTACCAGACTTTTTACAATAAAGGAAACTCAGGGTTTTCTTGACTGTGCTAATATCTACTTGGTTACTGAGTGGCTAATTCCAAGATCATATTAAATTTCTCTATAATCCTGGAGATGACTGGCCACTGTATTAACCCTCTGCATTAAATACTCTCTTTCTCTGTCTTTTGCTTTTGCACTGGCTCCTTCCCAGCTCCTTCTTTCTCTTTCTCTCCTGAACACACAAATCCCAAGCACTGCCACGTTGTTGCAGGCTGCTAGTCCCCACTACTTTAAGCTATAATTATCTCCTTTATGTTTTCTAACACTTCTTCAAAAGGTTAAGTAGCACTGAATTCAGTGTGCAGCACAACTCAGTGGGACCCTGTGAAGCTGCTGCTGACAATGCATCAGGCCCATCCATGGTGGGCAGAGGACAGGCTTCACTTTTACCTGCAGCACCATCCCTGGCTAGTCCTCCCTGGGGACACTTTGGTCCCTTCATTTTGCACGCTCTGGCCCCACCAGTATGTGAGGCTGCAAACAACCTTACAGGGAAAAATAATATCATGTATTTTGGGGGTGGGGAGGAATCTGGGTGCCTAGGATCCTATTTTCTGCAAGAGGAAAGAGATTGCCTGAAGATGTTCAGGCCTTTTGGGGGGCTTCCTAATTGATGCTGGCAGCACCCCGAGGGCAAGGGAGTCAGGAGGCAGCAGGCACTCTCCATCACTGCTGTCCAACTCAGTGCAGCAGCGTGTGTCCAGGAATCTGCCAGTTATGACTGAGCATTTCTTGTGTCAATAATTAACAAAAATATCAATGAGATAACAGCACAGGTAGAGGTAAAGCTGAATCTAAAACTACAATGGCTTAGAGAAGCACATCCTATCAATATGTCCAACAGACTATGGAGCTGCCATGCTTTCTAAGGAGAAAACACACCCAGCCCTGGCTGCCTGGTGTTAGGCTGCCTCTGAAAAGAGATTAAATGAAAACTCCCTTAGTTCTGTGGGGTTTGAAATCTTACCTATGGAATGTCTACTACACAGATCCAAAGAATATCCGACAAAATGTCCAAGATCTCCAGTTTCTTCTCTCCCTGTTCTGAGGATGCCAGGGTTATTTTTCACTGGTTTCTGACTTGCAAATGGAGCACACTTGTTTTCTTGGCCAAGTCACCATTTTGTTTAGGCAACATTTCTCACATAATTATCTGTGAGGAAACGAGGAACTTTCAGAGGAAAAGTCAAATTAGCGATTTTAATGCTAGAAAATTCTTGGAGAAGTACAGCTTGAGTAATTGATAGAGACCTAATCTTTACAAGTTCTAGCAGCCTTTGAAGAGTCCCCACCATATTTAACTTTATTCTGTAATTGAATGCTGGGGCTCTGAAGATATCTTAAGACTTGCTATTTATCTGCCTGGTGAGGCGCAACACTTTCTTATTAAAAACATATCTATCATGGTTAATGACTTGATTTTTTTCCCTTTAATACAGTACAATGACAGGTGTAAAGAGAAGATGAGCATCAGATGCTTGAGCAATATGCTCAGTGTTTCAAGACGCCTTGAACATCAGCATTCCTTCATAGTGCCAGAGGAAAAGGGAAAAAAAAAAAAAAAGGAAAAAAAAGGGGGGGTGGGGGGGAAAGCAGCTCCACAGATTACACGCTTGTGTTAGATAGAAAATAGTGCCATTTGCAGTTTCAGTTAAAAGCATGTTGAAGTGCATATGGAAAATACCATTAGGAGGAACTCCAGAGCGCCTGAGTAAAATGGGTCATTAGGCTTTCGTTTGTTGGAGAGTGTCTCCCATCTGACAGTGCAGAATGGTAGCATTTTTAGCAGCTTATGTTCCCAGTTACATTAAACAGACAAACAGATTGACTATTTTGCATTTCTCATTTGACAACAGCTTGTCTTCATTTGCAGCACACTGGTGGCTGAGCTGAAAGCATGGCGGATGAGTGTATCCAAGGTCCTGGTTTTGAATAACAGCAGATGCCAACGTTTAACTTCAAAATCAATCAATTCTTTTTCCTGCATACGGATAAAAGGTCTAGTGAAGTGCCTGAAGGGGGTTTTCTGCTGTTTACAGCTGAAAATATATTAAAAAAGTAAAAAAAAAAAAAAAAATTCATTACACAAACTTTCTGCCAGAGATGCGGACACTGGTGGGTTTTTTGTAAAAGTAGGTATGTGAGAAAGTGTTTCTAATTGAGGGGTACAGAAAACATTCTGTGAGGCCTAGTGGAGCTTCATCTTTTAGGCTCTTATCTGAAAAAAAAAAAAAAAAAAAAGCACTTGACTGCTGTCAGACCTTGGGCCAGGCAATACTGAGCAGACTCTGGGTGATCACCCACTTTCCTCCCTATGCTTCTCCACACCACCAGTGACAAGTACAGGAACTCATGATCTGCAGCCACAGGAGGCTATAATTTAATTGTTGTTCAGATTCCTGGAATATTTGGCCTGAAACCACTCTGGCCCATAAATCTTATCCTCTAAGGGGTGGGTGGGTGGGGAAGACTATGGTAAAGTGTACACAGGGTCAAAATTGTTGGAAACATCTCATCCAGAAGGCAGCTGAAACAGATTTGGAGCTTTAGCTTCTCAGGACTGTTGTGGCTGTGCCCCCAGGCATGTACAAAGTGCTGTGATATTGGGAGGTGCCAAGAAGCTTAACATCTGTTTATCTTCCAGCATTGTACAACCAAAATGCAGAAACAGAGGCTGACATTTGCCAAGTAAACATGACTAGGCTCCTGGTAGGAATGCAGTGGCAGTTTGTGTTTCCTTCTGAAGCAGAGGGATGGGGATGATTGCATCCCCTTTCACACACTGCACCTGGAGATAGGACTCCCTGATGAAACTGTAGGATGCTCTTGGGTGGGGGACAACATCCATCCCTTATCAGCAAGATTTAGCACTGTCCAGATAGTATGAAAGATTCACGAGGTAGTAAAATGTGAGCAGTATAAAGCTTAATCCCAGTGTCTGGAGCACTTGGCAGGGGAGATGTAGGTCTGATTAAAATGTGAATTGTAAATCCTTCTTCTTTTTAAGTCAAATTCTCCTCCAATAAGAGATGCATTATTTTCTGTCCAGTAGCAGAAAAGATGACCAAACCTAGCACAGGGTGCTGGGTGAGTTCTGTTGTGATCATGGGAAAGCAAGAGAGCAGCTTCTCTTGCTACCTTTTGACAGGTTTTGAAGGTGCTAGTGTAGGTCTCCACCTTGAGGTAAGAGATTGGGATATGAAGCCCAACCACCTGAAAGCAAAAATGTGTAAGGCAAAGCAGTCTCCAGCTTTTCTTAGATGACTGCCTGTGTAGTGCAGGAGTTGGATCCCAAGCCTCCCAAATCACTCTGTGTGAGCCCAGGGGCTTGACTCCAGCTTCTGACTTCAGGGAGTAAAAGTTAGACATGACAACGTGCAGCACTTAGCCTCTTCATCTTTTTTTTTTTTGATTTAGCCTGAGGTCAATGATTTTCTGCAGCCTGAGGGTGACAGGGAGAGTCTTCAAGGACTGATAGTACAGGGACATGCAAAGCACCCCTGTGACATCCCCCTATGCTCCTGCTGAAATGGTCTCCTTCCTTCTCCCACAAGAAGTTCAAAGGTTTTGGCAGCTGCAAACAGCCACCAGTTAAGAAGCAACCCAAAAGGTGGTGGGGGAAAACCTTTTCCACTGAAATCTTTCTTTCTTTCTCTCACTCATCCTCCCTGAAGATTTCCCTCCTTAGCAGCTCTGATCACATACACAGAGCAAATACTGTTCAGGACCCTGAAATAACACCTGCAGCCAGAAATCCCTCATTTGAATAAATGGCAGGTTTTCATCCAGGTTTTTCTATCCATAGTGGAGAAACAATTTCTTGATTTTTATTTTTTATGTAAAGATGCTGATGCAGAGCATTCTAAAATCCTTTGGATAATGTTTGTTTTGCTGTTAGGTCAGTTATGTTAGACTCATATTTGAAGATCTGGGGTGGCAGTGCAGGGAATGCAGCAAGAAAAAATAATCTTGATTCTGAAATAACCGCAGGAGATCACATCTGGGAAAAGAACTGTTGGTAGCTAAAAGATACAGACAAGGCCTTTTGCAGAGTAGATAATATTTGCTGTACAGGCACATCTGCTACCTATAATGAGCCAAAAGTCAGTTCCTTGTCATTTTCTAAAGCAGTTTCCTTTTTTTTTTGCAGTTCAGTTCATCACATTTAAACATGAGCTGGGGCTCATTGACTTGATTTCACCTGATGCTACCCTACCACATCCACATGGACTCTTTCTGAGCTCTGTGTTGATGATCACACTGGCTTAGGTCAAGGCTTCCTTTGGGTCCCCTACCCATATATGACCTGAGCAGTGATGCCAAGGGCTCTGCCACCAATATAACTGGTGCTGAGTTGTTTGGTCTTTCATGTGAGAAGGGAAATGCTATGGATGCTTGGTGGCCCAAAAGAGGCAGGGAATTATTGCAATGAGGGATTTCCCATATGTCTGATTCTCTAGGATGTCAGCTTCTCACAGAATCACAGAATTAACCAGGTTGGAAAAAACCTTCAAGATCATCCAGTCCAACCTATCACTCAACACCTTCTAATCAACTAAACCGTGGCACTAAGTGCCTCATCCAGTCTTATTTTAAACAATTCCAGGGATGGTGACTCCACCACCTCCCTTGGCAGCCCATTCCAGTGGCCAATCTCTCTTTCTGTGAAGAATTTCTTCCAAACATCCAGCCTAAACCTCCCCTGCTGCAGCTTGAGACTGTGTTCTCTCCTTCTGTCACTGGTTTGTTCTGCACAGGCAGAAGAAGCCCCAGCATCAACAAGGCCTGTTGCCCTTCTCCTGCAGGAGAGTTTGGCTTTGTACAGTCTGTTTTGTGCTCCCTGATAATCCAGTCTCCATGTCCATTCTGCCAGATGTTTTAACCAGCCTAAGTGAACCACCAGCACACAGCCAGCACGTGGCTGTGCAATGGGGATGGAAATCATCCTCACTCGACTGCTGCACACAGAGAGGCACACACAGGGTTTAGTCTTGCTCTCTGGAAAGCAAGGCTTTCTCTGCCACTTTCCCCTGCAATATACTTTGTTCCATCTACTTCAAACATCTTGAGATTCCTGCAGAATTGTCTCTTGTTGTGACTGCACTTAATCCTCCCTTTTTCTGTCTGTTCCTAACTTGGTGTCTGTAGTCTATCATTATTAAGTGTACGTAGCGATTAGAAGGAAAGAGAACAAGAGATTAGAGGAAGCCAAGAGCTCTCTGAGGCACACAGAAAACACAAAACAAAGCAAAATAAAACAAAACCAACAAAAACCCCCAACCCAAAACAGGAGGAGACAAACACTTTCAAGGCCACTGGAGTAGAAGAGGTCTCAGCATGTGGCAAAAGATATAACCAAGTAAAAACATTTGACAAAGGCCATTGCTTGGGCTACTTGCATGATTGTTTTGCTGTAGAAAGAGCATAGTATTGCTTCACAAAATGCTGTCTGTCCTTTTACCTAGAGCTATGTATTTTGATAGTCAAAAGTGTATGGATGTTGTGGTTTGTTGGTTTTGTTTTGTTTTTTTTTGTGACACAAGCATTAAGGAATAGCTATGGAGAGTACCACAGCTTCACCACTTTTGCTTTCTTCTCACTCTTAAAAAAAAATGTTGCTGTTGCTAGGACATGCATTTAGAGTTCTTTGTTGTCTTAATGGAGACTGAAACATGTGTAGAGTTTGGCGTTTGCTTTTTTTATTCATCAGCTGAATAATAATAAAAAAAAATGCCAAGCAGACAAAGCATTTGTAGTGCAAGAGTGGAGTGCAAATCCCTCCCTGTAAGCTGAACAAAAAAGCTCATTAAGAGGAGGTGGGATTTCCTGGTCACAGCTTTTAACTAAAGGGCAAAGGTCTCCTGTTAAGTACCATACAGTCTAAACAGGACTGTGTAAAATTATGGGGGGGGCCGGGAAGGGAAGTCAAATATTTGTTCTTAATTCTCAAGTTAGTTTATCCAGAGTGGCAACCAGGGAAGTGTTGGGAATGATTAAATGGCTGCATTGAGGCTACAAATTGCTGCTACTTGCTTTTGTAGCTGGACTTGTTGCAGTTGAGTGATGTCGCCCATCAGTGCATTGTGTGCACAGTAAAACAGTCGAGCAGTGACAGATAGACTGAATCTCGGAGCTACTCCATCACCGCTGAAGGATCCTGCTCACTGGGAATTGAGAATGAGCACAAGCCATGCACACTGCTCAGAAACAGCTGCTTTCACTCCAGCCCAGCTCCTCAGCTGGCCAGGCCGAGCAGCAACTAGTAAATAAGCTTTATCTCTGATCTCACTGCAGAGGAGAGCCAAACAAAACACAAGCGGAGTAAATAATTTGGCAAAATGCTCTACTGATAGCTTTAGATGCTCAGATTGCAAACCTCCCAGCCAGCAGTGCACAATGTCAAGTGAGAAGATGGCTCACAAGAAGAGCCTGAGGTAGCAGCAATTCTGGACCCCAGCTGGAAATGTGCACAAACTGCCTTGGGAAATAGATGCCAGGACAGCAGTTCATTCCACTCTCCCTGCAGCTCCAGCTGCAGAGAACCTGTGCTGTCAGTTTGTGCACTGGGTTACACATGCTGCTTCTCACATGAAAACGCTCCCACAGAAGTGTGAGAAGAGGTGATCTCAAAGGTACTGCCAAGGGCAAGGGGAGTAAGGGCCTGAGGAAGCAGCAGCATCCTTTGGGGGAAAAAAAGCAAGGTGCTGTCCAAAGCATTTGGTCCACTTTGAGTGTTTCACTGCTGTGCTTAGCTTGGTGCTGGAGCACAAAGTTTCATTTGACAAATGTTTATAGATATCTGAGGGCTGGGTGGCAAGAGGGAGGGGACACGCTCTGATCAGTTGCACCCTCTAATGGGACTAGGGCTAATGAACATAAACTACAGCACAGGAGGTTGCACCTCAACATGAGGAGGAACTTTTTCACTGTGAGGGTGATGGAGCGTTGGAACAGGCTGCCCAGGGAGGCTGTGGAGACTTTCAAGACCCATCTGGATGTGTTCGTGTGTGACCTGTGCTGGATTCTATGATCTTGCTGTGGCCAGGGGGGTTGGACTCAATGACCTTCAGAGGTCCTTTCCAACCCCTAACACCCTCTGATCCTGTGATTTCTTTTACATCTGCAAGGCTTTGGCAGGGCTTGGGTGCTGCATGGTGCCTCTCACCCAGTAAATGCCTGTTACCAGGGGTCTGTCTGTGCCAATGCATCTGCTTTGGTGCTTTGTGATCTCACTCTGCCCCTCCACAAAAGCAAAGGCCCCTCCGCTGTTGCTGTGCCCAGGGAGAAGGCAGGAAGGAGAAGGAGAAACATCCTTAGTGTCTTCTCTCCCCTCATCAGTTTCTGCCCATTTCCTTCTGCGGTTTCACGCCTCCGCGCGCTGGCGGACTACTTGCTGGTGCCTTGGGTTGCAGGTTTGGTTGCTTTGTTGATCGGAAAAGACAACAGACAAAGGCAGCCGTGTAGGTATGCAGGTTTAGAAGAGTCAGTTCTGGGAACAGTCAGTTCTTGTGGGGCAGGAAAAGAAATGGAAATTTAGGTTATACAGATTGTTCTCGCTTTGCTGTAGATTCAGCAAATTTTGTGCGTGGGTTCGTCGTGAAATGAAATGGCCGAGGCTTAATATACATTGTGAGCTCTAATTGAAGGGATTAATTAACAGGAAAGCCAAATTCTTCCAACTGCATGCTAAACAGAAATCAGGGAGGAGCAGGTAAGCAGTGTGGATATCATTTGGCATTCTTTCTGAAACACAGATTAGCATTTAGAGTCCAGTCCTCTGCAAAAACTCATTAACGGGCAATTAATTATGCTTTATAATTTGCACCTACACCTAACTATGTGCAGAACAGCAGCAGCTGCATTAAGCACAAATCAAAACAAACTGAAACCACACCAAAGATAGCAGTTGTGCCAAACACAGATCAGTGTACTGATGTCAACTCCCTCTTTATTAGCGTAATTAAATCTGTCTCATGGAAGCCCTAGAAGAACCTCAGTACAAAGTTATGAACTCTCCCTTGTAATTGTTTCATTGTGAGGGTGAATTTCGGTGCTTCTATTTCTGCACCTGTTCTGTTTTTAGTCATAAGCAAAGATGGTGGATGACAGGCAGGTACAGGCACTGATGTCCTTGTGCTCTGAGCATAGCTGCTCTTAATAAGAACAGCCTAGGACCAGGATGTTGAGTATTGACCAAACTGTCAACCTAGAAATGGTCCCATCCTAGAGTTAAGAGGTTTTTTTAACTTGTAAAAAAAAATGTTGCAGCTTTTAAGCAAACCTGGCCTTTTTTTGGGGGGGGCGGGGGGGGGGGGGGGGGGGGGGGGTTCAGGTGGAAAAAAAGGCAGAAACCTGAATGTCAAAGGGAAACTCAGAAGGTGAAAGAACTCATGTGAACTGAAACCAGAAACAGCTCACACAAACCTGCTGAGAAACAAAACTGCCTTTGCTTAGCTGTATATCAAGTCATTGTCATTTATAATTTTTTAATTTATAGCTCAGAAGCTTCAGGAAACTCCCATCCTTGGAGTTTGTTGTGTGTGTGCAAGGTAGATTACAAAGGAAAAGGGGAGAATGTCGAGGAGAGAGAGGTTGCAGGCAAAGTGGAACGAGTCATTTATTGTAATAGTGTGCTCAGGAGCAGGCCAAGAGGGCTACAGGATGTCTGTTGGGGCTGGCAAAAAAACCACAGGTCTCCTGTGTCACCCTGCTTTTGAACCTAGGTGCTAAAGAGAAAAGGTGTGGATGGTAGAGCAGTGGCTTGAATAGAAACAAGTGTTGGTACAACTGGCTCACCAAGTTTTGATGTGAACTAGTCAGAGAACTTGGATTTGTGGGGAGAGAGGCTTTGGTGAAAGGCCTCCAGTCCTGGACAGCTAAACAAACTGCACTGAAGGTGCAGCACAAGTGTTTTGGGAGTGGGAAGTGATGGATGAGTACTTACTGCCAGTAGCAGCATGGAGGCTGGGGGTGCATAACTGGAGAGCAAGAACTTTCTGTTCTCCAGACCTTGAACTGAAGCTGAAGACTTTGTCTTTTGTATCTTCTTCTTTCTTTCTTAGAAAAGTGCAAATGTCTGACCATTGTTTGTCATGATCAGTTTATGGGCACTAGAAAAAAAAACATCCAATAATCCCTTTGTCTTTGTATCTAAAACTCCTAAAGAAAGGTATTTATGAGGAGTTGGCTGTGCCTAGCAGAAGGCTCAGCCCGGTGGGCTCTGCCCTCAGTAAAGAACAAACCTGTGTTGAGTGAAGTGCCATGCTCACATTAGCAGGATCCATTTCAGGAACCTCTTGGAAGTGCTAGATGGATGAGGTGAAAGGATAGAGGAACCAAGTATCTTCCCTTGGCATGTTCTACCATCATGTGAGGGACCAAAGTATATCAGTTTGGGGGGATTGCCTGGGTGTCTTCAAGTGCACCAGGCAGCACTTGAAGCAGGGGCTTTCATCTCTGATGTGTTACACAGCAGGGGATGCACATTTTGAACACCTTGCAAGGTTGTGAGCTGACATAGCTCAGGGGAAGCCTAACCATGTAGTGCCAGGGATTCTTCTTAACAAATATGAATAATTCTGAAAACTAATTCACTGAATAAAGAAATCCAATATGATAGGCTAGATAATTTTTGGACATGAGAGAGAGTTCCTGATGGCTCCCTCAGGTAATAATGAAGGAACTGAGATGATCAAAGGCTGTGCTGTCTTCTAGAGCCAGAGTCAGTTACATCAACCTGCTGGAAAAACACAAAATAGGTAATCAGAGATCCTTGAAGAAAATATTAGTTTTTACAGCATTCAACTACTGACTTATTTGTAAGGAAAGCAGATAAAAAATCGAAGGAGAAGAAATTTTTTGAAAGCAACTTTTCATTATTTATTAATTAATGATTATTTCACTAAGGCCTGGCCATTTTGAGCTGTAACTGATCAGTCATGCACAGTGCATGCAGAGGGACATTGGAATTTGTACCTGTGTTGGTTCAGTGGAAGAGGGCAACAAAAGGCATCTCACAAGCAGGTAGCAACTTTCATCCTAAGACATTTTCCTAAGCTGCAAGATCATCTTCTCATGGAAACCAAAGGCTGTTTTGTAAGGGACTTGCACAGAGAGTGTTTTTCACTACATAAGTGTCTCCATCTTTAAATTGATGTGATAATGTTAAATTTTTAGTTTTTCACTGGAGGCAAAGGGTTGCCATGAATGGACATCTGTGTCTTGGGCATATTCACACATCAACCTGATACAGCTCCACTGTGCAGTTGTCACCTCTGCCACCAATTATTCCACTTGCCACCTCTACCACTTCTGAGAACATAATGTCACTGGCAGGCTCATATCTTGGACAGGTATGGCATGGAGAGCCTGACCCAGTAATGGTGATAGATGTGGCTTCATGCTTCCTTTCTGCCTGCCATGTCTGGACTGCAGAATGGGTCTGAGCAGCCACTGAGGGCTGCCTTGTAGTCTCCTTCAAAGGAAAAAATCTGAAGAGCTACAGAGACACATGCCAACTCCTCCTCCTGGTACTAATTACCAAAGAAAGTCAACACACACCTCTTTATGGTGACCTTGCACGGTGCTCTTGCAGGGTAGGTTCTTCCTGAGTCCTTGTTGAATAATTTTGACTTCTAGCTGTTATGCACAAGAGACCACATAGGAGCCAGACTATGTACTCATACTCCTGGTTTCACAAGAACACTGCTTCTCTCAGTACAGAATCAGCTCTCCCACCTCTGAAGCACAGTTGCTTCCATCTTGTTTTTGCCTTGTAGCAGTTTAGGATTGGAAGTTAAAAAAAAAAAAAAGAAAGAAGAAAAAAAAAGAATCTTAGTGAAACTGCAGGGGCACAGGCTTTTAGAGCTCAATTAACCACCAGCACATATTTCTCAGGATACAAGGAAAGAAATAAATACCTTGAACTTCAGCACCTGGAAGGGACAAGGGGAAAGAAATGGTTATTCTAGGTTTCCTTCTCATTCTGTCTTGAAAGTCTTCTCCAGTAAGCTCAAATTGTGCAGCTGATGAAGTGATTTTTCTGTGCTGCAAGTATTAAAGGTACAGGCTAATTTAGCTATCATGATAAATATCTGCTAGGAGCCTATTTTCTTGAAAGAGCAGAGGGGAAAAAAAGGAAACCTTTTCTGAAAATGGATAGAAATAACTGTATTTTTCTTTGTATGGAAAATAACCTCAGATAATAGGGGACAACACTGGCTAACGTGGTGTTTAGGGAAAGGACTTCTAAGATATGGGCAAGGGAGGGAGAGTGGCAGTACTATGTCCTTGTAAATCTGTCTGCTTACTGGCACTTGGCTGCAGGAATGAGTGGAGCTGTTGTAAAAGACAGTGTGATCTTACTGGGAAAACTATATTAAGATACACCAAGCTGCTTGAGGTGTCCCAGGCTTCTGATGGCCCAGATGGGCTGTACAGTGAGGCAGGGATTTGCCAGACATCAGAGAGCATTTTGCTCAGCAGTATCTCCATAGTCCAAGTGGTAACCAGAGGAGTGGCAAGCCTGTTGCCCAGCTGTTCCCCCTGAGGTATGGGGCACTCCTTGTGGTTAAGTAGCAGAAGGCAGAGTTGACTGAGCTTTTGTTAACTGCTGATTGCAAGACCAAGAACCCAGTCCTTTGTGTGATCCACTGTGTCAAGGGCTTCCATGTGTCTCCAAAGGTTTATTATGGAGAACCCTGCCTGAAGAATTCCCTCTTAGGGTCAGGAATGGGACCTGCAGAAAAAACCAGGCAGGTGTAAACCTACACAGAACAGAAAGCAGTTGGGGAAATAATTTTAGCCACTTGTTGTGCCTTTCCTACATGTATGAAGACAACACATGTTGGTTATGGGCAGGTGGGGTACTCCTGGGGGGTGAAAGGAGAGTATGCCTTGGTTCCTTGTGGCAGTTGTATGCCAGGCTGCCATCTAAGTAGAAAAGAAGCTTGGGTTTGGCCTCTTTATCCTCAGATTGCAGTGTCCCAGGCCCTGGGGATGCTAAGTCCTGCTTACCCCAGCCACTAGGAGACTCCAAGCCTCTTGCCTGGCCTCTCTCTAACAGCAATACCAGGCAGCTGGGCATGGAGCTTTCAATCATCTCTCTTCCCAGCTCCCTCATACCCCACACCAGGACTATACATACAGTTCTGTATGAACTGCCCCACTGAAAATGGATGTGTATAAAAAGTTAACTCTTCAGCTGAGCTACTGCCTCACAGGTTTTTGCCTCCAGCACATTTTTACAGCTCCTGCAGAACCAGAGGCATTAATGGGAAGTCTGACGCAGCGCTGACTCCTGCTGCACGGGGAGCAGTTGCTGGTAAGATGGGCACTGGCTGCTTTTCCTCCTCTTCCATGCACAGCCTCGTGCCTGAAAACCCACACATGAAACTCGCATCACAGGCCACTCCACTCCTTTTTCCTTGACGAATTACTGCTCTAACTAACAGCCCTCCAATGCCAGGCCCTGTGCTTTCAGAAGCACAGCTACCCACAAGTCCTTTTGTGGTTCCCTTGTCTAGCTCAGTGTAAACCCAATGAGACTCTGGCTAAGAGAGGCATTTTGCAATTGCCCACCACAAAGTGATAAGGCTCTGCTGCAGCAGATGACCCCTTCCCATTCAGGAAGGTCAGCTATGTCATTTCTCTCATTTTCTAACCACAGAAATCTGTATTTAGAAAAGAGCAAGGAAACTTCCTTCACCCTAAGCGCTGTTGCATAATGATGGAGGAGGAGGATTAGTCCAAAGGTTTTTTTTTTTTCTTTGAGCAGAATGCTGAGAGATTGGGAGCTGGGAAGCCTGAATAATGACTTATTTCAAATATGCAAAGACAAGGCTTTCTCTGTGTGTCAGATGCTTTTCTGTTGCAGGTTAGCATTTGGTAAAATGGGTGCAAGCTCTGCTGCTGTAGCCCATATCTTAGCCTGTGTATTTTCTCTGGTGCTGCCCTCTGGAGAGCTATGGCCCTTCTAGAATGCTCCTGGCCGGAGCCTTGGTGTTTCCCAGCACAGCCTCCTTCACGCCCAAGCCTCTCCTGGGCTTGTCCAACCACTCCATCCCTCATGATCCTCACTACCTCCTCCCCCTCACTAGGTTTTAAAGGGATTTAGGTGTTACTGTTACTGTGGTCACACTTCTGAGCTCAGGAGTCAGAGAATCACAGAATTATTGAATCATAAGGCTGGAAAAGGCCTTTAAGATCATCAAGTCCAACAGCCAATCCCACACCACCATACCTACTAAACCATGTCCCAGGTCATAGGCCTGTCAGGCACAGCCATGAGTTTCCAGACCCTGTGTCACAAGTGGAGAAGAAGCCAAAAAGAGAATCCTTGAGGTCCTAGGCAAGAGGTGCTGCCTGAGCAGGGACAACAGGACAGAAAGTGGTAGGTGAGCTGCAGCTTGGTCAGGTCTTGACCAGGGTTTGCAGCCATCACTCTTCTGCTATGTGCTCATGACTGTGAGATGTAAAAGACCCACATGGCAAATTTTGGAGCATGTGAAGTTGCTGTGAGGTCACCTGGGGCTCTGGTGGGGATGGGCACTGTCCTGCAAGGGACTGCAGCTCCTCAGGGATGCTGCCACTGTTATTTCAAATACAGAAGCTCTCTTAGGCTTCTTCAGAACAGCAAGATAGGTCATTTTTGCCACTTCTCAGTGTTTTCTGGCAAATCCTTCCTCAGGGGCCTCACTGTCCTCATGAAGTGCCCATTAAGCCCATCACCTTGGGGATGGAGATGTCTGTATGGCAGCTACCTAGCAGTTAGGTGTTGAACTATGTAATTAACCTCAGCACTCTGTCCTTTGGGGCCTGTGATGCTTCAGGAAACATGACTGAAGCTCCCTGAAATCAGTGACTTCAGCATGCACACAGGACTGCTGAGGCTCACTGGGGTAGTTGTAGGCTGGTGCCTAGGAAGGTTTTCCACAGATTGAAGAGAAAAGTGGTAGAATGTAAATAACAAAAAGTAGGTAATCAGAGATCCTTGAAGAAAATATTCATTTTTACAGCATTCAACTACTGACTTATTTGTAAGGAAAGCAGATAAAAAATCGAAGGAGAAGAAATTTTTTGAAAGCAACTTTTAATTATTTATTAATTAATGATTGTTTCACTAATGCCTGGCCATTTTGAGCTGTAACTGATCAGTCATGCACAGTGCATGCAGAGGGACATTGGAATTTGTACCTGTGTTGGTTCAGTGGAAGAGGGCAACAAAAGGCATCTCACAAGCAGGTAGCAACTATCATCCTAAGACATTTTCCTAAGCTGCAAGATCATCTTCTCATGGAAACCAAAGGCTGTTTTGTAAGGGACTTGCACAGAGAGTGTTTTTCACTACATAAGTGTCTCCATCTTTAAATTGATGTGATAATGTTAAATTTTTAGTTTTTCACTGGAGGCAAAGGGTTGCCATGAATGGACATCTGTGTCTTGGGCATATTCACACATCAACCTGATACAGCTCCACTGTGCAGTTGTCACCTCTGCCACCAATTATTCCACTTGCCACCTCTACCACTTCTGAGAACATAATGTCACTGGCAGGCTCCTATCTTGGACAGGTATGGCATGGAGAGCCTGACCCAGTAATGGTGATAGATGTGGCTTCATGCTTCCTTTCTGCCTGCCATGTCTGGACTGCAGAATGGGTCTGAGCAGCCACTGAGGCTCACTCTGGTAGTTGTAGGCTGGTGCCTAGGAAGATTTTCCACAGATTGAGGAGAAAAGTGGTAGAATGTAAATAAATTGCCATTGGATGCAAAAGGGAAAATAATGATAGGTTCTGAACAACTAACATAAGGTTAGTTGTATAACTAACTCCTTTTGGTTTCTTCACTCTAGCAGATGCTAGGTGGTGCTTTTGCTTGGCTGTTGCTGACCTTGGCTGTGTTCTTAGTTGTGGCTAAGCACTAATAAGCTTCTCTCTGATTTTCTCCTGTTTTCTCTTGTCCCACCTACAGGGGGGAAGGGAGGGAAGAGAAGGAAGCTGTTGATAATCCTCTGGTTTTGTCCAGGGGTGTTCTTGTGTTGTTTATAAATTGTATGTTTTGTACGTATTCATTGCAGTTCATATTTCTAGATTTTAGTTTTGTTTGTAAAAACAGCTTCATTTGCTTCCACTGAGCTGGTCTGGCAATTTTATTCTGGGGGGTAATTTCAACCCTCCACATTCACCCATGTCTCTTCTGAGGGTGATTTTAAACCCTGACCCTGAAAAGTCCATCTCTAGCAAAAGGAAAGCTTTCTACCATGATGCTCATCCAAAATCTGAGAAAGGTTTGCTAGATAAAAGGCTGTGGCAATAAACAGCCACAAATAACCAGATGTGGTTGGACTTGAATGCATGATGGCTGGGGATTTAGAAGAAATATATGGTGTTTAGGCCTGGTTGGGAATTGAACCATCTTTCTGTCAAGGAAATTAAAAAAGGGTTGGAAGTTATCTATTTTGTCTGGCCTGCCTCACGGTATGAAGCAATCATTGGAGCAAAGTGGACACAGATAGTTCTGTTCATTAAACTCTGAGGGAAGGATGATACCCATGCCTTGCACAATAGTTGCAAAAAAAAAAAAAAGAAAAAAAAGTTAGTTAGTTTGAGAATGACTAATTGTGGCAGTGGGAGTATGGTAATTGAGAGCAGAGCCTTGAATCAGGAACCTTGTTCCAAGCATTTCTGATGGAAGCTTGCATTTAAACTATGGTATTGGCATCTTAACTTTCAAACAAGAGTTTGGAAAAATGCTGTGAAACTTTTCTGTTTGGAAGCCTAACTTTCTCACAGTAACTCAGCAGTGCTTTGTCCCTGTGCACAGCCTAATGGATCAAAAGTTCAATTTCTGCCTAGTCTGTTACTTGCATACTCAATAAAATAGGATGCACGAATGGCTTAGCTTTTTTTTTTTCTCTCCTTTTTTTCCCCCCACTAAATGCAATTTTTCCCCTCAAAGATTACTGAAAATTACTTTTGCAAGTCAGTATGAAGGCTTATCAGTCCAGTGATGTTCAGATCCCATATTAACTGCCTCACATTACTGTGAACAAGAACTGCTGTAGAAACCAATGGACTAAGAATGCAAAGTACATATTGCTGATATATGTCCCTGTAGTAACCCTTTCCCATCACAGGTACTTGACTGACACTTCTTCCACAAACAATTCTGTCTTATTTCAGGAAGTGTGATGTTCTAGAACTTAAACTTTCCATATCAGGCATGATGTTTGGGAGTGATGAGCACAGAGAGCAAACACTCCCCATTAACGAAACGTGGGGAAAGATTGCTTTCACAGCATGCTCAGGGCATATTAAAAAAAAATACGTTTCAGCATAAAAGGAAGAGAATTTAGCCTGTGCACGTCAGGCTGCTTTAAATATTTTATTTTGCCTGTCTTCAGAATCAGTGAATCCCAAAAGAAGCCGTCCCTTGGGGCCCAGCCCTTCAAGGATACAGCACTCTTCAATCCCATTGATTTCAGTGGACCTTGAAGGCACTTAATACTTCATAGGCTCAGTCCCATGCTGTAGGAAGGTTACCCTGTGGGTGCTCACCTGTTACATCTGCCAGGAGATCTAACACCCTTTGGTTCTGCTGACAAAGGGAAGCTAGCCAGGATCAAAATAAAAACAAGGAAAGGAAAAGGTGTTTAATAAAGAGGTCAGTCTTCCATGGGTTAAATTATCAAGAGATGGGCTCTCCCATCCAGTACAGAATGTACAAGGGCTCTACCTACACTTCCCCAGAAGTGCTGTAGTTCATCAAGACATCATGAAATGTCTTTGCAGAAACTGCAAAACCCAAGTCTCCTGCCTGCACTATTGGGATGGATATGGAGATGAGATAGTTCCTGTAAGATCTCTTTGCCCTTAAGAGGTCTGCACTCATTTAATAAACTATAGAATATCTGACCTGAAAAAAAAAGCCCCA